>NC_051453.1:8428992-8492755 GCF_001649575.2 Kryptolebias marmoratus | reverse complement strand
GATATATGAACGGTTGAAATAGCTGAAAAATTGTGGAAGGAGATAGGTGCCGAAAAACGTACGGAATAGTGAAAGAAGAAGAATAGATAATAGATAATAAAGAGAAACAGGAAAACAATGGTGTGAATGCTTAAAAGCATTCACACAATAATAATAGATAATAAAGAGAAACAGGAAAACAATGGTGTGAATGCTTAAAAGCATTCACACAATAAGGTGATTCGGATTCAACAGGTATTAGTATAAAGACTAATAACATTTTGATTGATAAATCAGAATTTGTAAGAAACATGACATGTTAATGGTATCTTCAGCATCCTACAAACGATTACTAGTTGTCTCCTTTGAACATGACTCATATTTCTTCTGTTGTTGTTGTGTTTGCTGTTTTTAGTGGACGTGGTGAAGCAGATCGTTATACCCTCGGTGTTTGTGAGCGAGGAGACGGCCAATACTCTGAAAGACGACTACATGTTTGATAAGGGGTGAGTCTCATCTCTTTTTTTTATGATCTTTGCTATAAATAAAAACAGTTTTTGCTATTCTCTGGGCATTTTTTCTTCATGATAAAGAGCTGGTTGCTGAAGTTGTTTATGTACAATAATAATAATAATGTCTGTACTGTCTCTAAAATATGCCAGAGAGGGTTTATCTTGTTGCTGCTGCTGAAGGAATATTTAGCTGAATATAAGTGTCCGTCACTTGAATGAATGTTAAATATCCTATTGGCAGAGTTTTGTCTTTGTGAATGGATTTAGCTGTTAGAAAGACAGCATGCCTTTAATATATGAAGTGTTGTCAATCTGAACAAGGCCAAAGGTAGAAATGCTTTAATGGTCGCCATGATGGCAGCCTGTGTGGGGCTCACAGTTTCTTATATAATATCCATGTGTAGAAAAGGTTAATCCTGCTCTGCCTGTTTGACCAGGGCACACGTGGTCCTCATCGCAGACTTCAGCCTGCCCCTGGAGTACTACCTGATCCCCTTTCTCATCATCGTGGGAATCTGCCTCATCCTCGTTGTTGTTTTCATGGTGGGTGTATTTAATCAGTTTCTGTTTCCTCTCAAGCAATGCTTCTTTAAAGGCAGATTGTATGTGACCCGTGGCAACGTGATAACTAGAGTTTTCTTTTTTATTAAAACTAGATCACCAAGTTTGTTCAGGATCGACGCCGAGCTCGGAGGAGCCGCCTGCGCAAAGATCAGCTGAAGAAACTCCCCATCCACAAGTACAAGAAAGGTGGGAAGACGTCTTCAACAACTCAGTTTACAGTGACAGTAATGGGTGAAATATTCCAGCTGAGTTACGGTATTTCACTTCCTGGAGCAAGTTGTGACATCAGTATTCAAATATGTTGTTGTTGTTCTGCTGACAGCTCGCCTACATTCTGTTTGATTAGGATTGTCCAGAATTTAAACAGTACTTATTTCTGGCTCCTAAGGATCAGTAATAACGCTGCTTCCTCCGCCCTCCTGTTGCTTCTTTTCACATGATCCAACCCGGGACAAAACTGTAACCGATGCTCGATGACTCGTTAGTCCTCATTGGAGCTCTGCTTCTTGGAGCTAATCGGATTAACACAGACTTGATTTTTTTTCTCTCCACAAAGCGCACCTCGTCAGATTAGAGCTTGTTTTAGTTGAAACTGGACTCATGACTGATGATTTGGACTGTGGCGTCAGTCATGCCAGACTCCTGGCTGCATTCGATGAGAGCAGTTTGTTTGGAAGGGCCGCTGTATGTTAGTGAAAACTTTGAATGTTTCTGAAGTTTGTTTTGGTTTTTTTTAGATAATTGTTCCAACTCTGGTTTACGAATCTGCCTAACTGGCTCTTACTCTGTTCATTTGTGCATTTAGAGGTTTGATATGCCAGTTGTGCTTCTTGCTGCAGACTGGAGCCCCTGACTGCAGTCAGCTGATCAGGGGAACACCATGGAGCCTCGGGAAGAATGACTGGTGCATAATAAGCATCCTCCCCGCCCGGCGATAACTGACGCACGTGCAGCACTCTGTCTAAAAGGGACGTCTGCCTCCTCCGACTGTGCGGTTTGTGCCGCCTCATGGCTGCAGGCAGTCTGACTCAGTCTTACAGGGAGTTCAGATGTCCAGGGAAAAGCCTCTGGGGTGATGTTTGCAGGGTCCTGTCAGCTGAATCAGTGCGTTTGGCGACACAGGAAAAGGATGCCAAACCTCCACCTAATCACTTTTTAAGCCCCGTGCTCTGGAGCAATGCAAGCTTGGTCTCTGTTGTTTTAAAGGGGTGCAATGTTACACTTTGCTTCCTCCGGCTTAGAACAGGAGGGGGAGAGATGGTTAAGTGTCACTCTGACGTTCTGCTCCTCCTCCCTGCAGTTTTCACGTCTGAACTGCGGGGACACATCAGAGACTGAGTGCAGCAGAAAGTTTGAGGAATGCCTAATTGTGCCCTTGGTCCTGGTTGCAGCAGATAACGCTGAGTTTGGACTCCGGGGGTTTGAAACAAAGACAGTCATGGTGACCGTTGATTTTAGAGCTGCGATCTGTTACTTTCCACTAAGTCTGCAGTAAAGATAGGAGCAAGGACTTCTTTGTTTACCTATTTTTGCTTGTTTTGTGGAATTTCTTTTAGCAAATGTATATAACCCATCATACAAATATTGAAAGCAATGCCTAACATTGGCCTCAATTCATCTGCTTTTATTTCTTGGTGCAATAATCGCAGCTGATGAAAACTGAAATCTCCACCTATGTGGCTTTTATATGCGCATTAATGAGTCTGAAAATGATGTTCCCTCTCAGTAATAAGACATTCGTTTGCCAGTGATCCAGCTCTTCCTCTGGCAGGATGCCTTTCTGCTGATCAGCACCTTCTCTTTATATAACCATCACACATTTCTTGCAGTTCTTCAATATTTATTTTTTTTCACGCTTGATTTTTTTGCTTCACTTTAGCTTTAATAAAAAAAAGAAAAGTCCAATAAATAACCGGTCCAGTGTGATGGATGGTACTTGATAACGCCATACTTGCATGGATGGAAGCGGGAGTCCACAGGCTGACAAACAGAGAGGGCCTGTCTGTATGGATAATGCACAATGCCTTAATGAAAGCCACGCTGCACATGTAATTAGTGCACAATACCAGTCTGACCCCGCGACAGAAGATCTGTGTCAGTGTGTGCAGGATTATGTAATAGCAGCTGCCATGGCTGTCAGAGCACGCCGCTGCTCTGCCGTTAACTTGACTTATGTTCGGGGTTTATTACACAGTCTTACGTCATTTCCTCTTCGGCTGAGTGCTTTATGCGTTGCACTCAGTTTTGGCCGTTTTCGCCCAGCTGCTGGTATCCAACACACTGGATTCAAACTCCCTGAACGCGACGAAGTGTCACGGGATTGTTTGCGACTACTCCTCGAGGCCTGAACTCTTCGTCTGACCCCCGATCTCCCTGCTCCATCCCTCCCCTGCAGCTTTTCTGCGTCTGAACCAAAGGCAGAGAGCGAAGCACTTGGAGAACAGAGCAGCTGCAGTGTGTCAGGCCTCTGTGTGTGTGAGGCATGTTGATGTCAGCACAGAGGAGCTCTCTCTGCCCCCCCTGCCCTCCCAGCCTCAGTGCCAGTCAGCCATGTCTGGTTGACTCCAGCAGGGACAGACTGGAGATGACTTTTTTTGTTATGTTTTGTCTTTTGCCTCAGTTTCTTCTGTCACGCTCGCTCCAGTTCTATGAAAGTCATTCATCTCTCATCTGAAGTTCAGTGGGCCAGCGTGGTTCCTCTGAGAGCCAAGATCCTGGAGGAAAAAATGAAACTCAGGACGAGGAGCCTCACTGACTCCCGGAGCTCCAGGCCTGAAATGAGAGCGCAAGGGATTCCCGCCGTCTGATAAAGCTGCTGAACATGAACCCAGAGAAGAAGAATCTCTTCTTTTTCACCGTAGCTCATGCTGAATCTCAGCTCACGAGTAAATTAGTTTTGATAGGAGACTGAGGTGTACGTAACGTCCACAGCAGTCTCTTTGATCATGTGATGTGTTTTTATTTTCAGAGCTTCAAGAAAAGTAGAAAAAAAATCTTCAAATTAAAGACTTGGTTAAGACATGTCATTTAAAAATAATCTTATAGGCAATCTCATATGATATCATGAGATGTCACACTCAGAGTGATTTGCGGATGACTCTCAGCAGCATAATATCTAAAATTTACTGAGTTACAGCCATTTTTGTACTTGCTAAGGTTGCTTAGTTGTGGCGGCCACCTTGAATTGGATTGACTCCAAAGGTTAATTGGTTGTAGATGTGCATCCAGTGATTACTTTCTGCAAGTTTCGCTTAAATTAGGCCTGCAGAGTTCAGAAAGCCATTCAGCTCATTCTGCTTCTCTTAGAATAGCTCCGTTCATGCCACAGTTCAGCGTTTCCTGAGTCCGTACTGGATCCGTGCCTGCATGAACGCCCTCTCTGAGCGTCCAGCTTCATTGGAGAGGAAGACTGCTCTAAAAAAAAAAAGTCTGGTCAACATATACGGGGACGAAATCCGCATCGATCTTTGGGACGTGAGAAAGCGAAGCTGAAAATGTGAATAGGAAGAATGAGCTCGGCATGATTTTGTTTATCTGCTGACGCTCAGAAGGAAAAGGCAGGGAGAGGTTGGGGTGGGGGTGGGGTGGGGAGGTGTTCGATGTGACTCCCCTTCCTTATACGGTCACATGCAGCCCTGGCACAGAGTCAGAAAGTCCAGTCAGGGAAAACATACTCTTTTAAAGCTTACATAAACACACCGGCCCACAAGCCCACCCTCCTCCTCCTCCCTGAAGCCCCCGCTGGGGAAGAGGAAAGGACAGGAGAAGAATGCTGTGGAATCTGAAAGGGAGTGCGTAGAGAAATTCCTGAGCTTTCAGTGCACAGAGAAGACTTTGCACCTCTTATTACATCAGGAAATGTGATGCTGGCAGCTCGGGAGCTGCTCTGCCTGCAGACTGCGGACGGCTTGGCTCGGGTCGGGTCGGGATGGGTGGGGCGGGCGGGCTCAGGGACATATTTGGACAAAGAATCGAAGGAAATCAGGCTGGCGAGGCAGTGGCACTCCTAATTGCCTCACACATCGTGGAGCTCCCCGACCTCAGTGGCCTTCAGGATGGCACAAAAAAAAACAAGAACATACAGCACGACACTGCTGAAATGATTTATTAAACTGTCAGATTTCCTGTAATAAACCCTCCGTTGGCCAAAATCCCTAAATATTGACTGTATCTGGTGTTTCTGACTCAGGGGATAACTATGATGTCTGTGCCATTTGCCTGGACGATTATGAAGAAGGTGATAAACTCAGAGTCCTGCCATGTTCCCATGGTGAGTGATCTTTAAATCCTGTTTCCGAAAAGAAAAAATACTCATAATTGATGATGAATAATCAGATGTGTTCACTATAGGATTATTATTGCACAGTATGCTCTTTTAAAGTTATTAATGTGTTGACATTTCTTCTTTTAAACGTTTAGTATGACATCAAATAAAGAAAATGCTAAATCAAGCCTCATTTCTGGAGTTATTTTAAAGTTCTGGGATGTCCTTGTTCCTAGCCTACCACAGCAAGTGCGTGGATCCCTGGCTGACCAAAACTAAGAAGACGTGCCCGGTGTGCAAGCAGAAGGTGGTCCCCTCGCAGGGTGACTCAGACTCGGACTCGGAGGAGGGGGACAGCGGGCCCGAGGAGAACGAGGTGGTGTCTGAGAGCACGCCGCTGCTTCGCTCCCTGGCCTCCACCAGCGCCCACTCCTTCGGCACCATATCGGGAGCGTCGCGCTCTGAGCGGGACCCGGACTCCTCCGAGTACGACGAGCTGGACAGCAGCGTCAGCGAGGAGGAGATCACCGTGGAGACGGTGGAGGTGCAGATGCAGCAGCCGTGCTCCGAGGACCACGAGCAGGACCTGCCCCGAGCCTGACGGGCCTGACGAGCCTGATGGGCTGGCCACATCTGTCACTGAATGGACTAATGAAGGAGCTCTACTGATTAAAAAATACACAAGTGGAAAAGTGAAGAGGTTCTACACACACATAAAGCTTCACACAAAGTTCAGTAAAAGCACCATCTGTGTATATAAATTATAAATGACAATAAGCGACATCTTAACCTTTATCTCTTGTCCTACAAGAATCTATGTTGTAGATACCTGTTCGTGCACCGTGGACTCGGCCTGAAGCACTGTGCAGCACCGCTTTGGTGAACCTGAACGGAGTCGGCGAGCACAGCAGCAGTAAAAGCCACAGCAATGTTGCGTTGCCAATTTATTTCTAGCCTGATGTTTGAAGGAGCTTCAGACTTTTGTGCCAGAGCTCATCTGTTACAAAAACTGACGTCTGAGCGAAACCAAAGAGTCTGGTTTCTGGGATTTCAGAGGGGGGGAAAAACGAGAACGTGCTCATCCTGACGCATCCCATGAAGCTACGGGTTCCACTTGTTCCACGCCGCATGTGGTCAACTTCCTTTGACTTTTATTTAACACGTGCAGTTAGGTAGGACTGACACTGTAACGCACACTTAAATCATCTCATTTTATTACGTTTTTTTTTTTAGAAGCTGTAGATTTCTTTTTTCATAAAACAGCTTGATTTTTTGTTGACAACTCCTGTTGCCTTTTTAGTTTATGTAGATCGTTTTTCTCCTGCTTGTGTACATCTGCTTTTAGAATCAAAAGGAAAAAAAACCCATGTAAACATTTCAATGATTTGCTTGAATTTGACAAAGATCCTGTTACCACCTCCATCGAACATTTCCAGTTTTCTTGCCTGCATTTATTATTCACTGACACAGATTCGGTCTCATGAACCAACAGAAATCTGAACATGCCTTTTTTTTTTATCTTTGTATGATTGTAATTCTGAGCAACTGTCTCAACTGCAAACTCCTGTTTATGTTGGTGATTTCTGTTTGTTGTTGTCCACTGCTCGTTTTTTTTGCTGTTGTACAGTCTAATTAAAATAAAGGGGTTTTCTATCCCTTCCAGAAAAATGTGGAAAGAGAAAAAAAGAGCTTTTGTTCCAGAGAGTTCTTTTTGTGAAGAAATACAGATTTTAATCAATTAAAAGTAGTTTAAAAGCTGATTTTAACCTTCAATCTGCCTTTAGCAAGGCTACGGTCCTTTATTATTACTCAACATAAACTCCACCTGAACACAGGGTTCCTATGTTTTTTCATTTAAAAATTCTGTACTTCCCCAAATTTCTGTCACTTTCTGCCCATTTTTATCTTTTAAACATTTTTTATAAGTCATCAGGTTATTTTTCTATTTATCTTTGTTTGTGTGGAAATGTTATTAGAAAACAAAACAAGTCAGCAAAAAGAGTTGAAACTTAAATTATTTTCCTAAACTGGTTTATAGTCCAAAACCCAAGATATTTTCTGTTTCCGCTCCCTTTCATTACTTGGTCCATCATGAGTAACTTTCATTTATGAAGTGGAGTACATATTTATAGGTTTTAGGTTACTTCCAAAAAAGATATCAATGACTAGGTTGAACTTAAAGCATATTTATTAGATTTATAATCACTAAGACTGTTCTGGTTTGGTAGAGCAAATTCTTTTATTTTAGTAAAAAGCTTTAGAGTGCAATCTGGAAAGATATTTTCCCCATACTTATCAGGAAAATGCTAAACATCAAATCTTAAAGACTCAAGTATCTCACTTTTATAGTTTATCATGCTTGATTTTTAGATTCTGCTTTTAATTTAAAGAATAAAAACATTTGTACACACATATGCAATAGATACATTTTAAAATGTAATTTTAATCCACTTTATTTTTTGAAAAAAATTACAGGTAAACAACTTAAGATAATTTTTGCCAATATTCCAATTAAGTAAAAACAGTAATACCTCATGGACTTTTGTTTATTTGACCCGTTTAGCTGTTCAGTCTGTCAGATTTCTTCAAGGTAAAATTACCTAAAAGTCTTAAACCATCATTCCCATTAAGGCATGAAGCTGCACAGAGAAGAGAAACCAAACTGGAGTGTTTCCATTAATAATTAAATGATTAAAGCTGAAAGGACATTAGTTCAGAACTACGCTGTTTTAATGTTAAAAGTGTCACTAATTCAATTTTCCAGGAAACTTATATCCAAATTGAATGACTAGAACTTTTAAAATTCCATTTTTAATGAAGAATAGAACCTGCTGCCTGAATGAGTTTGAGCGGTCTGCCAGTTTAATATGAAGGTGGTCCACATCTGAAAAAGGTGAAGAACTGACATGAAACATTTGTCTGGTTGGAATAAATTTATTTGATCTGTTTGTAAACAAGGTGATAAATCAATTTATGGCATTTCTTGGTTTATGCATATGACATCAGATGCATTAAAGACTGTATCCCAGATGTAAGAAAAATTAAAAAAAAAAAAAAGAAAAAAAAAAGTGGTGAGGAAAGGAAATTAACAGATCAGCAAAGAGGACTTTAAACAGTGTTTTATACGAGTACACATATCCCACAAGGCCTAAACAGTGGAGCTGAAGCTACAAAAAAAAAAGAAAAAGTAAAAGAAAAGTGCCGATGAAATGACTCCTTAGCCAACAGTGGGTACAATCCATCATACAGATCTCTACATTATGGCACAGGATACACAGGTTCTGCTTTTAAGTTTCAACAAGACAACCATGAGCATCTTTGTTCCAACTACCATCTCCCATCGAGTGTCATTTCTACTTTTACAAGTTTGTTTTTTTATTTTATTCAGTTGGACGTTACAGTTAGCAGTACTGAGCGTGGACAGACCGAGTGATACCCCAGAGCTCAGCTGACTATGAGAAAAGGCAATTTATTCCACAGTTATGTAGTTGTCAACACAGCACGGGTTTGTACAAATGCAAATAAAAGACAAGAATTATATTCAGGTTCTCCCATCCTCAACTGACCTGTAGCTTTATAATTTGCCTGCAGTATTACTGTCTTGTTACTGCTTCATTCAGCTGAAAAAGTTAGTGATCCCTCTCATGATTTAGAGCACTTGTATAAACGCCCGGGCTGCAACTACTCTTGGTCCTATAAAAAAAAAATAAAAAAATAAAATAACTGAACACACTCCAGATGGTTATATGCTGGGATATCTACGGTCCAAAAAAATGGCAGCCTTTCAAGAAAAGGAAGAAAAAAACAATACATTACAGGAGATGGCAAACTAAATAGTGTCAAGTGCCTGAGCCATTGTTACTGAGGAATGTCCATGGATTTTGTGTAGTGAGGGAGGTTGTAATGCCAGGAGACGAGCTATCAGCTTCTTAGTCATACCAACGCTAGCAAAGCTGACAGACAACCCCGCCTTTCATAAAGTTGGTTTCAGGACAGTGCAGTGACTCAGGAGGGAGAGGTGGATAGTGTGTTTGAAGGATCTCAAGGGAGAAGTACAGTGTCAGATTTTAACTAACAGGTCAGGGAAAACTTGAGGTACTAAAAAAAAAATATATATAAATTTGGCAAGAGGGGTCTATGGGTGGGGCTTGTCAGAAAGGACTGGTCCGAGATATGCAGAGTCTCCCCTCCTGGAAATGGAGGAAATAAAGGAAGACATGACGAGCTTTAAGAGCTCGAGTGCTCCAAAGGCATCGGCTGCTCAAGGAGGGAGTGTGTGAGATTGTGCCTGGGAGGATTAGGTGAAAAAAGGTACCATAAAAAACACAAAAGCGAGGGATTTCTACTACAAACTTGACGCTATAGCTTTCGTGGTCTGTTTTTCTGCCAGAATTTATGTTTTGCTGGTCTTGGTTAATAACAGATTTGTCATGACACTTTGTTTAGCAACATGCTCATCTTTGCGATGGATCAACTTAAGAGTGCTTTAAAAAGGAGATATAAGATTACATAAAGCAGGTGTGTTGAAGGAGGGGAGGGGGATATGACAACAGAAGGGGATAAATGAGGAGAAGAAAGGGTAGGAAAGAAAAAAAAAACAAAGAAAAAAAAACACTACACTAGGACTGGAAGTAGTGTGAAATGCAACAAGGTGGCAAGGGTGAGCTGCTAGCTGGGTACAGGTTGCTTTAGTATCCGGACTTCCTCAGGTATTCAGCCATCTCAAAAGCTTTCTTGTTGAGCTGCCCTCCATGGATACCTTCCTTCCCCATGACAAAAACCAATGCTGGAGTACACAAAGGGACAAAAAATAAATGAATGACAACAGTAGGGATGAAAAATAAAACACTTTGTTGCACCTTAGCTAAACATGGGGCTACATTGTTGGGGCAGAGTCTGAACCCTGCATCGTTCACAAATGCTCCTGGGATTTTATTTACCGAGTCTGCCTGGAGAGGGGGGAAATGTGGGTTTGACAGCAACTTTTTTTAAGTCCATTTTTCTGAGTTTTGTGTTTTTTGTTTTCCTTTTATTTTTTTTCTCTCTTCCTCTACTACACCACAATTACTACATCTAAACTAAAACCCTGAATCCCTCAAGTATTTTGCCATCGAGTATGCCTTCTTATTCAATCCGCCTCCATGGACCCCTTCTTTTCCCATTACCAAGACCAAGACTGAAAGAAAAGAGACAGAGAAGGAACATTTAGAAGGAGTGTGGAAATCACAAGTGAAGAGAAAAGCACAGAGCCGAACAGCAGAAGACAGGACAAGACGGCTACAAAAAGAGGACAACGACACAGGAGCAGAGCTGTTAGTTGGAATGCTGTGAGGCTGAAACCTTCTTTTCCTTATCAGAGCTGCTGGTGATGAAGGCAGTGTGAGGCCAGGCCAGCAAGATTACAGATCTAAAGGATACATGCAAACCTGATTAAGTCTACACCTGTTAGCAGCACAAAGCTGTAGGTTTGCGTTGTCTCCAGTTTAAATTTATTTTTACAAACCGAGTTGTGCAAACTACTGGACTCTTGTAAGCTGCCCATTTACGCTCATCTCACAGCCAGCTGCAAGTGGATTGCTCAAGCCAGCAGTGTGTGTGTCTCATAAACAGGCGTTGCAGAGTTGTCAGATGTGTTATTTCTTTTGCGATTACGAAAGCAGCGTTCTACCTGCTTATGCTGGCAGTGAGGCTCACTGCTGAAGGTAAGCCAAATTTTGTGTTTGACAAGATCCAAGCTTGTTCTGAAATGTACCTGAGGCCTTTTGTACTCTCAAAGATTAAATACGCTCTCACAGAGTTGGCTGACTGTTGTGTATGAGGGCACTTTTGCACTGACATGAGACGAGCAAGAAATGTTTTCTAGAGATAGTTAATGATTTATCAAACTTGTATCAGTTTAACTAATTGACACTTGTTATAGTGTCAAGTTCTGACCACAATATAGCTATTGTATTTATGAATTCAGTAAAGTTTATACGCCTTGCCTGCTTTTTCCCCCCTTTCACAAACAGGTTAAACAAGAACAGGTTCTTCGGGAAAGCCTAATATGAAACATGCCAGCAGCAAAAAAAGGTTCTGACAACAAACCAATCTCTAAAGCAGCAGCACATGCAGCAGCATGCTGGAGGTACCTGTCCTCAATACATGTGAGAACCCTTAAAGCGCTTGACAACATGTGCAGGGGAACAGATTTGTAGTTCAGAGACAGTGGGAGGGAGTGTTAAATCAAGAGGGAGAAAGACATGCGTTCAGGAAAGTTTAAGGAAATCCTGGGCCAAAGATTCAGGTCAGTGTGCAGAAGACAGGAACCGGTTTGTCCTTGTAGCCTCACCTGTAAGTAACACTGCACAGGGGCTTGTACAGACAACATTAATACAACTGGCACAACTCAAGAAGTCCATAAAGGCATCTCGACTGACTTACTCCCCCTGTGGCATCTGTATACGATTAATGAACTTCAGAGCAAAATGCAAGATTGGTAAGAAACTGTCTACAACTACCTGAAACCAGTGGACTTACAACAGCAGACTCCACTCCTAAACTACTGACCTAAAATCGAATACCCATTGCCACGACTGCGAGACATTTTCCTTAAAGACGGCTGCCTTGTTTTTAGCCAACACGTTTCCAAATGAAAAGCACCAATAAGAGTGGGAATTTTATTTACTTAAAACTCCAGTCTTGAAATACATGACAGCTGTCAGACAAACTCAAATTTAAAAGTATTTTAAAGTTTAACTGTGAGAGGGGTAAAACAAAAATTAATCAACACAGACATTACACCTTTCAACATAAACAAAGCTGTTATTTGTTCTAAAAAGACTTATTCTAGAAGTGTGTGTGTGTGTGTGTGTATATATATATATATATATATATATATATATATATACACACATACACACACAAAATACTTTACTAGCTCAGTGAATCTTTGGTTAAAAGTTGATCTTTTGTAGCTTAAAACCTAAATGTGCATTTTACACCCACCACTACTGAAATGCACTTGTTTCCCCATCAGATTCAAGCGATAATAAAAGGGGCAACACTCAGTTACCCACAGAATTGTAAACTTATCATATATTGAGGAACGGTGCATTCAACACCTGTACGACATGCAGTCACAACACATCAGCTAGAAACAGATCAAGTAAAGGGACGATATCCAAGCAGGTTACTGTGTAACTAAAGCCACTATAAGATTTTTAAAGCAATGGATGAAAGTGCTCACCTTTGCCCGCTTTGCCTACAGAAATATTGTATGTTGGCTCCCCCGCTTGACTCTTTGTCCGCAAGTCCATTGTCCAGTCACCTTCAGCTGTGAGGCTGTCTCTGATTACTGAGCACTTTTTGCCGCCTAAAGTCAGCCCATTGGTGAAGAATTGCTGCCGGTCCTTTCCTATTATTACGTCAATTTCCTCAGGCTAAAAGAATGCACAAAAACAGAAAGAGTTAAGCACATATGTTGATTTCCACACATTCAGAAGACAGAGTCATTAAATCGGACAATTTGACAGCCAAAAGGTGTGCTTGTCTCCAATATAGGTATTTATTTCAACTGACACTCATTGTGAAATCCACACCAGAGTAAAAAGCTTATCTATTACAAGCTAAAAAAAACTATCACAGTTGTCTGAACGTCTTGGCTCATAAAAAAACACCTTAAACTAAAGTGGCATTAAGATTCATATACACAAAGTTATTTAAACCATGATAATTAAGTTTGACATGAACATGAAAACAAGCAGAACTGTTGATGATTAGAGTTTAAAAACAGGCTACAAGTCTGAAGTCATTAGAATGACCAGTAAAAATTTTAAAAAGGCTATGAATGAGTGTAGAGATTTGTCCTTTGTAAACCATTACAATACAAGGCGTTTAAAAGTCAAAGTTCAAACTGAAAAACAAAAACAAATAAAGGATAATGAAGTAAGTTTTATTTATAAACCTCAGAGCAGAGAATTTAATGCTCAGAAACCTGACAGGTTAGTATACTTCTTGATAATTACTCCCCTACATTGTGAAAAAAAGGCATCGCCCTGAAGTGCAGTCTCGGCACACGTAAAGAATAAGGAAACTGGATTTTCACTGCTCGGATTAGCATGAAAACTAAAATATAGATTTTTTTCTCCTTCCTATACTTGTTGTCAATTTGCCGGCGTGGTCCCTGAAAAAAGCGACCTTCTTTGACAGGATTAAAGCAGTACATGTGTAGCCGGAAACCCTCCACAAAACATTTAATGTTATGTTGTCAAATATTGACTAAACTGTTTGTCTCACATGTGGTTATTCAACACGGAAAAGCAACACATCGATAAGCATTTGCGGACACTCCCAAGAGAATCCCGAACTAAAGGCGGACGTGGACGGGTCCGGAATAATTTATATTGTTACACAAGTCCTCGGAAAAAACTAACAATATATTAAACTGCTTTGAATGAATTACCAAACCCAGTGACTCATTTAATATACGAAATGTTTTCTAAGAACAAAAATAGGACAAAATGGAGGCTCAAAAAACCGCCGCAGTTGACCGGGTAGCGTTGAAAAATAAAATTAAAATAAACGCCACCCGGTTAAATTACAGGCACGCACAAAAGGTTATGTTCCGCTGCAGCGAGGACGAAGTTTAGCGTTTTGTTTAGCTTTCGTGAACAAATAAAAAAACTTGCTTAAAAAAACTGGGAGTGTATCCGCCATTTTGGAGAAAAGGGGCGGTTGTGACGGCGTGATTTCACAGAAGCCGAGCAGGAGAAAAAGACCCAACAGTACGGCAGCGCGTCGCCGACCGCTAGCATTTAGCCTTTAGCTTCAAACGGTTTTCCGATGAGCAAGGACCGCAAAGGTTCACTGTGAGCTAGCCGAGAGGCGCTGACTTGTCATAAATCTGCATAAATACTACAGGTTGACAATTTCGCCATCTGTGACAATCCAACACAGCAGACATGTTACGTTAGAGGTTAATGTTGAGCTTGATTACGGCTTGGATACATTGGCCCGGTGTTGTGCGGAAAAATGCACCCTTGGAAAATTCTAGCAACCTCGCCTGCCATAAAAGGCACCCTGCATACTTGCATAGCCCAAAAAATCCATGTAGTTTCTTTTACTGACAAAGACAAGTTTGTCTCACTTTTGTCTTTCATCCAATTTTGTACTAAATCCAGTGTCTTAAAATGCGCTTCTCGCGATGGGGGAGGGGTGTGCTTCCAGCGGCGGGGGTGCGTTTTTCGATACAACACCGGTATCACACGCTAGTTAGCTTTGCTAAATTGTTAGCAGTTTTAGCTTCAGTTCACGGAGCACTTATGTCACTAGCTTAGGTTATATACATTGACTTGCATTTCGTATTTCCCGAAATGTACCTACAAAGAGAAATTACTTTACAACAAAACAGCCAATAATAAATGCTGACTAAAAGAATCACTCCACGCCTGCGTGAATGTGTGACCACCGGATACCATGTGTACCGCACTCATTCAACAAGGCCCGGCTATGCAGATAAACGTACAGTCATGCAAAATGTAGCTTTCCGCTCTGTCCGGGCTACAGATAGTGACACAAAGAGCATACTAACCGTTATGTTGGCAAAGATACCGCCGGGCAACGATCCCCAGACGTATTTGGCGTCCGAGTACCCAACAATGCCTGCGTCCTGGGCGCAGCCATCAGCCATCAGGCTGTCCACGTAGCATTGCCAGGACATGTTAGTGATATTAGTGCTAGGGTGGCAAAAGGTACGCGAAGTGAAGTTAGACGAGGAAAAGCTGCGAGGAAGCTGTTTGTCGGTGGCTAAAGGGTCTCCAGCTAGCAAAGCCCCTGGCTCCGTCACGTCCCGGCTTTCTTCTGGTCCAGGCAACGAAGACAAGCCGCGACGATCACACAGAGGCTTGGGTGTAGTCCTGACTATATCCATCCGCCTGAGTTGTTATTCGTCCCGCTCCCATAAAGTACTACGCGGCGGAAGAATACCACGGTTGATTATCAAGGAAATAAACCCCGAAGACTATTTTTTCCCCAGTACCTCAGTGTTCTTGTTTGCTTTGTAAACTTCCTCCGTATTAGAAATTATAATTAACGAAACAGAATATCCATTGTTAAATACCTAGAGTAATGAAATATATTTTACTGTCATATTTTTTTCGCAATTACACGTTTTGTCCTCTTGTGCTCAGGGCAGGATCAAGAAGGGTGTGGGCCCCTGAGCTGGAGCTGCTTTGGGGGCCCTGTTGACATTATTTATTTAAAGCTTATGTATGTGCACATTCATTTCAAGGTTTCTAGTCTCACAGAGCAAAGCTGTTCTTAGCTTTAATATAATATCTAGGGCCTAAAGTGCAAAAAAGAATCTGTAGACTTATCTTCTGAAATTATCAGGAAATCTACTCTGTCATTGTTTACTCATTACTCAGCCATTGCACCACAGACCACAAGAAGATCTGAATTGGGTTTTTTTCTGACTGTATGAAAAAAATAATAGGTTGTCAAATTAAATTAACTTCCATAAATAGATTTATCTGCATAGACCTAAAGATGAAGGTGGATATGATAGAAGAATTATATAAAAGCAGCAAACGGCATCAGTCTTCTGCAAAGCAAGATATTTTCAACCACCGTGGCTCAGATTTACTCAGACTAAACTCATTTAGTAAAACTAATAGTATTGACTTGAAACTATAAAAGCTTTGAAACAAATATATCCAACCAAAACCTATTAAGAAGTTTTTAATTGACATAGGCTTTCATAAATGAAAACTTTTTCCAGAGATGTGGGTTTTGCACCTTTATTTTTTTGGGGGAGAAATAAGTAAAATAAAGCATTTAAAAAACACCCATTCAATAAAAACAATATTTTAGGGCCCTGTAAACCTTGGGGCCCTGGGCTACCGCCCTGTTAAGCCCTTTGGGAAGTCCAGCCCTGCTCGTGCTAAACCCTAAATCACTAAATCACAATGCAGTCACCACACCGACACAGACACAATCAGGGCAGCAGTCAGTAGGAAAGCACCCTAATTAAAAAACACTAGTACATCATATATAATTTAGGTTGCACTTTGGACAAGTTAACCCAACATTTTATAATACCTAAAGAACACGATTGTGGGAGATTGTTGTGTAACATAAAAAAGCTGTACTTTTATTTATATTTTAACATTTACATAGAATGTCTTCCAATGAGTAAAACGTTAAAATATACTATAGATTTTACTTTTTTTTTTCTTTGAGTGACTCATCATTTTAGGCTGGGATGTTCCTCTGGGAATACGAGAAGTGTTAAATAAAAAACAGATATAAAAAATCTGCACATGTGGAGCTCCTACACGCATCTTTGTAATGTTAAGTCATAGGTGTATTTGTTTTTGTCTCTTCAGTGTTTTCAGTGTTACATTACAATGGACTGGCAAGGTCAAATATGGTCAACAGGATATACAAAGAGACACACACCTGCTGATGATATCAGTTATGAAATCCGACCTTTGACTTTTACAGGACAGTATCAGACCAGCGGACCTGCATGTGTCTGTTTGTATTTGTTCCATGGAAACCATTATTAAAGAAACCACATGACTCCTATGGCCGAGTCGTTCCCTCTCCTTCGTCTTCCACCTGGTTTGTATATGCATGAAGTGAAAAACTGCAGGTTTTCAGCTGAAGGAAAACTGTTCTCACGAAAAACACATCATACATATTTAACAAGTTGTTCTGGTACCTTTATTCTGAAAACATTCTGCAATGTTTACTCCAGGATCTCCCATTTTGAAATGACCTTGTTCAAATCCTATAAAAGTAAAGCCAACAAAAGTAATTAGTTTGTCACTTTTATAACCAAAATATAATTGTCTGCCAATAAAAGAGAAATTAAACTCAAGTTAAGTGGCTCAAAAGCCTTGTAATGTGAATTTAAGTCCTTAAGCAGAGTTTAGATGCATTCACAAAGTCAGAATAATTTCCTCTCTCTCAAACACACACACACACATCAGAACAAGCCTTGCCATTGAATTACTAGTTTAGTTCAGTTTAGTTGCAGTTCTTGTGTTTTAGGGATTTTTGCGCAGCCTCCTTCACCTTTGACAGGTTTGGTTTTCTTTGGAAACCTCTTCCTGCCTCAGACAGCACAGAGAAAGTTATTCATTGACCTGAGCTGAGGAACAGAACCTGTCAGTCAGTCAGACACACCCGGATCCTGAGCTCCCATTGGCTGGCTGCCGTTTCCATAGTCACCTGTGTTTTGCACCTCTGCTGATTCAAAATAGTTGTACTTGCAGCTCCATTGCTCAGCCTGCAAATGAGTCATGCTGAGACGGAAGTGCTAACTTGTTTGCTTTACTGAAAGTTACATTTTGAGTTAGTTTTTTCTTACTAAAACAGCTGGATGAGACAGCTTTTTTTTACAGCAGCACACCATCTTTTTATATTTCAGATCATCCAGGTTTAAGGGTTGCTGCATTGTTTAAAGTATCATCGTTCTGAAACCATTAGCAGCCTTGTGTTGTTTACTTTCATGTCCTGGGACCAAAGAACTCAACCCTTCAGTGAAAGTGATATTTGCTTATGATCAGATATCACCGAAGTTATGAACGCAGAGAAGCAGTTCCGTTTTTCTTCCCCCTCTGTTCATTACTTTAAGTGGCAAGTTTGTCTATCTAACCCACAAACATTCAAGTTTACAATACTTAATAAGTCAAGTTGAAACCCTCTTTGGGTTTTTGTGGAAAAATTGGCAAGTTTTATCGTGTTTTCACACACATTTTTGAACAATAACAAAGGCCTAGGGTCAAACTCAGACCACATTATGTACTTAATTTTCTTAGGTAAAGCTTTATTTTTATAGGATTTCTCTACCAGAAAGGAAAATTAGGATATTTCCCTGTGAAGTTGTGTATCATAAGAGCAAATCTTCAAAACTATTAAAAAAAAGGCTGCATTTGCTCAGAACGTCATGTGCAGATATACAGTATGTTGAACATTTATTTTAATGAGTATATTGCCTGTCATTTATATCCTCATATTTTATTCAGGCATTCGTCCTCAGCCAGTTGTTTTCACTGCATGTCGAGGATGACTCTCAGCTACTACCATTACCATTTTGGAGTTTAGCTCATTATCTGTAAAATTAACTAAGTTAATTAACAAACAGGGCTGACTCCAATACTTAATGCTTAAGTTTTAGGCTAAGATCTTGTGCAACACATAGCACTTGCAGTATGTGTTGTGAATGACTCTCAGCTACTACCACACCAAAGTTTGGCTCATTATCAGTAAAACTGACAGAGCTACAGTCATTTTTGTGTTTTTAAAGGTCATTCGACTTGAATTTTGTTAGCTCCAAAAGTTAATCAGTTGTGGATGTACCTTCGATGAAAATTTTCTGAGAGCTTCAATAAAATCCCTTCAGTGGTTCATGAAATATTTTGCTAACAGACAGACAGAGTTGGCTCCAAATCGTCAGCAACCTCTTAGTGATCAGAATATGTGTTGGGGATCAGCTTCAGCTACCACCACACCAAATTCTGGGTAAATGTCTGCAAAATGGACCGAGTCGTTGATAAGAAAGGCACTGAAGCTTCGCCCGGAAAGATCACCTTCTCTCCTTCAGGCGGTTCTGCTTTGTGTCGCGTAGCCGGAGCCAAAAACGGCTCGGACCATTTTTCACCACAACTGGTCAAAATCATTTATTCATGACCCCAGTTCGCTCGTTGTCCTGCATCACAGCAGGAAAACGGAAGATTTATTTTTAACTCGCATAAGGCCTCTCACAGGTTATATCAGTGTTTTGTCAATAATATGTTGAATAAGATTAAATGCACTTTGGAATTTGTGATTTAATTAGCATTTTGTATTTGTTTTTATGTTTTAACTTCTTTTTATTTCAACCTAACAGAACGTAAGAAGTGATGGGATGATTTGTCTTTAAAGCTAACATATGGTGTGTTTTATTAAACAAAGCCGACATTTTAATCCTGATTTAAGAATCTGTTTTTGTCATTTGCAGCTGGAGCAGCCTGGGTGCTGAGCATTAAATATTGAGGAGCATCAGGTGGAGAAGCTGGCGCTCCGGTGCGTCTGATCAGAGAAAAGCTGGGAAAATTCATAAATGTCTGTGTGGTTTTTTTCCTTCTTAATGTGACATTAGGGCGCAGTAACCTTTGACCTCTGAGACGGATCAGCTGCCTGCGTTGGACACAGCAGGACACACGGTGAGGTCGTCTTTGTGCACTCCGCCCATGTGAGGAGGAGGACGACGTCACGCACACACACACATGCAAACCGAGCCTGAACAGCACACACCCAGCTTTTCTCATATGAACCAAATGGTAAAATGTGGGCATGCAAATGTGTTCTGGACACACAGTTCCACACACACAGCAGAGGTGAGTTTACATCAACCCCCAGAGGCCAGGTTTGGATTTGAATAGCGATGGTGCGGTCGGAGGGCCTGACATGAGACACATGGCAGGAGACAAACTGAAGCCATGGATTTGTTACAGTTATCACTTTTTACTCGATTCACTAACAATTTGACAAACAAGAAGAACAGGACATAAAAAAAATCCTAAATGTATTATTATTATTTTTACAATTAATTCCAACAGATTTTGTGGTCTTTGTCTCAGCTGCAGCTGGTTGGTTTTTCCCTGCGTGTGTGTGTTAACAAAATATCTCATAAACTACCAAATGGGATTTAATCAAACGTGCAGAAAGGAATCTAAACCAGCTTAATTCAAGATGGCTGCCACAACCAGCTGACCTTAAAAAACACAAAAATCACAAAGATCTCATGAGCATCTGGATGGAATTCAGCAATTCTTTCAGGAGGTAATTCGTAGATGAAGTCAGTCCAGTTCAAAATGGCTGCTACAGCTAATTGGCTTTAGCCAGCACAACAACGTGTTTGTCTTTTCGGTCTGTAAAACTCCATTTTCTCTTGTGCGCTTTATAAAAAATACATTATTATGCAGAAAAAAGCCCAACCAAGACTGATTCAGGTGTCAGTTTAAACCCTCAGGATCACACGCGCCTATAAAAGCTGTATTATTTACTCTCAGCAGAAAAGTGTGCTTCATTTGTAGTGTTCAGAGGCACATTGTTGCGACCCTGCAGGACATGCGGGTGCACATGCAGGCCCACGTTCAGTATGATAATGTACAGATTGAGTATAAAGGCTCAGTGTTCTGATGGGATGAATAGTCAGGATTCACAGAGAAGGATGAAGTGGCTCTTAGTCTCTTAGACATCTTCATGCTCTGATTTCACGTTCTCCGCTTTAAAGGCTGCTCGACTGTGACTTCCATCAAGAGCTGAACTTTGGAAAAGTTTTGTTTATATTAGCGATTTCTGCAGTGTCCTCACCAGTGCAAAAGTAGGACATTTACAGCGATTTGTCTAAGTGTAAAAACATGCAGCCAAATCATGATGAGAAATTGTTGTGGTCCACACAAACCACAGCTTGTCTGATGACAATAAATCTAAAAATAAAAGGATTAAATCCATTTTAATGACGCTTTTAATGATTCCTTTTTGTTCACAATGATGTATTTTTCTCCATCATGTCCTCTGGTGGTTTGTTTAAGTGATTCATAGTTTGCAGTTTATCATTTTGACTTTTACACCGTCATCAACACACCAGGCACTGCAGATGAAACTCTGCCCGTGCAGCTAAACTCCATGAAGGACTGAAATAGTCACACCGATAACATGCTTTGTCGCTTTTAAATGAACAAATTATCAAGAAAGAACAAAATATAATTTAGGTAAAGGTTTCTGTAGGTGGTGCTGTTCCCTCTTGTTTGATTTTAAACTCACCTGATTCCTCGAACGTTCATGAAAAGCAGCCCAAAAAAGCAGCTCAGTTTCTAAAACTGATTTCCTGCACCTGATGCGCAGCAAACACAACAGTGAATTCTTTGCTACACTGATTTCAGGGGGAAAGTTTCCTTAAGACGATCAAGAAATAGTTTAATTCCACATGTGCTAACTTGGTTTTAGGGTTCTCACATAAGAAGCTGAGCATATTTGTTGGATTATTTAATTTTTTTTTTTGTGCCAAGTTGCTGTGAAATGTCGCAGGTGCTTTTTTCTTTTTGCCCACAGTGAAAAGGTGTTGCAGCTGCAGAGGCTGCCTGCACACGACCCGCAGCACTCACACGCTGAGCTCTTTATTTTTAACTGAGGTGACAAAACCTGACATTTTGATCTCAGGCTGTGTACTTCAGAGCAAGTCTCATGTGGATTTCCCACAAGATTTGAATGAAACAGTGAAGCACATCCTGTCCTGGCAGCTGAAGCACCACTCAGGACTTATCTGTGTGAACGATGATTCAGCATTCACACTGCTGGTATCCTGTGTTTGAGCTTTTCCTATCATTTCTAAAATCTGATTACTTATGATTCTACAAATCAAATACCTTATGTGCTTTATGTCAAAAGCTCATTCAGGAGATGGGTTCTGTAACATTTAGTTGTTATAACTTTCATACTTCTCAACATATTTAACTTTACTTACAAATATTTTTCCCATAGAAATACACTGAGATCTCTTTAATTCCTTCAAAATCATAGTTCTCTCTCTCTCTCTTTGAAATAAGCTTAAGCAAGCTTACTCTGTTTTTATCTTCTTTTGCTACTTTTAGCTTGCATTTTTCTCATTTTAGCTAACCTTTTGCTACCTATAGCTTCTAGTTACAGTTTAGCTACTCTTAAGTTTCAGCTAGATCTTTGCTACTTTTAGTTTCCATCTCAAGTTTTGGTGCCACTGATAAAGATGTGTGTTTACAAGTCATATAAATTGTATCTTCAGTCAAACCTACTACCCCATTTGCAAACTCCAACCCACATAAACACACACTCTCTCACACACGGCCTCTGCAGAATTCTGTTCAAAAGAGCACCTGGCATTTGCAAGGGAAATAAGTCCTAGCATTGTAATGTATACAATATATAAGAGGTTTAGGAGTTATTATTATTATTTTCATACAGGCACAAATTTTCATGCATCCTCACTTAAAGTTCTAGTGTCACAACTTTGCAAAAGCATGTTTGAACCTCTCCGCTACATAACAGAAACAAGTTTCACACAAAACACATTTTTAGACATCCCAGTAATTAAGTAAGGCTTGAAGAATGAAGACACACCTTTTCAATGGGAAACATTTGGAACTTGAGCTGCAGTCACTAGCTCTGGAAACCCTTTTTTATGGTACAGTAAATAGAGTCAATTAAATTACACAATATCCCCAGAAACAAACTTTCCTGCAAAATAATTAAAAGGAAAATACAAAAATGCTTCTGCAGCCGCAAGTGAATTACAAACACAGATTAATGTCCACAACAGGCCAAGTTTGTAGGAGCTACTTTTGAAGTTATTTATTGATTGTCCTTGAATACTAAACATAATAATTAAAAAAGATGTGCATAAAGCTGCATATTTACACGAAATCTTACAAAAGTTGACATAATTTGCATAAAGGACAGGTACAATGAATGAATTGAGGGTCTCAGATAAAAACAATGTTTACAAGATGTCAAATTTAACCAAAGCTGGTGACATTTTCTTTTGTTTTTCTTATTATTTATGTTTTATTTCTTTTATCAAACCATCATATCACATACAAATAGTACGGGATAATGTTAAAAAAGAGATTCACATGTACAGTTTGGCAGTGCAACATTTCTTTTGCTGCTCTTTGCTGACCCCTTGTGGTCACGCTGTGTCACTGCATTACAGTGACGGCTGCAGGTATATGAGAGGGTGACCTGCAGCCTGTGAAAGGGTGACCAGTGGGTGCCCTGTGAGAGGGTGAGGTCTTGGTGACAAAAACGTCTTCAAGGAAACAGAGAAAAAAAAGCTAAAAGCTAAACAAACAGGCAGGTGGGAAAGGTTTTCTGGAAACTGTCAATTTCTCAACAAAACTGATTTATTTTACACACAGATCAGAAAATAAATGCTGGGTTTTCCCCTTCATTTACATTTAAACTACCTATTTGTCTAAAAAGACCTGAACTGAACTGAACTTGAATATATGGATTTACTTTTTCCTTTTGAACTTTCTGAACAAACCACTTCCTAGAACCGACCTGTAATTCTCCGTTTAGAAAAATATTCGACTGTCACGTCAAAACTCAGCTGAAGCATCTTTAAACTTTTCCATACGCTTTCTGAAAGTTCAGATACTTCGAAACCATTACTGCTGTGCGTCACTCGGTGTTTATGGGACAACAAACAAGTGAAATGGACACAATGTTCAACAACATCTAATTTAACAGAGATATCTGCCCTTTGTTAAGAAAAATGGATGATTTTATTTCTAAATGGCTTAACAAAATTAATTTTTACCTGAACAAAACAAAGACATATTTAGCTTTTGTTTGTGAAATATCTATTTCAAATTATTTATTTCTATGCATATTAACTTTTATAGGTCGTTGTCATAAATTAACTGTTTACTGATAATAAATTTGTTTATTGTGGCATTTAAAATGATCTTTATAGATGAATAAATCAAGTTAAAAACAGTTTCACTCCAGGAAGCAGTTTTGTTATGAGCAAGCACAATGAAAGTGATTAAATTCAACAAAATCTTTTAGAAACAATTACATGATGACTGTATTAAAGTGCTTTCTGATTTGTTTTTCATATATGTTTTACATCTCAGGGTTATTTTTATTTTGGCATCCTTTTCTTAATTTAAAGGCTGCCTTCTTTAGGTACTTAGAAAAAAAAAGATTTAGTTACAAAGTTACGTTATTGCTGCAAAGTCTGTATTTCTATGCCTTCTAGTGAAAGCCACTGATGATTTATAAAATGTTCTTGCTTCATATAGCAACCAAGATTATAAAACCGAGGAAGTCAACATTTAATGCTTGGTAGCGGTGTTTTTATAGGCTATAAAATGTTTAAAATGGGCAGAAAAACCCTCTCATACCCTATCCTTTTGTCATGTGTCTGGGTTTTTCTGTTTTGATTTAGGGTTTTCTTGTATTTGCTGTTTTTTGTCCTTGTCTTGATATTGTTTTGTCGTCTTTATGCTTTGGTTCTGTGTTGTCATCATTCACCTGTCCTCTGCTCAGCAGTTTTCTGGTTTCTTGTCCCACCCATCTCCAGCTGTCTTCACTCCTAATCACACACCTGTTCCCACTTCTCCTCATCACCCTCTGGTTTAAAACTTGGTCTTCCTCTCCACCTCTCTGCTGATTCATTGTTGTTTGTTCATGTTTGGTTCAAGTCTGGTCTCTGGTCCCTCTCTCTGTTTTTGCCTTGCCTTGTCCCGCCTCTGTTAACTACCTGGAGTTTTGTTATAGTCAGCTTTTTGTTTGCAGTTTTGTTATTTAAAAATAAATCTTTTTGTTTTTCAATTATGAGTCTGCGAATTGGGTTCGCCACGCTCTCCCCACATCGTGATACCTTTAGTGAGTTCCCAAATTGCAGCGATGCAGCAAACTTAGCAGAAACAACAGTTTTTCAGAAATTAAAAAAATCGTTATAAAGACAAAAAACAAAAACAGATGTTAATGCATAAACAATTATTTAAATAATTTATGGAGCAAAGGAAGAGGCTGGACTGCTGAAATATTAATTCATTAGCTGTGAGAAGTTATGAAATTAATACAGTTATCAAGCTGGGAAACATGAGACTGTTTTCAAAAATAGGGAGCTGTTTGCAGTCACACAAATATCAACGGATCTTAGTCCCCATGGCTTTATCTCTAAGTCTAGAAAGTTATCAATAAAAACAGCCTGTAGCATAAATATTCATAATAATATAACTTTTTTAGGCTTTGATCTATCAATTATCTTCTCATTATAGCTTCATGTTGAAGAAACTGAGAATCGGATTGGTTAAAATAGAGATTTAAAATATAATGAATTACCAGGCCAAACATACAGCTTGGCTGAAACCATTTATCCACCTTTTAGGTATGTAAGGGGGTGGGGGGGAAATAAAGAGGTAGAAAAGCTGAATTTGAGGACTAGACAAATTAGCTCTGAGTCAATGCTGCATAAACAGGTGGAGACCCAGTCAGAATCCATTTATGTAACAGAAGGAAATATGTGGTTAGGAGAGGATTTACAATGAAGAATTTAGAGAGAGAGAGAGATCTATTTTCACAGGTTCATTCATATGCTTAATTAAAATAACAACCTGACCTGAGAAAACTCTCAGGAGTGTCCTTTTTATCTGCACTCCTACACTTCCCATCCTGCTTCCTGTCTTCATGCTCACCTTCCCCCCCACACTGGTTGTGTTTGTTTGTGCCGGCTGAACGCTCTGACCCCTCACCCACCTCTCACCCTGAACTCACCCTCGCTGGCCCCGCTGGCCTCCAAGACAACATAATCAGCTTCAAGTCGAGCAATTAAGAAACGGAAAACAATAAGTAGATTAAAAGATGCCAGTTTAAACAGCATAGGAAGGTCAAAGGTGACCGGATAGAGTTAGTTATTCACTGATGTCATGTTTGGCTTTTTTTTTTTTTTTTTAAATCGTCAATCACCATCGGATTCATTCTCACACGTCGTATCACTCAATGCAGATATTTTACTGCTATTTGTTCTCCTAACTCATATTTCCCCCTGAGGCCGTCGCCTTCTTGACTGTACCTCCAAATGAGGCTCGCACACAAAGCATGCATATTTGTGCCGGAGGCGAACGCTTGAGTCACGGTGGGCGGTGAGGCACCGACATGTGTGGCTCTTTACTTTTCCTCTTTTCTCCACAAACATTGTTTCTATGGCTGCAGGCGAACGCAGCTCAGAGTTATGACACAAAACACAAGAATTTACCTCAGAGACAAACAACCAACAGCTCCCTGCTGGAGGAATGAGGTTAAAAGGAGCAGCAAGACCTCTGCTCATTCATTCACTCTGTAAATGTGAGTGTGTGTTTGAGCTTTTTGCTTTGTATAAAACAAAACCAGATTATTTGCAAACATTTTTACAATTCAGAACCAAACTCAATAAACCAGGGAGTTATACTTTACGTTCAAATTTGAATTAAAGGCTGAAAACATTATGTTTGCAGACTCACGTTAAAAACCCCTTTAGTAAGAAAATGAACATCTTTATGTAGAGCTGGAACAATCTGACACATTATACTCAACGATCTCTGGGTCTATTGTTATCAAGCACTGAATTCAAAGAAACAGTTTTCTTACATAAACAAGCCAAATGTTTCAGGTATTTCAGTCATTCTTGTAGGTCTTAGTAGTTTGGAGCTAAAAGCCTACATTAGTTCACTAACATTAGCTCACAGTAACAATAGTTGTACTAGAATGACAAAGTTTTTTTAATTTAACATCAAATGGCATACACAGCTGCACTGAAATAGACATACCAACCCCAGCTCAGTCTATGCTAACAAGGCAAGAATTGGTGTCACCATCTTGGCAGGTGCTACGTGAACATCCTTAGTGTCTGTATGGCAGCAGGCTTTGGATTTTTGAGGAAAAAAATTGAATAAATTTAGCCAAGGACTCCACTGTTTTGCCAATAATTGTTATAATTATCAGAATCTACTCTTCAAAGAACATGGTATTATGTTTTAATGGGTTAGCATTATGCTACAGCTGAAAAATAATTGCAAACATGACGTTTTTACTTTTTTAGCTTTTATTTGACTTGTTTTCTTGCGTATGCTTATATGGATTGACAGAGAAACTGTTCGTGGCTCAAAAAACCTCTGTTCTTTGCCTATTTCAGAGGTAAAATAGATACTGAATTAGTGCACAGCTAGACAAAAGCTTAGTTATCCATGTCAGCAAATACTGATGTGCATGTTAAAGGCATGCACAAGGCATTAAAATGTGTGGCTATGACATGTAAACAATATAGAGTGATAGACGTAGCACCTAGCAAGATGGTGGCCTCTCACTCGCCTACATCAGTAGCCATTTCAGTATTTCAGTACACAGCTGCTGCAGATGTCTGTTTTGGCTTTTGCCTTAACCAATGAACTGCAGAACCACTGATTTTTACTACAGATAGAAATAATATCACAGCATCATCAAAGACATACAAGCAAATTAATTAAAAGCATGAAGTGTTTCACACAGTGAGGAGCTCTGGTGCTTTTATTGCCGGCACTGGTTTGTAGCCCTCAGAGGGGAAACTTCACAGCAAATCAATACGAAGCTTAAAGAGATGAACATCTTCTACCCTGCTGTTCGTGGTCTCTTTCATATGCCCACATCCCACAGGACATGGTAGGTCACAGAATGATCGGATGAGTATGAAAACCATGTGAAAATCACAAGCAGCACCCTCCACACTCAACAATCCTCTAACTGATTAAGTATGAGAGATTTTTGCTTGGACAGCACCCTCTACTATCATCAAAACACCAATAAAGAAGCAATTTTTTATAAATAGCAACAATTATTTGCTCCAGTAGATTTCTAGTCTATAAAAGGTGTTTAACACCAAAATTAAACTTTCCTACATTTGTACATCTCGTTTTTTGTTTTTCTCTGGTCCGGTGGATCACTTGCAAGTGAGCGAGGTAAGTGAACATAATCAATGAGTTAAAGTTAAAACATTAGCTGTAAGACATTAGCTTTTCTGCGAGTGTGGTTAAATCTCATCTTGAATGCCTGAATTTACCTAGTGTCAGGAAAAAGCACGTTATAATTGTGGATCAGTAAATACAAATTCCTTGCTTGAGCTGTTGCTCGTCAGAGCGTCTGGATTTTCAGATGAAATGTGCCAACGTGAGGGTTATGCTTAAGGATGATTTTCTTGATATGAATAATATGTTTTACGTTTGGCATTTTTGTTTAAACAAGTTTAGTAAAGCGAGAAACTCTGCCGAAAGACCAAGATAAACATCTCACTGCGAGCAAAGAGGAAAGAGAGAGAAATCACAACAAATTTTCCTCCTTCTCGTCACATGAGCTTGCTTGTACCCATCCTGCTTAGGTTACATAATTTACATCATTGTAACTTTTGACACTCTAAGATGCCAGAAATACAAAGAGGAAATGATTTAAATGGACACCAGTTTGGCTGCGGTTCAGAAATTTTAACATTCCTACTAAAATACCCAAATCCAGTGACACTTGGTCATGTAAGCATGCTGTGTTGTTTCAGATTCATGAATCACCACATTCCCCTCTCTCACACCCGTAAGGGATAATCCTTCAGGCTAAATGACTGAACAAGCTAAAGTTTTGTTATTTTCACTGTGAAGCAATCACTCCGTCTCATTTAGGATTACGGATTTGTCCCCTTCTGAACTCTTGTTTTGCTTCATCTTCAGCTTGTATGTCCACTTTTCAGTTTAATGGGCATTATTCTTGGTGTTGTAATGGTTTTAAGGCTCCAGTGCTCTGAACTTTGCACTTGTTGTTTGAGACAGGTTGTACAAATCCCCATGCTAACCTCAATTTGAACGTCCCTGGAAAAGTCTTGGCAATGTCTGAAAAGTAAAACCCTTTGGAGGACGTTTCTTAACACACTTCTTGATCGGATTCCCCTGCAGTCGAGTGAGGCAAATGAAAGACGAGCCTTAATGAAACGTGATGCAGCTCACAGGAATAAACATAGACTCTTGAAGTGAGGCGGTGCACTGTTTAAAATGTTAAAATCCGCAGAATAAAGCAGCGAAGGGGAGCTGAAAGAATGGGGATAAACACAGGCAGGGCGACAGGTGGGGAAAACAGACAAACTGATAAAATTACACACAGGTGGACAGAATGAAACTGCACAAACAGGAAGTAAAATAAAACATGAAATACACAAAAGGTTAGGTTTGTTTATTTACTGTTTCTGAGTAGCAGAAAACACAAATTTAGTCAAATTCAGCAGACTACCTGAGATATAATGTAAGCTGCAAAGAAATGGCAAAAATAAAATAAAATCATTGACTTTAATTTAATTAAAAATGCTTATCAACACAGTCTAGGTTAAACTTTTACAATAAAAGCTTCTGGGTTGAAACTAAACCAATATTTAATTGTAGTTTTATCCTAATAGGGTTGGATTATTAGACTGACCCAGCATACAAGGTTCGGTTTTCAACCTAATAAAATGAGTTAAAATGACTTGAATTTAAGCTATTAGATAAATTTTTGGTTTAAAATGGTTCAACAGTCTTTTAAAAAGGAGGTTTTATCGTTCAACCTTCAAAGCGATGTGGAATCAGTCTCCTGCCAAATGTGATAAGAAGTAGATGAATGACAATATCAGTGTGTATCTGATAACCTGAAGAGGGGGTGAAACTGCATCATATGCAACATGCATGGCTTTGTATCAGCGTGGAGTGTTCTTACCTGAGGAATGTGTTGATGTCAGTTTTGGAAACTATAAAGCCTTCAGTTGCAGTTGTTCCGTGAATCAAAACCTGTCTTTCAAAGCTCAAATAGAGCATTTATTTTCAGTTCTTTTCCTGTTTCCTTATGTTGTTGACATTAGAAGGAAATTGGAAAATGATTACGTAACACACCGTAATCCCACACCTGTCTTTGCTTGTAAAAGGATTTAGAAAGAACTGAATTTCAGAAATGATTCAACAACAACAACCCAAACGCCAGTTTCTGACACTTACCAGCTTTTTTCAGAAGGAGGCCATGGTACCATATGGATCATATGGAGCAAAAAGACTTATGTGAGCATAGTGTCCACAGAGGGGGACATTAGGTATATTATTTATAGTAATGCACTATTTGTGTGCTTACTGAACTACTTACTGTATGTGTCCTGCACACACAATTTAAAAAAACTGGAAACTTAGGATCTTGCCTAACTCAACCCCACAAAAAGTACACCACACAAATATTGTCAGCATGTCTGTGAGCCGTGCACATTTGGAACTTACAGGCAGCCAGTGGGGGTAAAACTGGGCGAAAATTCATCTGAAAAAAAAAAGGTTCTTGGAACTGTATTTGAGCTTTATTTACCTCTTACTTTTATTAGCAGTCAAACATGAGGAAATAAATGGTCCAGGTCAAAACTAACAAACCCAAGTGTGTTTCTGTGGAAATGCAGCCCAGTAAACCTGTAACCATGGACAAGGTACACGAGCACATTTCATTATTTCCCCTCCAGGCTGGTCAAGTTGATCTGAACCAGCCCCTTGTACCTCTTGCTCTGGGGAAACACTTTTTTTAGTAAGTGCTGAGAGATGTTTGGTCAGTCTGTTTGTTGATTGTGCACTCTGGAACCCCACAAGGCTTTGCTAAAGGTTAGAGGTCTCCCAGATTGAGCTGCTGAAAGTGACCACTGGCCCCAAAATACAGACGGCACAAAGCCCGCGTTGTTATCGAGGTGGTACGCTGAAAGTGGAGCCAGCGTGTTGGACTGTGACATGCCGCAGCACAGCCTGGCAGTCTTCGCCCTCAAACCATAGCAAATAAACACAAGCAGCTACACAAACAACTTGGATGGGGCCAGGAAAACCCATGCGCAGCCTGCTACTAAAGAGGGGCATCTAAGTATAGAGGGTTTGTTGGGGCTGGTGTTGCGACATAGCTTTTACAGGGAGTTGTTTCCAGATCTGTTAGGAGAGCAAAAATGGACTGTTTGGCACTCATAAAGAAGCTACAGTATGTTCTCATTTCAGAACTAAAAGCGACAGTTCACACCTTTTGAAGTGAGGTTTTGTAGAAAGCTTATGAGCAATTAATATCTTACCTGTTGCAGAGAGCTCAGTGAAGGACCTCAGTTTGTAGAAATATAGTTTAATTCTGACTGGATTGATGAGCTAATGGCTAGTCTGAGCAAGACTAAAGTGGAATCTTAAAGCAACACTAGTCTCAAAAAATATTATAGTTTAAATAAAAAAGCAAATTTCACACAGCTGTCAGATTTGTACGACACAATTATTTACATACGATGTAATGGCGCAGCTCAGTGCAGCCTGGGGTACTTTCAGAATAACCATGAAAATGACAGTGGTATAAAGGTTTATATAAAAGGCATCTAAATTAAATGATAAGACAGTTTTGGAGATTTCAATCTTTTTAGGACAGCAGCCATCTACTTTGGTCTTGGCCACACAAACAGTTTTTTTTTATCTCTTACCATTTACTGTAATCCCAACAGCAACTCTTTTTTTTGAATTAAAGCAATCTCGTTGTTATTCGTCCACATAATGAGTAAACAGATGTGGGACAAAACCGCCGTATAATCAGCTGGAAATGTGGAGCTCAGGTCTGTATGGACTCTGACTGTTTCTCCCTGATTTAAAGTGACATTTCCTTCAGACGGCAAGCTTTTCTTCCATTAAAGAGATAAAACTCTTCTCTCTTTGCTCCTCGTCACTTCTGTTCACATCTGCTTGCTTGCTTGCAATTTTCCGGCCCGAAAATTGAAAATAAAATTAAAATAGGAGTGATCAGCATGCCCCTCCTATATCGTGGCTTGTCAATCCTGACCCATTAAACTCCAGCCTTCAAGAAAGATACCTTTTACAAGTTTTCATCACATCTAATCTGACTCCTTTTTAAAGTTTACATGAACCTAATCTTTCCACATCTCATCGGTCTCTCTGTGCAGTTTAACTGTGTCCCATCGCTGCAAGTCAACTCATGTTCTCCTTCCCATCTCTTCAGTATTATCTCAGAAGGGCATGAGATTCTTTGTGTCCCACAACAGGATGTTACACAACATATGTAACTCGATGATTGGTGTGTTGTGGCAGTGAAATAATACAGTGGAGCTATTTTCTCCATTATCGTTAATGCTTTTTGAAGAAAAAAAACTGGGCTCATTAGTTGTTCTTATGTAATTACACAGCTGCTGAGAGCAATAAAATGGCCAATGAATAAAGGCAAGTTAAAAGTACATGAGGTCGCCGCTGATTTGATTTATAAAAATTCTAACTCAAATTGTTCTTGGGTTGTTTTCGAACTTGGCTTTGCTCAGATCTCTAAACTGTGAACACAGCTGAACCAAACTCAGGAAGTTTGATTTATGTTTCCATCAGTGGAGGACAGTGAACTTAATCAATTCACTTAAGTATTTAGGCGCAGCTTTGAGATAATCTTCTTCACATGAGGGCTTCCTGCGCAGTAAAATACTGACGGCAGTAAAGCTGAATAATAAGTTCTGTACTTTTGCCACAGCTTGTGTGTATATGGGACTCAAACAAAGACTTCCTGAAAACGATGGACATTATTGAACCAAAATAAAACAAACTGACTTAAAAACAGGAATTCAGAAAGAAAATAGCTGAAAACATTTTAATGCAGCAAACTTTTGATTATTCAAGCTTATTGTGACATTATTATTCAGGGTTTTTGCTCAACTCAGATGTTTCCATTGTGGTGTTATGACACTTATTTGAGAAGAAAAAAAGAATACCACTGGTTTTAAATGTAAGGGGAACTTTTTAACCCCAGATTTCTCTATTTTGTTCTTTTTTTTATGAAGCCATTTTCCTCTAAGATAAATATAAGTGTGTGTGGTACAACTGGAAGAGCTGTATGTTTTGTTAAAAAAACCCTTGTTTTAATGACTGAGATTAAAACAAGTTAAATCGCTCACTGCACAATTTAAACCTCTGCATAGGTTTATTTGTTTACTTTCACTCGTTTCAGGACATTATCAGTCAGAAAGTGGCATGGTTTTGCAAAACAATTCACGCCGCTGCCCTTCGTCGCATGTTTCTTCAAAAGCGTGTCCACGATCTCAGTAATCAGCTAAACTGTGACATTTCGTCGATGTTCAAAACATATGATGTTTACATTCCTTTTGGTGTCAGCATGAAGGAGGCAGTCATGCAACATTTAAAACATAGTAAATGGTAAAAACATCATGAGGTCCTAAAACTTTAATTATACAGGAACAAATAATCAAACAAATAAATAAGGGTTGCACTGTTTATGTTGCTTGCTTTGGTCTTTGTAATATCAACACAGTTCATTTCAGTATCGCAGTATCTACAGTAACTAAACGGGAGAGAGGGACATCTCTGTTTGTTGTTCCTCATATCCATCAATCAGTCAATCAACCAGCCAATATTTGTATTGTGCTTTTCAAGCTTGAGGTGACAGAGAGGCAAAATAAATAAATAGAATAAAAAAAATACAATAAAACAGAACAAAGACAAAAACAATTACAAGGTAAAAACAACTAAACAAAAAAAACAACAACCTCAAATCAAGTATATATAAACAAAACAAAAAGTAAAAGTTAGATTAAAAGGATTAGTTTAAAGTTTAGTCATAATCATCACATTAATAAAATAGATATATGGTTTCCTAATATTGCACATTTATAGAGTTCCCAAGTAAATAATAAAATATAAAACTTGTCAAACTATTCCTGAAACTACTAATCCCACAATCCCAAGTGATATCACTCAGAAATAGGTCAATATTCTGACCCGTTTCTTTGTTTTGGCATCATGTGCTGATCTTATGACAAACTGTCCAGCAGCCTTTAGTGGTGTATTAACCTCTGACCATCAGGTGACTGAAAATGGGTCACAATCAGAAAATGAGGTCATTAATGATACAGTGCGGGTGATATCAGGTAAATGGGTAAACAACAGCCTAATGAAAAGATGCAATCAGCCGTGCTGATTGTGGCTAGAGCAGTAATTTAAGGCTTTGTGTATGAAGTGAGTCACGTGAAAAACGAGTCGGTGTGATGAGATGAATCGAGGTGCGAGTTGTGAAATCATCACATATCAAAGGATTGCAACATATGACTTACACATGCAGGAGCCAGATAGAAGATGTGTCACAACCCTGCTCCACCCTTTTCCTTCAGCTTTATTTGAACATCTGTTGGTTTTTACCTCAGAGAAACTCTTCAGCTGTCAAACGAAATCAAAAGCACTCCAGACCATTTTCGAACACCATGTGTGTCCTGCAGTTGGAAAGAATAACCTTTTTTTTTTTTGTTCTTCTAAGGAAAGACCAAGTTCATCTGAAGGAAGTGACAATAATTATAGATTCAGCCTTCCTAGATTTATGTTGATGAACCCAGAAGAAAACTACAGATTACAGCTGGTTATAAATGACAGATTTGTTCCTGCAGAACACAAACCACATGGTGTTGTTCACGTTGGTCTCTTATGACAAACCACTTACCAGAATGACAATCCAAATGACAAAAGTCTGAAAACACCACAATGTTGAAACAAGTACGTTTTATTTTAAATCCTGAATGGACTTGGGTTTTGGACCACCACAGCTAGGAGGCATAAAACTTTTTCTTTTCTTGAACATGAGCAGGACACACAAGGTGTTTGAAAATGGCTCGGAGTGCTTTTGAAGAGTTTCCCTAAAAGATGAAAAGAGTTATCAGTCATATCAGAGAAGTCTTTCAATACCTGTTGCATTAGTGACTAATAGGCAGCACCTGTCGGTCGCTTAGTCAAACAAAATCCCCAGTGATTTCTCAGAATAGGATGATTTATCACACAGGTTGTCTAATGAGTCACTTGATTGGGTTAAGAAGTTTCACACTTTAATCCAAGACAGAAACTGCTGAGATCAGATAAAACATTTTTCTTAGGTAACAAAGAAAACTAGTTGATTTGAGATAACAATTTCATAATGTTGTACATACAGTAACTGCAATAAAAGGATACATAGCAAGTACATGAATGAATGAAAATTAATTAAATACTGACTTAAAAATCAAAAAGTTTATTTTTTTTTTACCTAGGACTTTACTGAACAATATAATAAAAAATAATGAAACAGGACATAAATACACAGTATAAATTAAAAGCCTAGCATTCCTTGAAGAAATGCTGTGGCGGCCATCAGTTATAATGATTATTTTCTGATTTTCATGAAAAACCGTCTGAGTCACAAGATATTTTGCTAACACAACAAACAAAGAAATACACAAGACACAGGCAGAAATGAAATAAATCAAACTGTCAGAAGAGGATACGAGTCTTAACTTTTTACAAGTTTTCCACTTTTTTACAATTTTAATCCAGCAGTTGTACCTGACCAATTATACCTGAAGTTTGTGTTTTCAAAAAAATGAGTGAGCTTTTTATGGCTGAATATTCATATGTCAGAATTAAGTGGCTTAAACGAACTAAACAAACAAAGAAAGCAAAAACAATTTTCTAAAAATGCTCGGGTGGACATAAAATGAATTTTAAAAAAGACTACAGTTTAACACTAGCGGCGCCTTCTCCATTTCCGGGTGTGACGCTAACCGGAAATGACGACAGCAGCTTGTTTAACTTTTTGCTATGCAGAAATAATTTCGCTTTAGTAACATCTCTGGCATCCCCAACTTCACAGACGTCATATAAATGAAAGGTTCCTGGAGGCATTCACCTTTGAGGGAGTTATTTGAGTCAACAGAGGACGAGTTTGACCTCCCATGCCGTGATGCACTTCCTTTTTGCCATCTTGTGGAGGGGCTGAGCGGCAGGCAGGAGTTAGCTCCCCGTTAGCTCACCGCCGCTGTGATAAAGTGGTTTTCTGTCAGCCGACTGCCAAAACTGAGCTACCCACACGACCACAGGCAAGCCACGCCGATTTGGAGACAGCCCCCTTTCGTCTTCTGCTGGAGTATGTTTTATTTTTCGAAAAGCTGCTGAGTTTGTTTACATCACGATGGCGCATATGCTCCTCCAGAAGCAAGGGAAACTAGCCGACACCAGCTACCCGTGCTAATTTGGTGAGACATTTATTTTGCTCCTGAGAGACCGCCTCGGACTAAAATTAAGATGAACAGCGTGGACGTGTGCGGTGACGGTACGTGTCTTTGTCTCGTTTCTCAGCTGTGAATTGCTTCGCGAAGACATTCAAGTTCAGCGTTTCATCTGGACGGACGTCAGCCGAATCTCGGAACAATGTCGAAAATCGCAGGGAAGAAGAGAAGTTGTTTCGAGATCACGAGTGTCACGCCGGCTCAGGTGGCTGCGAGCTGCATCCCCGACGACACCGAGAGCCTGGACGACCTGGACGAGTCCCGGGCTGAGGACGTGTCATCGGAGATGCCCGACGTGTCTCGGGTCGAGCAGGGTGTGTGTGGCAGGAGCTCGCCAGAGGAAGCCCTCAACAATGGCGGAGACCACCAGGAGGGACAGCTGCCTAACACAGGTCCTGTAAACGGGGGGCTTTGTTATAAAAGTGCACCGACTGGTCGTGTCACTCCGCACAGTGTGGGGGGAAATGTCCCTGCTTCGGCTACAGCTCAGCCTTTTGTCCCGAGCTCCAACACGGTCCCTGCTGCCTCCACCAGTGTGGCTCCCAGCAGTAGCTGCAGTTCCCGGTTTAGGGTCATCAAACTTGACCACGGTACTGGAGAGCCCTTCAGACGGGGCAGATGGACGTGTACTGAGTTCTACGAGAAAGATTCAGACTCGAGCGGTAATCGAACTGTGGACAGCATAAAGCCGACTGTAACGCTCGATCAAAGTATAGACCGGGACAGTGGGTTAGGAGCCACTATTACGTCTATAGTCAGCAACAGTGCTTTCGCTGCACAGGCTTTTGAGAACTCCACCGATAGTGGCTACTCTGTCTCTGCAGGACATCCCACCCACTCCCACACTTCTGATCCTCCGCAGCAAGGCTACGTCTCATCTCCTCAGGTTGGGAATGGAGCAAGTGCCTTCCAGCCCCCGGGGTTTACAGCTACAGCACCACAGCAAACCAAACAGGCTCAGGTCAACATGCAGCCCGTTAATCCCCAAACCTTCCTCTCCAACAGCCTCAACGGTGTCCACCAAGGTGTCAATATACCCCCTGCCTCACAGTCCCAGCAGTTTGCTTATTCTAACCATCCCACTGGCTTCTCCACGGCCCACCCAGATTATCATCAGCAGCACTTTGGCTTGAACATAACATCCTCCCCTGGGGGGTCTTCGGCTAGCCAGGTATCCTCGCCTTCATTTACACCTACTGGTCCGGGAACACAGGGGCTGCTTGGAGAAGCGGTCTCAGCCCAGGGCATCGGCCAACAACAGATGTCCCTGTCCTCGATCCTTCCAGGAAACACACAGCAGCAGCCTGTCAACCAGACGCAGCCTTTGGGAGGGTTAGGCATTGCCCCCGCGCCCTCCGCAACCACCACTTCCTCCCACATTAGTGGGCAGAACGTGCCTGCCGCAGTGCCCAGTACAACCAACATACCTCTGGGTGTGTTGAGACAGGTGCCCAGCACAGGAGGACATGTCCAGCTCCAAGGAGCTCATGGGGGAACCACAACAGGCCTTCACTCTGGCTTCAGTAACCAGGCAGAAGATAGTAGGCAGAACTCTGATGTCCTACCTCACCAAAGTGCCGGTGCAGTACCTGGGATCGATGGTGTAAAGTCTCCTGTTAGCGAGGGTCTCAACCTGCCCACCCCCACTGTCAACAGCCTTTTTAACATCCATATACCCCTGGATGAGGATGAAGACAGGTAGGAGGTTATAATGCAGAAATTACTATTGAGAATTCACCCATCCGATCGGCATAACAGTGTTACAAAATGAACGTCTCTTTTTCTGAGCAGGTCAAGAGAAATAAGTTGATGTGCAGTTGCGTTAGACTGATGAAGGTGTTAAGAATGCATTTGGACGTTTGCCCTCATACTAAACAGTCTTCTGCATGAGACATCTGTGGCGAGTGCCTCTCCCTTCAACATTGCCCACATAAAACAGCTGAAACTATGTGGTTTTACTCGAAAGATGGTAACGCGAAGGATCTTCCCCATTGACTGGATTTTATGTGCAGTTTTACAGGAGTCGGATCCTAGAATTAGAAGTGTAAAAAGCAAAAGAAAGCTGTTAAACAGGAAGAATTGTCTGGTTTTGTCATGAATGAGCAATACACACAGCATTGGACAGTTTAGTTCCACACCTCTACAACAAACGTCTATTCAAATACAGAGGGTGTTTGGACTTCTTGGCTTTAAAGAAGCCCTTGGATTGGCTACAAGACACAAACTAGCTGGCTTTTGTTGCTGAGAAGGGAATAAATCCCCAAACATAAAGAGGCTGGTTTTTATTCTTCATGTAGGAGACGTGGTTAACATATTTGCACTGGGCAGTTTTCCCAGACCTCCAACTTTAAACCTCATAAATACAGACTCGCCTATGGTGCTCGCCTAATGTACACACTCTGGTTTAGGCTGTCAAATGGCCCTCACAGAGCTCGGGCTGAAATGTTGCAACACTCAAGCAGCGAGCAGTGCTGCTGGAGTCTAGGCGATGTTTGAGCCAAGAATAACCTGAATGAGAACTGGCGTCCAAGCACGTGCGTAGTCTGGTCCTGTATTTATGCAGGCCTCTGTGTTTGTCAGTGTGCTTTGTTCTGCGCTTGTTGCATACGATCCAGACAGTAATTTAATTTAAGGAGGCCGAGCTCAGATTTTTATTTTTTTATTGTCTTTACACACTATGTTCTCCCACCATAGCAGTAATTATTTTGGTCTAATCATCCCCATTTTGTGATAGGAAATAGCCAGTGCTCGTTTTCATGTCCACTCCTCGGGGTGAGGGTGTGTTTGTGTAGGTTTTAGTTTTGTAAGTGACATAAATCCACGACTGTCTGCGCGTTCTTTGAAGATTCTGGTAGCAGGACGGGCAGGCAGCACTTATACACCTACATCACACACACGCACACACCTGCAGCAACAATAGCTGGCCTGTAATCCACTCTGTGGCAACAGTGACATGACCAGACTGCATCAGCAGGACGCTGGCTGCCTTCTGCTCCTGCCCTCAGACCCAAAGCCTGAAGAGGCCTGTCAGTGTTGAAGCATAAGCTTAACTCAGTATTGACTTTCTGTCCACCAGTGAAAAGCAACTCTTCTTCTTCTTCCCTGTGTTCTACCTTATTTGTCTTTTAAGCTGTAAATCAGCTCGACTTAAACCACCTCAGCAGAATCACAGTAACATATTTACCATTATCAAGATGGAACTGTGTTTCATGCATTTGAGGTTATTTTATGTAAGAGACTGAGTCTCCTGAAAGTTCTTCTCTGTTTTCGTTCAGTTTTTTAGTTTGTTAGCTATTTATGTTATAGTAAAAAAGTCTGAACAAATGGTTTTTGCTGACTGTAACACTTGTGCTGGAGATTTATTTTTTCCAGTGTTTGATACGTAGGCCATTTTCTAAACCCTGTAATCCCAAAAAGTAGTAAAACTTTTAGTAATAATAATGATAATCTTATTTGCAGATTGTGGCAGGAAGTGGCCAGTTTTGAATATCACCTTAACTTTGCAAACTTTTAATAATTCTCTTATAGCTGTTCTTTAAATCCTAGACATATCTTGCCTTATCTTCCCTTTGTTGTAGATGGTTTCTGTATTTTTGTAACTTTTTTTATGAAGAAATCCCTATGGATTATGGTAAACCTCAAAATTTGAAGCAAGCTTTTGGAACCCAAAGGCAAGTTGGCAGCCTTGGCCTTAATTTTAACTTCATTCAGCTGTAATTAAAATGCCTTGTTAAGTCAAAACCTTTTAGTAAATGGGTTTCAGGACTAAACATATATCAGTGAACACACCCGTACATGACTTGACATGGATTTTAAAACTTTCTCCTCTCCTTGGCATAGGAGCATTGTTCCGCGTACAAATTCAGTCTCTCTGAGGGATCTGCTCCGAGTTGCATTGTTCTGTTTTGAATTAAGAGTTCATCACAAAAGTGGAACAATGCGTTGTGGGGGTGGAGTTGTGAGATAACAATGATTTCCCTTCAGCTTGAAATGGTTAGCGTTTGTGCTCTGCGCACCCTGTTGCTGCCAAGCGAAGTGATGAAGCGATGAAGCTGCCTCAGGGACAAATGGGTTTGCATTAATTGGATCACTTGGCCTCCAGTTTGATTCCTTTTCCCTGGGCAGACCACCCTCCACTTCACTGCCTCACTGAGAAATGATGATTATTATTTCAGAAGTGATTATTTTCTCAAGTAGCCCAACAGTGATGCCTCACTTATACAGTAGGAAAAACAACTTGCAGGTGATTTAAGACAAATTAGTCTCTTTTACTTTAGAGACAAATGAGTTCAGTAGTTACTCCATAATGTATGAACAATTTATTATATTATATTTATGGATAATTAATCATTGATAAATTGTGCATCTGTTCTATATTAATCAAACAAGGATATGACATGTTTTGTGTACATATTTGAGTCTTACTGATGTTTTACTGAACACTTAATATTTCCGAGGCTTCATGCTTTGTTGGCTGCTTTTATCTCGAGGCACTTTTTTTTCCCCTCCTGTGACCTTTTTCTTTAACTAAAGTACAAAATCTTCCCAACACTAATGGGGGAAAAAAAAATCACCTTGATTTTGACATGTTCCAAGCTGCTGTAGCACGTGAATTTTAAGCTTTTATGATTATCGGGTAGATTGCAGTTATAATTGTTTTCACCTGTAGGCTTATTTTTTCTTTTAAATTACTTGTATCTTTCACTACCTGTACATGACTGAAGTGCCAATATTCTGTTAATGGAATATACCAGTTTAAAAATAATATAATGTGACACAAATATACTGGTTTTAGTTGAAATTTATCTTTAGGATGTAGAGTCCTACGAAATCCAACACTAGCTTAGGCAGTTCTTGTCCTGCTACAAAGCTGAAATCATGATGGAGTTTTCTTTTTGTTTTAGAAAAAGCTGTAATCCTCGTGTTGGAAACATTCATCTGCGTCATTTTTCAGGACTCAGACAAATGACTAATATGGTCATTTAAGATAGGAGGACTTCACAATGGCTCTAATATCTTGTGAACACATAGCTTTAGTCACCAAAGCCTTTATCACTCATGATTTTGGGACACTGGCAAACAATTTAAGAGCACACCACAATAGATGGTTGCGCTACCTTAGTTTGATTAGCGTGAATAAGCATCGGTGAGCCACACTTTACATTGAGTTTGTGCAATCTGTGTGGAAAAACTAAAGAAGACTTGGATTAAATTTGCCCTTTAAGAATTTTATATTTATCTATTGGTAGTTTTGTGTCATAAAAGCAGCTCTGAAAAGCCGCCTACACATTCATTTTATTTGATTGTTTTGAAGTCAAACAGGGCACAGCGACATGGCATGCAGTGACAAAGGGTTAGGAAATGTGGGACAGAGTAAAAGTTTTTTTTTTTTATCTCTCTATGGTGGTTTTAAACCAACGACACTGTAGTCAAAAGCATGTAAATTTGTTTCCGGTACATGAAGAGATTGCTCTTTTCATCAGCAAACAATTCAATGAACTCTGGTCAACTACAGGAATTAGACCAGCTGCAAAATATGCAGAACTCCTCTGACTTATCAGATAGCTCGCGTTTGACATCACCGCTGGGTTGTGGAAACTTAAATAGAAAATAGTCTTCCGCAGTTTCAGTGTTAATAAACTCTCCTGAAACTGTTGGCGAAGTGAGTGGGATTTCCTACTGCTGGAAATTATGAATTGTTGAAACCACGGTCCCTCTTTAGCTGTTCAGAAAACCATGCGATCCAGCTGATGGGTACTAATTAAAGTTCTGATTCAGGTGAACAATAAAAAGCCAGGGTTTTAAAGCTGACAGGAGTCTTTTTAAAAACAGGTGCCAGCAAAAATTAGCTACTGGATTGACTTAAAGATTAGTTGGAGCTTAGTAAGTGTCTTTATTCTTAAGCGTTAATGAGTCTTCACTGACTATAATCTTTTTCAAAGGCAGTATTTTACTTGTCAGATGAGTGAATGGCTTGAAGGACTGAGGAGAAAACTTTGGTACATTTTGTCCTAACTAAACCACTTTTTCCCTCTGTGGATGTATGAAGGTGCATTAAGACCTGTTTGGCATCACTTTGATGCTATGACCCGAGGCCCAGCTTAAAGGTTCCTACCATGTTACATTTGTTCAGCCCTAAATTTGGGGCAAATGCAGATTTGTATTTTTTGTATGGTTTTCAAGAACAAATTGTGCTGTGCTAGTATGAGGATTTTCCAATCGTTATTATCCCAAACAAGGCGTGTTTTTTTTTTTTTTTTTTTAATCTGCTGCACACATTGGCGTGAGAAACCTTAGTTTGAAATATCACTCCACCCTGAGCTTCTAAAGACATTTTACTTAAATAAATTTGTATTTTTTATATAAGCTATAAGCTTTGTTACTGTTACATCATCTCTATAGCATTCAAAGAAGTTCATCTTTTAATCATGCAAGCCAGATTTTGGTTACTGTGTTTCATAAGCAGCGTAATCTTCACCACCTAACACCATAGGATGCTTATCTTTGTTTGGCGCCTGAACAATCTGTGTACCACTACTGCAGGAAAGAGTGCATCAGGGTGGTTACTGTCAGCACTGAGTGGTCGCTGTGTTTTGTTGTGGACACCAAGGCCGAGGTGGACGAGTCATCATCTTCTGTTGCTTTTGAAGTGGATGAAACTTCAGATTCATCCACAAGTTCTCGGAGCTCAGTTTGGTGAATCTAGCTTGTTTATCTCTGTGATTCTTACAATTTCAATCCCAAAAAACACCCTTTAATGAAATTAAGTATTCCCAAGCCACACCATTATCACTGTGTTGGAAAAAAATTGTTCAAATTGAAATATTATTCATGCATTATTGCTGTTTCACTGAGTCGGATCATTGGGCCTGACCTTCTCCCGTCTCTCATAATTGTCAGTCTCTTCACCAAACATTTTTGTTTTCATGTCACATTGTGTTTTCTTGTTTAAGTATTTAAGGAAGCTGCTTTTTATTAGAGGCCTCAGTTTGTACTAGGACTGTTCTTTGCTTTAAGCTTGTAGAAAAAAGAAAAAAAATAGGTGTTGAGCAATCGGCAACATTTTTTATGGCTGACCAGATTTGGCTGCTATTAATTATGTCTACTGGAACTGCCCTTGTAGTGTTCATTCCTGGTTTCCAACTATTTTGTTGGTCAAGAGAATAAATTTGTTTTTTAACAATTATCTTTTTTTTTCATTTAGTGGTACACAGAAGTATTTGAGTTTAAAACTTGTTGACATTTATTTTTTTAAAACTTATTTTTAAAAGATTTGGAGAGTTAAAGTAGCTGAATAAGTTGGCGTTGCAGGACACATTGTGTTATTTTCTGCATGATGTCAGCTTCTGATTAGTGTGACACCGCTGATGCCAGTAAACAACTGTGCCCCGTTCAGTCTGTTACATCTAACTTGGTTTGGGCTGGAAACAAGGCAATTGAATTACCTACAGATTCTGTCGTATGTTGTTTTTAAAAATGGGGGAAAAATATCGGCGATTGTTCTTTTTCCAAATGTTCTCATTAAAAAAAAAAGAACAGGTTGAGCCTCTCGTTCGAGTTGTTTGCAGTACGTCAAGTTTGTACAACTCATTCACAAAAGAGTCCCTGTGAGCCAAAGAACAACCTGTTGACTGTACCTTGGTTCTGTTTTTTGCTCGCTGCATGGTTACAGGGAGCGATGTGACTCTCATTGGATGTTCAATGATTTACACTTGAGATATTAACAGTTTGTTATTGATTGTTTGATCACTGGCCGACATCTGACTGAGCAGGAATCCAGGAAGTTGCACATCAGATCCACCTAAACATTTTTAAGCTTCACTTTTTGAATATTTCCATTCAGCAAGCAGCGCTCACTGGCATCTTGTGTGATATTTGCTTTTGCCCGTCTGGATTTTTGTCCCAGGTTAATTTCATGCAATAAATACCAGAAAAGCAAAGCCAGTTTAATGCAACATGCAAATACAGCTAACCAGTAATGTTGACTTTTTCGCTGACAGAAGAAAAAAGTTCCTGTTGTGACTAATATTCCAAGAGTGAATTATTGCTGATTTTTGTTGCATCTAATCCGTGAGTCAGTGTGCAGCATGTTCAGGCAGGAGTGGCTGTTCCATTTTGCAAAATTTATGTTAATTTAATATTTCTTTAAGGATGAATTTACATTTAATTTATAGACAAACTGATTCATGCAAATTTAAACCATACCAAATTTCTCCTGACCAGAACATTGTTACATTATTTATTTATTTATTTTTTCAGTTTGACATTGGTCTTATATTAAGATTAAAGAGAACTGAGCACATTTCAGCTGAATACCTAGTTTGATCTTTGACTTCTCATTAGAAAGCAGCTTGTTTTATAGAAAAGTCAGTAATTTAATGTGCAGAAAACATCAAGTTTGAAAACTTCATGTTGTTGTGCTTTTTTTAAAGTTGTGATTGTCTTTGCACTGAACTTTTGAAAGTAAAATTAGATACAAGGCCAAAAAACCCCCTACTTTTACTCTTTGGTTAGATGAAACTCACACTGACTTTACTGGCATTACAACTGAAGTGTAACCTTTTTTTGACATCTAAAGTCCTTTAAAGTCCACTTCCTCAAAACTCATCTCACTTATTTCCGATTTTTATTTATTTATTTTTTACTCTGTGGGTTTACCGTCAACTAGATATGCTGATGCAAAATGAAGGAAGTGAAAGAGAGAAAAGTTATTCAAAGTCTATTCTTGGACTGTTTCTGTGAAGGGTCAGATGCCACGATTTCAGACATCCACTCTGCATAATGGATACATATTAGTTACTTTTGTTTCTCTTTTTTCCAGTAATGGTCACAAATAGGCATAAAAAATATAGTCAAAGTGCAGAAACAGAGAAAGTTAACATTATTTAGTGCAATTCTGTGATTTTAGGACTATGCTTTTTTTTTAGTAGAGGAAGACCTTTTAAGCTGAGCGCAGATCAGAAGTTTAGGAGGGGAGTTTTGACTGGTTTGTGGCATAAACTGTTAATGTTTGAAAAGCTGCTTTTTAAAAGAAACAAAAGTATAGTTGTGTCGGACTCCCCCAGTGAGAGACATGAGTTGAACAACCAGGTTTCAGAGCCTAGGGCCTCCCGGAGCTCAAGATGTCTGCATTGTGAGTAATGGGGATGTGTGGAAAGCGTGGCAGGCAGCTGCACTTAAGTCATCCATCCTCTTCCCCTGCTTTCCCCTGGACCTCGTCGACTCGTGTAGATCCCTGATGCCCGAGAATCTTCGTCTGTTCTCTGGCTCACTCTGTGTTGTGGTGTGACAGTGTCGGTCTGGATGGAGTTAAAGAAAATACAGAAGAGTTAATTAGAGGTTTCAGGGGCTTCTTATGTTTTGCTTCTTCTTGGAAGCCCTTTTAACACACCAGTTGTGCCATATCGGTGCAGAAAAAGTTGTTGTTGTCAAGCAGCTGCTGTGGCAGATCATACAGACCAAACAGAAGTGTTAAATCTGTATGTAGAATTCACTGACTGTTCAGAGCATTGTGCTCGTGAGTGTTGGCTTTGTACACAGGCTGTCTTGCCTCTGCGGTTCTCTTAATTTTTTACTTTAGAGGCAAATCGTCAACTCATAAGCTTCAACATCTCCGCCCTTAGACAAAAGACACCGAAGTCAAACGATGGCACACCAGTCCTGCCTTCAAGGCAACTTTGTGAGAAGAGCTTTGGTCCGTTGGTGCCCACTAAAACACCAACGGACGACCAAGTGTTTTTTTTTCTACATGTCACAGACAATTTGGGGAAAAAAAATCCAATTTACTTTGTAATTTTAGTTGAATGTCCAAAGAAAATGTTGCATATGATAAAACACCTGTGCACCAAAAAGTAATTGCAAATGAGCCATCATTTTTAAAACTTAAATTAATTTTGATTGACCAATGCAAAGGGTGTTGTATTGTTTTGGTTCTGTATCAATTGCTGCCACTTGTTCTACGTGTACATTTTATTCCAGTTTTAGAGGGAACACTGTACACCATATTGACAAAAAACAAGTTTTTGGTGCCGAAAACCTTAAGAAAGATTGAAGAACATTTGCTCAAGGTCATTTAAAATATTGCAAAAAGGTAATAATAACTTGTCCTTAATATTGCATCTATTTTGCAAGTTGAACCTTACATCCTTACAAGCAAAGTGACTTATGTTGCTTTTTCCTCTTCCCGTCGTCAGTCGAGAAATGTTTAGGTTTTGTAAGAACCTCAGTTTCCTTCTTAGTTTTGATGTCTGCTTTCCTCTTCTGTGAAACCCTACCGCCGTTGTCATCTTCCTCTTCTGTCTCTCAAGTGAAGTTCGTCTGAAGTGTCTCTTGTCGTTGGCGCTGAACCACAGTCTGTCCCTGCACATCCTCCGGTGTGTTACAACGAGCAGGCTTTTGAAAGGAAACGGACGTGAGTCATTGTAGCAGGGTAGACGATAACAGTTTATTCACTGCTTTGAAACGACCGTGTCGAACAAATGGCACATTCTGTTTTACTTTATCAGATCTGATTTGTCACCAGTACTTAAACTCGTCCTTCTTTTTTTTTTTTTTTTTTTTCTCAGAAATAAAAACATTAAGGTTATGTTTACGTGTCCTGGTAACTCAATGAAATTATAGCTCCGCTGGTAACTTTGTTAAACCTTTTACGTCATTCTGTTATGAATCATTTCACAATGGGAGTTCACTGGACTCTCTCTGGAAAAATACTGGCATCTATAAAACCTTAGCCTGTTATTATAATAATCATAAGGCCTTTCCTTTCATTTAAATGGTAGCGTTTGAATTTGTTAGGCTTCTGTAATTTGAGAACCATTTTATCAACCTGGGACAAGTTGACCTCCTGCTCAGCCCTTCGGTGAGGTGGGATGATTACGTCATCCTGATTGTTCACACCGTCATGTCTCTGTACTTGTATCTGAGTCAGCCTTTGTGTTAAAATATTTCAGCAGCATGCCTCTCTGCTGTAAAGGTGTGACCGAACATGGTACTTTATTACTTCTGAGTTTTACTTACTTTGTTTAAACATGTGCATCAAATTTAGTTCTCAGAATTCATTTACAAAAAAATGCTCTGTTATTATTATCATCATTTCTTTTGCGGCTGGCTTTGTGCTCGTCCACAGCGCCTCTTTTGCCATTCCTAGCTCTGCCCCTGTAAGAGGTCAGCCAAAAACCTCCATACCAAACAATGGAAAATATTCAGGCACCACTTCCTGTGCTGTCAATGAATGTACCCCACCAAGCACACAGCAGCTGAGATCAGGAAGGGCATTGCATTGGCATTTTGTCACAGAACTGCTCATTGAAGTGTTTATTTCATGTTTATTAAAAAAAAACGGCAGTATAATTGTAGTACAAAAAAGATAATTTGATAAAAATCAAAGAAAAATGATTATCAATAAGTTTTTACACGGTCTCTTTTGTATTTGGGTTGTATTTTTCTTGTTTAAAGCATAATATATATATTTTCACTTTTCAGACTTTTATTTAAGATAAAAAGAACACAAGTTAATACAAATTTACCACATTTCATATCCATATTCATTGTCATTTTTCTTCTCCAGATAGAACCTTTGCTTTAACTTCCTGCAGCAGATAAGGATTTAGAGCGTGGAAAGTTTACTTTCGGGCAGTAATGTAATGCCCTCATGATACACCCACTGTAGTGTTTGGTATGTAAAAGGAGTTGACTGTGATTTGTCACAGCAATCTGCTAGATATGATATGCATAGTCTTCCCAGCTACACAACAGCTGTGAAGACTGTAGCTCAAAGTCCTTTGGTCGAAGTGTAACAAACGGCTGAATTAGCTAGTAGCATTCCTTATGGAAATGTGCATGTTAAACTTAGCTTAACTGCTGCCCTGCTAAACAACAGAAAGAAATAGCAAAGTCATACGGTTCCCGAGGCCAGTAATCTGTAACAAAAAACATTTCACAGGGCTGTTTAGGGTAAAGCTAACACGCATTGTTACTGTTAGCAGTAACAACAAATTGTGTTGGCTATTCCTCACCAGACGTCAGTCTTGGCAGATACTGTACGTGTGCAGTAGTTGCCCGGTCTGCCCGCTTAACTCCAGGCGAAGTCACTGGCATGTGACAGACTGGTGTTGTTAGAGACCAGTTGTGACAATAACAGACCTTCCTGCCGGTGTGACGAAGTTCACTAGGCCAGCGGCGTGCCTTAGGAACCAAATTCGACACTTTCTTTAATGGGTGAAATTGATTAACTTGAGCCCTGTGAAGTAAAATTGACCAGATAGGGTGGCTTTGTAGCTGAAGGCTAATGCTAATATTTGCCATACGGCTGACTGAGTTGCCCCTGACTGCGATTATTCTGACTCATTGGTTCTCATGGTAGCAATTATGTGCAACTCAAGCAGAAATTAGCACCCCCTTCTTCCCAGAATGCTCATATCAGTGTGACATATTTTCACTTCTTTTCCCCTGACTTTATGTTTGCCGATCTTTGCTGAGGTGTCACAGCCTGCCACAGCTCAAGCATGAGACGAGATCTTATTTATTGAGATTTTGTAAGTTCAGTCACGGATGCCCCAACAGACTCTCCTTTTATTTGCTGCATACTGAGTCCTCTGATATGAGAGTGGGCGGGGTGGTGGTTAGCTGCACAGCTGGGATTTTGCCTGAGTTGGGTATTGCTGCAGGCTTTGCCCCATGCAGAGAGCCAAGTCCATGTTTGCCAGTGAGCCTTTCCTCCCACTCCCCACAGCCTCTCCTAATCACCACATTATGAGAACAAGGACTTTGCTGGGTCATATATATATATATATATATATATATATATATATATATATATATATATATATATATATATTCCCCAAGTCTTTTTTAGTTTGGTTCTCAGCCAAAGAAAACTTTGCTGGTTTGAATTTAGTGATTTTAAAACGGGGAGAATATTCTGTAACAAACATGTAGCTAAAGATGGATTGTCACATGTGCAGATTAGAGATAAACATCAAAGAGGCAACTGCATAAAAAAAACAAGACCAGAGGAACAGCGTGGTTCTAAAAAAATAAATAAATCAGTGTAGTGGGTCCGGTCTTTCGTGTCATACCTTAAGACCTTGATTAACTCCTGTTGCAGTTGAATTGCTCCCTCCATTTGACTTTGAATGTTTCAGCTTTTGGTAAAGATTGTAAAGTTTTGAAATATACTAAACAAAAATAATTAATAGAAGCAGACAACTTTAGTTTCACAGAAATATAAAAATGCTTCTTACACATACAAAGATATTTTTTGCGATGGGTGTAAAGGTGAACACACGTGAAGTTACACCAATACCTGAATGTGTGAGTCAAATGAAACGTACAATAAACTGGTCAGTAACAAATTTAGCATTTGGATCTCTGTCTTGGACTGATCCTTCGGGGAGTAAGTGTGAGGTTTTTACATAAACGTTGTATAGTTTAAGAGCGATGATTTCTGTTACCTGATGCACATTCGAGTCAAGTTTTCAAGCAGGTAGCGTTTCATTGACAGCAGTGTGCCAGGCTTGTTTATCAAGTTAAAGAATTAAGTCAAACAACACCACTTTTTTGTGCTATGAAGCGTGGGCGATGTCAAGCATTTTTCAGCAGCAGATAGTTTCTGCAAAAAGGCTAGCTAACAAAATTAAAAATCATTTAGAATAAAAAGACTCACGATATATCTTAAATGTACATAGACTAAACATATCTCGATGTTATATTCAAGTCTTGTTTTCAGTAACAGTTCAAATTTATGGCCAGTCAAAGGAAAACAATAAGTCTCTGGTCTTAATACAGGTTTGCACAGTTTGCAAGAATAGTGGTACTTTATGCTTTCAGACTTTTTCATAAATGTAGAGAGTCTTCCTGAAGTTGCATTCACACATTCATCTGTAAAGTGGATCCAGCCTTAGTTTCCAGCAGACTTACTGCAGCTCATTGGTTTTGGATATAGACAGAAGAATTAGCTCTTTTTTTTCCCCAGCTGGCTCCAACTTATAATAAAAAAAAGAGTTTGGGTAATCTTTGTTTGCAAATAAAGCACATTAAGCAAATCATCATAGTTTTATGACTTTTATGGCAAAGCAGCAGCTGCAGATTTTCCTCATGTTATGTATAAAATTGATTAAATTTAGCTTGTTAGAAATGCTTTTTACTCTCGTCTTTTTTAAAAAAAAACCTGATCTCAAGCATTTGACAAGTTTTCCATCTTGTAACAGGCCTTAAAAGTGGACTTGACCAGGCTGCACATTACTATTCAGAATATAAAGCTTTTAAAACAAACTTTGTTTCTGTCTTCAGTGGAAGCTGCTGAATGGTTTCAGAACAGGGGACTCCTCTGGAATACAAATTTTCCCACACTCCTCTCCTTCTCCTTCTCCCTCTCTTCTACCTTGAGATTTTTACATTGTTTCTGCTCTTTGTATTCCTTTTTTGAACTCCTCTTTTCTTTTTTTCCCCTCCTGCACGTTGAACTCCGTTCGCATGAGTCCCTTCCCAGAGAAACCTGGTACTTTGTCTTATTCATAGAGCTGAGATCCCAGCTGCTCTCTTGGAGATCTTTAAACTCGCATTGTCTAAATACCTCACCGGAGCTTCGGGAAACTCAAAGATCCCGAGCTGCTGTTTGTGAGGTGTGGCACAGATAAATCTGTCAGAGGCTCAGATATGGAAAGTTGGCCTTAAATCTCACGTTGACAGTTACCGTGACAGTAGTGGATGGTTAACCTCATGTTATCGTTTTAGAAATGAGCTCCTTTTCCTGCCTGCTTTTGTTTTTCGGTCCTCCAGGGTCTTGTTTACCGTTAAAAGTTTACGATCTCATGGACAGCGTTTGCTCTTGATCTGTGACAAGACGTCTACATCCAGGAGAAAGGCTGACTTAGACTTGAACCTGACATTAGCATGCTGGTGGTTTGTTTTTAACGTCGTTATGTAATGGCACCACTCCTTCCTGCCTAACCTTTGTTGCTGAGCATTTGTTTTGTTGGATGAATTATTGATAGATTTTTTTTTTATGTTAACGACTTTCCTGGGTGCTTTCAAACACTGTAATCTTAGATTAGTTTAATTAGATTTTTTCTTTTTTTGCTGTTTGATTACTTAAATGCTCCAGATTAAATTAAATGAAGTTACAAAACAATACAGGAGAAAGACACTTTCACCAATTTTAACCTATCAAAATGCAAAGCGAAAAGGAAATCTAGACACAGTGCAGACATTTTTGTGTAGCTCAGCATGATATGAAACCTTATTTTAAGTGTAATTTTTAACCAATGTGACTACCAGTCACAGATCCATTATTCCTTTCAACTGTGCTGACGTGGGAATCAGAGAAACTGAATCATCGCTTCTTTCAGGTTAAGACAGCAAATGTAGCGATTGTTGTTTAAAAAAACCTTATTTGCTGCCACTAAAACAAAACTAAAACAACACTAACAAAATGAAGTTATGCTTGAACAGTGACATGGAAAAGGAAGTATGAGTCAACTAATCCTAAAGCATAAAAAAGTACACATCATTCAGCCGTGAAGAAAAATGTAGTGCTCTATACAATTAAATGGAAACCCTTCAGTTGTCAAAGTAATAAAATGTGGTAACACACCGAATGAATGATCTTTCTGTTCAAGCTAAAACAATCCTGAAGGAATGGATTAACATTTTCACTCCAAAATAAATGAGCCTTTCTTGGTAGCTTCATTCACTGTAATCAGGTTAGACGGCGTTATTAGCGTCATCTGCTACCATTCATGTTAACGCTAATGTCTAATTTAGCTCACAGTTGTGTCAGAACCTCCCTGTTCTCTTGATCACTTTAATCATTTGAGTTATTGTCAAATATTTTAATTTCATGGCTGTTTTTATGCAAAGTGTAACTGCACTTCCTTGTCCTGATAACCTTTGACTTATCACCTGTTATTTTTGAAAAATTAATATCATCACGAAAGCAAATGATTGTTTTTTAATCTTACTGCTATGTTGTCTAAAGTTACAGAAGTTGTATTAAACATTAAAATACACGATTGAACTAAAGAGCAACTGGATTTGACAGAAATTGACCCAATAACTGATTGTTTTAGTGATTTAGGTTTTTAGTGAAAGAGATAAAGACAGAGTTTTAAGTTGTTAGGTTTTACAATTGCGTGTTTTTATGAACTAAATAAGATTCCATATGTATTAAGGAGTTTGACTGGATTGATTCTCTGTACAGATGTTATTACAGCTTGAAGCAAATCGTTTAGCGTTGGTTTATCCATCCGTGCCGCACGTGGTCCTGCTTGCATCATGTCTTTTGTGAGCAGAGCTGAAAAATGTGGATTGTGTCACGATTTCCTCTGACCTTCCACCGCAGTTCACGATCTTCCTCTGGTCTCTCATTTACATTCTTCTCCGTCTTCCGCCATCCTTTTGTACACGCTTCTCTTCCTCACACTCAGTGTTTCTGTCCCTCCTCCACATTAATCCAGGAACCCATCAGCTGCTTTCCGCCAGGCTTTCCAGCCTCGCAGATTATGAGGGTCAAAGCCCGTCAACGATAGGTATGAGCATGTTTGTGTGTGTGTGGACTGGACTGGACTGGACTGGCCGGCTAAACCAGAACCAGACGCTGCACCACTTAACCCTGTGCACCTAGCAAGAAAACACTCATCTTAAGTAGTATTTTTATGAATATAACTGCTCTCTGTCAGAGCCATTGTCATTTTTCAGAGCCAACTTGTCTTTATTACTCAGTATTTCTAAACAACTTTGTTTTGACGCTTCATATACGAGGACATAATTTCCGTTGTTTGTGAGGTAAACTCTGATGTCATCGAGGTTTCTGTCTGACCACAGCTGCATACTTTTCGTTCCAAGTCTTTCTGTTGAAGATTTGTGCCACCTTTGTGTTGGCCGGGTCCCAGTGGAAGAGCCACAAACATTCAGCAACTTTAGTTTTGTACACAAAAATGAATGAATGAAATACAAAAAAAGAAAATGCTGTCTTGTGACTCTCTTTAAAACCATTTCGGCAGGTGCACGTGCCTAAAGCTCGCAAACAGCATGGCACCAGATTGCCACTGAGGACTCTGTCATTTTGGCAGCTTTTCACATCCCTTTAACACTGAGAGTATTTATGATCTGCTGGTCACACTGATCCCAGGCTCGGGTTTCTGTTGCCTCTGCGTCGTGTGTGGCAAAGTTCAGGAGGGCTTTAGTTCTGCAAATGGCAGATTACACTTGGATAACACGACAAAGGTTGTGTTATATGATGTCATATTCTCCGTCGCTCATTGTTTGTATGTTTAGATGAGAAACTGGTGGTAACCTGATTGAATTTGATGTTGTGCAGAGTAAAAAAAACTGCATCTGCTAACCCGACGTGGCTGTTCTTGTGTTCAGCACTTTGATTTCTCAGATATTGAGCTAAAGTTTGGTGTGGTGGTAGCTGAGAGTCATTGCCAACACGTACTCCGAGCGCTAACAGACCTTGTGAGGTCTTTGTTTGAAACTTTGGCATGCAAGGCAGCAGGTGACACGCATTTATTTAAGGAATCCTCTTTTCATAAAAAGCACACAAGGCTGTTTTAAGAAGATTTCTAACACCTGCAAAGTATTTTATCAGATACTTTTAGCTTTACCAGAGAAATGATGCAGCATAACGAGGATATGCCGGAATGAGAAATGGTGCGTTCCCTTCATTTTGCGAGATAAAACAAGAAATGTAAAAACATGGTGCAGAGTGCAGCCTGTATCGCACACTTCTCTTTGTTGTGTTGGAGATACTCGTCTCCCGGCGCAGCAGCACAGATACAATAAGCAGGTATGTGTGAGAGTCAGATGAGTAATCAATTATGTAAGTCTTCTTTTTTTATTAAGGTTTGATTTAAGTGACTCAGACTGTGGACAAAAACTCTTGGAGACATCCCAAAATTCAGAGCATGAAGCTACCTGTTTAACGGCCTTAGCAGAATAAGCAAGCGAATGTGAGTTGTTGTTTATTTGAACATAAAATTGTCATTGTGTTATTAGTCACTAAGTGCTTTGTGCTCTCTCATGGAGGCTGCCAGCACACATGGGCCAAAACTAACTAATTTGGGAGCCCTTTTTTCATTCAGGTCCTTGATGATGAACACTTATGTCATAAATTGACACAAGAATGTTTGAGCAAAGACGTTCTATGCAGAGATCAAAGTTTCTGCAACTCGGCTTGAAGACCAAGAATTTAATCTTGAGTTCTAGCTGTAACAGAACTCTGGTCTAAGTTAGTCCTAAAATCTAACTTTTAAACACGAGGGCTTTAAACCAGTTTAGACTTCAGCAGAAATCGATCGCCTTCTCCCAGGTGTTTACATTTTTTTGCTTTAGTTTCGTAGGAAAGTACAACAAAGCTAGTTGTGCCGTCTTCCTGGGAATAGATTAAATGCCTGCAGCTACTGCCGTGTGATAAACTGTGATTGGATATCTTCCCAACTCATCCTTCCTTTCCTTAACTTAGGCCTGATTGGATCGCAGTGAAATATTTTCTTCTTGTTTACTTCTTTTTTGTCAACTTAAACATACACACTTTTTCACCATAGTTCGTCCTCCCGCATTATTATTTATTTCAGTTGGTGTGGGTTTGACCGGGAACAAAAACACGACTGCAACTATACACTCCTCTAAATAACGTTTCATTACGCTGAAACGACGCTATTGTGTTTCGCTTCAACAGTACTAACAGTTCCCAATGAGGCACGCAGCTCCAAATGAAACGGCACTCCGTGTGATTGACATAAACCGGATTATAAAGACCCAACTTTGACATTGTCAGCACTGAAGTTAGAATGCTGCAATTTTAAAGCAACATAGGACTGCTCAAATGATCTTATTCTTTAAATGTGATCCAAATAAGATGTTTATGTAAGAAAACAGTAGCAATTGAGCAAGAGTGTGTGTGTGTGCGTGTGTGTGTCCCCTCTCAGCTGGCAAACAAGACTCAGAGGCTCCGTTTGTTCCTCTTCCAGCTCTTGTTTGCCTTCAGGCTCTGTAACAGCAAAGCTTTATTCAAAACTTTTCAAGTAACCGCAGGTAAACCTGAGGGAGACGCCTCATTCCAACTTCCTTTGTCCTGTGCCAACTCCCCTGCAAGGTCGGACTTGTTGCAAGCAAAAGGGGAGATCGCTCGCGAGCAGTTTTAGGGCACGAAGGAGCATTCCTTAAAGAAAAAAAAGAAAGTGATTTATTTGTGTAAAATGTTAAACCTCCGTCGGGCAGCTAGCCTACTTCTCCGCAGTCATTAGCGCAAGTTTCTACTCCACACCGTGGGCATCAAAAACACGCATGGCTCTCGCTGTTCCCTGCCACATCTGCTGCAGCTGCTCAGAGCTTCAAAATAACTTAAAATAAAACAGGGCGGCAATTAGGCTCAAAGGGAAATGGGTAATTAAAAGATAACTTGTCAACCTTGGTGATAAAATACAGATAAAAGTTCAAACAGGAATGTGTAAGCAAATTTTTTGACAGAAGTATGTAAATTCCTGAATTTGGCAACAAAAGCAAACCTAATTTAGCTCTCATGAAGTAAATGTGTGTTAGCGATTTAAATACTTGACGCTGTTTCAGAGTTTTCGGTTCTACTTTTCTGTTTTTGAGTTTTTACAAACTCAGCCAGCCATCCCAACATGGTTTGGTTTTATTTAACATTTTGATTTGTGTGTTTATTTGCAGCCGAGCCACAACATCAAAACTGCTTTTAAGCGGGTAACAGTTCTTGTTTTCGCTGTAACACAAGGTTGACTGGGAAAACCGGGTGTTCGTGTGCATATTATTTTAACAACTGCCACCTACCTAAACATTTTTTGCAGACCAGTTCATATGATAGCAGTACCTCCCTACAGCATATCAGTGGAACCTCCCAAAAAACCTACTTCTGAAGGTTTAAGACGCCTCCAAACTCTCCTGAAGCAAATTCAGTTCACAAAGACCCCCACCCTTCAACCCACAGGGCCCAAAGGTTTTGTTGCTAACGTTGGGGCACCAGACAGCCGAGGACAACCCTCAGATGTTCCCTCTCTGAGCTTTAACATCCTGAGGAGATGAAGTCGTTATTTGGGAGGGATCATAGTGTTGTAGCCTCTCTGGGTATTCGAGAGAGGCTCATTTTCAGACTCGAGCTTTGGAAATATGTCTTATTGTTCATTTCCTGCGCTCATAAATGAGGTACTTTTTATTCAAATGAGCCATTTAAAGGCATCACTTCAGACTCAGAGGAATGTGCTTCATGATATAAACTAATACAGGTATTTTCTCCATAAATTAACGACCTAACATTCCTTGAAGGAATACATATCACCGGCTGCCTTTCATGCCAGAGTGTTAAACTAAGATCATGTTGGGATGAGAAGAGACTTCTACACGTCCAACCTTGTAAATGGTAATATTGCGAGGTCTTAAAAGATCTGTTAATGCTCGCAGTATGTGTCGAGGATGACTTCCAGCTATTACCTCGTCAAACTTTAGCACCAAATCTGTAAATTTGACCGAGCTATAGTCGTTTGTGTGTTGGCTAAATGTGATTACTTGTGGTTGACTCCAAAAGGAAACTCACCGCAAAGATTATTTATATATTTATTTATTATTTTCTTATAACACCCCAGGATAGTGTTGGTCTGCTGAAGGGTTTAATTGTTGTGTTGTGATTTGTCCAAAGTGGAGCAGCAAAAAAAACCCTTTACTGCCTTCTTCCCACAATCATCAACTTTATGATTGTGGGCAATAAAAGATAAGATGGATTTATATTTTCTCTGAGGGCGCCTGATCAGTAGCTGCCGGCTTATTCCCCGAAGCACCATTTGATCCAGGCCGTAAACGTGGCCACTATTTTACGTCACGGAGACGCTCGCTGTTGGGTCGAGGAGCAGAGGGAGCAAAGTTAAATGAGAGGAAGCTAAAGTTTCACTTTTTATGTGCTAACAAGCGAGAGCTGTCAGTTGACTTCTTTTTTTTTTTTTTTTACTGACAGCTTTTTTTGCTCTCTTTCCAGAAATGTACCTTTCTGTGTCTTTCATGAGCACGTTATATCACATTTGTTAGAACGCAGCGAGTGAGTCACCTTCCCTTCACGCAAATGAAAAGCATGCCTACACTCAAGAACAAACTGTAATTGCTAACAGGCTTTTAGACATATCCTCAGAGGACCTAGCTCGATTTCACGTGCAGGGATCGTTCTGTTCAGTAAGAGCACGGTTTTGAACAGATTATTCAGTGGTTGTGTGGAAGACCCCCTCCAGCAAGATCTCCAAACTGTACAGCTTTGAAGAGTGTGGCGCAACTCGACGTAGTGTGGAGCTCTGGAGTCAGACTTTATATAGTTCTGTTAGTGTCGCTGTTTTCACCCTGCCAGCCTCTTCCTCAGACACTGATCTGACAGATTTGATCTGCATTTCTCCAGAAAATCCCTATCTGAACCAGCATTGTCTTTAGTTAACACAATCTTGCCTAAAATTCAGATATTCAGACCATTCAGATACCTTTATAGAACTACTACTGCGTATCGTTTAGGAAGTCAAAATTAGCAAATGAAGCACTGAACTTTGAGTTTCCTCATGGCTGTTTGCAAATATTTTCATAGAATCTTTGTGAAACTGCTTTGAAACATTTGATTATGAGTTTTAAAGCCCGTGCCCACAGGTTTAAATTCAAATATCTTGTAAAGTGGTTGCCTTATCAGATATAGCTAAATCAAATGTAGACGTTTGACTGCTTTCTCATCATTTTGATGTTTTTTTTTTTTTTTTTGATGTTGTATTTTCATATTATAATGCCTGAACTAAATGAAAAGCCGTGCTTCAAGCCTTGCTGTGACAAAAAGTATGTCCAGTTCCTCAAAGAGGATAAGTCCCTGGATCTGTGAATATGTTGGCTCGTTAACATTGAGGTGCCAGAACTTTCCTATTAAAGCCTCTAAAATAACTTTATTTCTGTTAACACGTTACTGGCTTGTACCAAAGTCGTCCAGGGTCAGAAAACGGTAGTGAAGTTTGATATGGAGGCACGTAGTGTTTGCTAAAGATCTGATTTTAGCTAAAACCCATACTGTTAGTAGTCATTTAAGGCTGCCTTGTGTTCGAAGATGGAGGTTGATGGTTCTGTTTCACTTTTTTCTTTCCTACGGGAGCAGTAGAGGTGGCTCAGAAGCCATTAACTAACATGTCTGTCGGCTGTTATTTTAGGCTCTTATCAGGCTAAAATAACAAAGCTGTTTTTTAACGGCTAAATTAACAGTAATGAATAAAGTTCATCCACTGTCTCGAGAACTCAGATTTTATCCTTGCTGGTATGAAGCCCCTGAGGCACTCAACCGCTTCTCATGCTCCCTGCCATCCGGTTCTTCCGACAAGACATCCACTGGAGCTGTCCGCGTCTCACAGGAGGACAGTCTGGTCCACTTCCAGTTTGTCACATGCTGGATACAGAGTTGCTCGTAAGCCAGTTTAGCGATAAAGCTGCAGGCGAGGGTGTATCCTTTGCCCTGTTTACGAAGAATCTTAGTGGCAGCGGCACGGACACACCTACTTCTAACTTTGATTTAGTGCTAGAAAAATAAAACTCCCTTATTTTGTTTAGTCTCCATTGTGTCTTTGTGGAAAACTCTATTTAGACAACACATCCAGGCAGTAAAACATCTAAAACCTCCATGTTCATTCAGAGAAGCTTATTAAAATACTTCCAGCATCCTTCAATTGTTATTCTTGTTTGAAGCCCTACAGTGCAGTACACAAAGAAGTCAATATTTTTTTTTTGTTGTGTTTTTTGTACAGTAAATGTTATGTAATTTAGGCACAAAGGGACAGTTGTTCAATCTTCTTTTAGTTGACCTTAATATTACTAATCCTATTAGTTTTAAACCTAAGGAATATTTATAATAACTGATTAGTTAAATGACCAAAATGTAGCCGTTTCTGCAGCTACAGCTTTTCCCAAGTTTTTTAGACTTTGGTTAAATAAAATTAGCAATTTGAAATGAGTTAAGTACAAATTTTAAGAAGAAAATGCCTTTTTTTCTAAGAGAAACTAAACTGGAAGATAATTCATAGATTATTGTGAAAAATATACTGTCCTAGAGTCTTGTCGGGAGTGTTATCCAATCAAAATGCAACCTTTTCCAAATAAAGAAAAAGATGTCACTGTTGGCAAGAAACTGTACCTTGACAGAGAAGAGTTTCTAAATTATGGTAATTCTGACTCAGGCTGAAATTCAAGTTGTTCCAAAGTTGTTTCCCAGGAGGACTAGCTGTGATGGATGAAGGCGGATGGGTACACATCGCCGACTTTCAGGTCTGCCGCACGCAAACGCCCTCCCACAAAAATACTGCTTTCTTTGTTGTCAGAGGGGGTGATCGTTGGTTGAATCGAGTGTCGAGGGGCAGCCTTGGCTTCTTGTCGAGTCATGACTAGTTATTTACTCCCCACCCCCCAGTATCTGATGGGGAATGTACTGCAAATTCTCTGAAACTTTATTTTTTGGGGGAGAAAAAAGTACATTCAGTTAAAAGTTTTACCTTATTACCTTACTCAGTGAGTTATTTTCTGTATTGGTTTTGCCATCACTACACAAAATTATTATCATTTAATTTTTAGGCTGTCTGGAGGGTGGGGTGTATTTTTTCTTGTTAATGCTGCTTATTAAGGAGCATCAGATAAACATATTTTAACTATTCATTAAAAAAAATCCAAACATATGAAAGTTTACTAAGATATATAATAAAAGACTGAATTTTAAATTATCAGTTTATTTAATATCTTGATCAGATGTTGACTTCCAGCTGATTACCTAACAGTATTTTTTATTCTTTTTTTAAGGAGTCTGATTTTGCCTGTAGCTGCTTTCCTCTTATTGTCCTTTTAATTGGAGCCTCTACTGACCTCTGCTGGTGGAGGAGCAGAACTACATGCTTCTAACCTTGCTTCAGCCTCAATAAAGCTGCTGTTTGCATCTGAAAAGAGAGCAGCGCAGTTGCCAGGCCCCATCCTCCAACTATTGTTTTGAAATGCAGTTATTGAGAGGGAGGAAGGAGGGAGCGCGGGGTCTGATTTATTCAGCTGCCTCCCCCCACGGTGAATGTTTGTGTGCTTTTTCGGAACGAGGACGTGTGCTGCTCCGTCTGCGCTCTAATGAAGAACACATTGGAGTTCTGACACTGTAAATCGTTGTGTTATAAATCCAAAGAGATGGAGGAGTCCGTTTCCTCCCGTCTGCGTTTTATGAGGTGGAGCTGTGCCTAAAGTTGGTCATGGCCACTGCCGAGCCAAACGGCATCAGAACGCGGAGCGCTGTAGCGGTGAGGATGTGTGTGTGTTGCCTCTTCAGTCACAGCTGTCTGAAGGGTGCTGGGCTCAGGACCGGAGGTGTCCTGAGCTGGAATGTGCTGCCTTCTTGTCCTGAAGACGTTAGGGGGCTGGGGGGTGGACGAGTGCATGTGTACGCTGCTGCAGTCTGCAGGGAAGGTCCTTGTTGAGGTTAACTCAGCAAGTGGTCCTTATATAAACCACCACATGTCTTCCTCTTTGAATAAAATGTACAGTTTACAGTGTTTATCTTGGACGCCGAGTGACAACAACAGCTCTTCCTTTTTTTTGGTCTTCCTAACATTTCATGTAACTCATTCAGGACAAATTGAGTCACTCAACTAGCTAATCTGATTTAACCGGGATGCCTCTTGTTCTTTGTTACTGATTAAAAAAAACAAAACAAAACAACAGCATTCCAGCCGAAGCTTGTGGACATTCCCTCCTTCACCGTCTCCAGATGTGTAAATGCTCACTTCAAAGTGATGAATGTCTTTTGCATTTTGAGTTTTCTGCTGTTAATATTGCAAATCAGAACATTTGACCATTGTTAAAACAGTTTGGATGATAAATTGCCCACATGGGATACAAGTACGCAAGAAAATATGGGTATTTTTTTTTGTGTGTGTGTGTAACCCCAGAAAGAGCAACATGGTGTTGCATAACAGTTTTGATTATTTACACAGGACATTTAATTTATTTTGTGGAATCAGTGTCACTTTCTGTTCTGTTCTTTTCCCTTTTTTTAATATATTGTTTGTTTTGTAAAGGAGATATTAATGATGTCAGTGTGACCAATCACAGCAATAATCTTATCCTTTGAGATTGTGCCACAAACAGAATATACAGCTTCTTTTTTCCTAACCATTGACTTTATTTTCCTTAAAGAAAAAAAAACATGGATAAATGAGCCTAAAGGTTGTAGAAACTAATAAAATAACATCTCCAAAAATAATGTGATTGCTGACACAGTGTCAGGGAGAAAACAGAGGCCTGAACATGCTTCCAGCCTCTGATTAAGGCTGTCCTGGACCTCTGGAGACGTTTTGGCACCCAGTGGCAGTGAATGGGGAGGTTGTGCAAGAGTTTAAAACTGAGCGCAGGAGAAAAGGAGGAGAGCTCCCCTAGGGGGAGGAGGCTGAGCTCCGCCTCCCCACCATGTGATCCAGCTGCTTTTAAGAAACTCCGGGCTCCTGTTCGAACTACAGCCTGCTTGTGTCTTCTAGCGCGCAGAGGACAGGTCTATATACATATATATATATAAAGCTGAAGCTTTAGCTGACAGGAGGGGGAGGAAGATGCGCTGCAGGATGAGCTACAGTCTGCCCTGCTCCCCGCTGGCCTCACCGACGCATTCAGGGCGATTGGTGTCCTACAGAGCCAGATGCGTCAGGTAACAAAACCAAAACAAACAAAAAAAAAAGCCAAAAACAGGCTCGTTTTACGCGCTTTCTGCTGTGTTGAACTCCATCCGCGTTTTGTCCAAACGGGAGCAGGTTGAAGCCTTTTCCTGCGCTTTAAAGGGACTCTTTCTAGTCGGATATTTGCGCTCGGAGCTCTCAGGGCGCAGCGCTGTGCGCATGTTTGGACCCAGCTGCTGGACACGCTCTGCCCTCCTGGTTGGGACACGTACGCGCTGGCTTATTTGCTTTTTATTGGTTTTTTGTCCGCCTTAAATGTTACATCTGTTTGCTCCGTGTTGCCACTTGGAGCCCGGGCTTCCCGCGGAGCTGTACGTGCGCTCCGGCACGCAGGGTGGATGGATGTTCACAGGAGCACCTTACAGGGGCTTCAAAACAGGGCTTAAAACTCAAACGCAGCTTTAATGAAGTTTGATCAAGCTGCATGACATTTAGGCACAGATTGAGAAAAAAAAACTAATGTTTCAGGAGACAAAATAAAGTCATGTTTTCAGATTTATTATTCATGGTATTTTATATAAAGAGATGTTTAAGTTTTCTATAAGCCTTGTTTTCTCATATTTAAAGGAGTATAAGTAGTTGACATGTCGTGCATTGTTTGTATTTTGATCATATTTAGTGATTTTTAAACTTTTAATTGAAACCTGTAGAGGCTTTCTGCATACGCTCTTTCCTCCTTTGCCTTAGATTTGTGTTCAAGCACAAAGCAGAGCCTTAAAATCCACTCCCTCTTTCTTTTTTCCCCTTTAACCAGGATGATTATGCAAGTTAATCTAGAAGAACAGACTGATAAAGTCCTATGACTGATAAAGGGCTCAGCTTGTGGTAAAAGGGGGAAAGAAGTGTTTAAAAGTAGAGAAGGTGGAAAACAGGGTGTTGTGCTTTTTTTTTTTAAAGTGACCTGAGATGATTAATTGCATCATGTTTACAAAGCGGCCCCCTAGATTAGGTTGATGATATTAGCTGCAGTGGGTTCGTGTGAAACTGGCTGCTGGTGGAGTCGAGGCTGCGAGCAAACAGGACAGGAGCATGAAGTGTTTTAACCTCTTAGGGCTGGTTTGAAATCGGCGTTCATTCTGCTGTGCTGCTTTCAGTCTTTGGGAAGTTTATGATAAGTGTTTGACTGCTTGCAATCCTTTTCTGCTGCTGCAAACTCACTTTAGAGTTTATGAAGTTCTGTACTTTTTCTCCTGTAGATCTAAAATAAACCCTTAAACATTTAGGATATTTAAGACAACCTTCTAACGAACACCTTCATTAGTTTGAAGGTATAGATGTGGTAATGTCTGGGCAGTAAATCTATGTGTTTGAGCTGCTGATTGGGTCCCTCGTGGTGTTTCAACAGTTGACCTCTTCACCTCCCACATCGGTCTCTGGTTATTTTTACGACTGAGCTCTCTGCTGATACTGTCAGAATCCTGGGAAGTAGCTCAAAATGGTGTCAGTTTCTTCTTGTTCTCCGAACATCAGCTCTTTGCCGATCAATCTTTTGTCTGTATTTAGTTGATGTGGAGGAGCTGATATCAATCTGAAGCGTTTGATATGTGCCTGATGGGTTTCTTATCGCTTGTGTTTTCTCTCTGCAGTGCATCTGGTGCCAGCGTCGTCGCCATCGATAACAAGATCGAGCAGGCCATGGTGAGTCTGCCACACAACCGCGGTTCCTGCCAGCCTCAACAATGTAGTTTTTCTTTTAAGTTCACGTGGTAACTGTAGTTTCCCCCCTTGCTCTCTTTCTGCCAGGACTTGGTGAAGAGCCACCTGATGTACGCCGTCCGCGAGGAGGTGGAGGTGCTGAAGGAGCAGATCAAAGAGCTGTACGAGAGGAACTCCGCCTTGGAGCGCGAGAACGCTGTGCTGAAGTCGCTGGCCAACTCGGAGCAGCTCAGCCAGCTGTCCAGTCAGCTCAGCAGCTTATCGGCGCCGCTGCAGCTGCACCAGTACTCACTCGTCAAGAGCGCCGCCCCCTCGCTGGTTCACCACGATGGGAGCCAGAGCGTCCCCTATCAGCCAAACATTACCTCGGCGTGATCCCTTTCCCTTTAAACACCCCTCCCGCAAACAGGAGAGGAAGGTCCGGTTAATGACAACACATTCCACCGTGTCCCCC
>NC_051453.1:8256344-8428915 GCF_001649575.2 Kryptolebias marmoratus | reverse complement strand
CCCCCCCCCATACAGTAAAAGGCCTGGCTCTGCTCAGTACGCTCCATTTGAACCCAGGTCTGCAGAACCAGTTTCAGCGTCACAGGACTTTCACAACATTAAGACATTTACCAACCCTTCAAGTCTTACCCTGGTCCTGTGTTTCGCTGCTGTAAAGAAGGGGGGGAAAGTGGGGGTGGGGGGCAGGAGAAGAGGAGTCGCCGTACACCGTAAAACTGATCGTTCGTGTGCAGGAGACGGCGTTCACCAGCACAACCAGCTTGATTCGCCGGGACTACCAGCGGTGTTAAAACCTTGTGACAGGACCCATCGTGGCGACAAAGGTCCCGTCAAACCATCGGCCACGGACTGTCCTCCCAGGTGTCCAGGTGTCCACACACACACACATCGCTCCAGGGCTGGAGGAGACCGGAGGAAGGAAGTGGGGGCGAGTCGAGAGCCTCGGCTTGTTTAAATGCTGCATCGCGAGCTTGTGTCGTTTTCTCAAAGCCACCGTACTTTGACATGAATCCGAATAAATTCTCATTAGTTCAGTTTTAAGTATTTTCATTTATTTATTTCAGGGCTGCTATTTTCATAATGTAAATGAACAGTGTCATGGAGTTACATATTAAAGGCAAAGAAAGAAAAAAAAAAACAAATGACAACTTTCTCTTTGGTTTTTTTGGTATTTTTTAAATTGTCAGGTTTCAATTTGATAGTTTTTTTTTTTTTCTTTTGGCAACATATAGATCTCAAAAAGTAGGCAATAATAAGTTAGAACTAGTGCTAACACTAAAGCTGAGCTTTCATTCAGTGAAATCCAGGTTGAATGTATATTTTGTAAAGTATTAAAGAGCGTGGAGGGTTTGTACAGGAGAGTGAAATATGTGATGGGATGTTTCAATAAAGAAAATTATTAATTTACTTTTTCTAGGTTTACTTTGTCCAAAAATAGAAATGAATTTTGGGGGTTTGGTTTAAGAGGGGGGGAGAGATGAAAAGCTGTGAAAAGTCTTCAACTTACTTTATAACCAAAGACTAAAAGATTTAAGTCCTTATTTTTTTTTTCTTTTTAAATGCACATGTTTTCTACTCTCCTTCCCCGTCTGTTTTTTGTTTTTGCATGTTTCTGCATGATCTCTAATCAGACCACTGTCTTACCTCATGGTTTTTTAAACCAGCACTCTTTCATTATTTTTTTTTTGTTCTATCAGGCTGTGAATGATTGTCGGAGCGGGGCGGAGGAAGTGTTTGACGCGGTAGGCGTGGAGGAGAGAAGGGGCGGGAAAAGGAAATGTATTTTGTTAAGAGACCGAGGGAGGAGAGGAAAGAGAAAAAAAAAAACGAAGTCACAAAAGGAGCCATCGTTATTGTTCTCATGTGAATGCTGTTAAATCTGATCTATTCAACATTTCACTCCTAAACGCTGCAGTGGATTGTGTCTGGGCATATTATGGGATGTCCTGTCTGTGTCACGTCTCTGTGCCTCCTGTGCCGCGGCCTGCAGTCGGCAGGCCGTTCGGTGTCTTTCTCTGTGGCTTAGAACCAAACCAAACTGCTTATTAATTGTACAATCAGACCTATTTTTTTTGTTGTTTGCTTTCCACTTTGTTTTTCTTCCATTTGAAGGAGAAGCCGTGTACATGCCAAATGTACTGTATGAAAGTGATCACTGAGCCTTGGAGAAAATACACAAAATGTCCTTGTAATGTGCTGTTCAGATGATTTTAGTTCTCTCAGAAATAAATATCCGTTTCATTATCAGAATGTTGTCAGACGTCCTCATTCCTCCACAACCACTACACGTCAACAGTTTTATAGTTTCACAGTTTCTTTTCCGACACGACAACAGTCAACACGAGTGTGTAGCAGAAAGCTTGCCACGGGTCACACAAACATGACCACAAAAACAAACGGCAGCAGATTTAAAAAAAGAGTCGCAAACAGAAACTGAGGGAAAACACCTTCTTCCAAAACTGGAGATTTTCTGACCAAAATGAGGTCCAAGTGGCATCCACTAATGTTACTGTAGGTTTAGTTATTTTCAGAAATGGATAACAATAAAATAATTCCATCTGTCACAACATTTAAACTATCCCAGCTTTATTAGAATTAGTGATGAAAACATTAAAGATAACTTCCAACAGTGTGCTGCCTCCTTAAGATTTCAGCTTTAATGAGAAGTATTTAAGCTGTTAAAGCTTCTCTTCAAAGACTAAAGGCTGAATGAATTTTCATTGTCTTTGTTTTAACTCTGAAGGAAGAAGATTTATTCGCCTCTAAGCTCCTTAAAAACCCATTGTTGGAACAGACAGTTATTCTAGATGACATTAATCAGCCCACAGTACTATTTTGAGGAACCTTGAGGTTATTTCTCGACCAGGATTTGTTCTTTCTGAGCTCTCAGGTTCCCGATCTCGAAGGCAGGTTTTAAGCTTTTCTGTATTTCCAGATTTTATTTACGAGGCAGACATTTCTTCTTCCTTTAAGACTGGGGTTTTACCTGCAGGTTCCTTCCTCCTCAAACGGGTCATTTTGTTTCACCCAGTGTTTCCGCTCGAGGATTTTCTTTCTATTTTTAGAGGGTTTTTTTTTTTTGGACATTTAGTTTTTATTGTTGTGCACTGGAAGCATGAACATGCAGGTGAAACTAACCTTATTAGGCCTCAAGCTAATTTTGACTGTCAAGGAAGTTGAATCTCCTCCAAATTCCCCAGAATAGTCTCTGATAACGCTCCACGGAGCTTGAATGTTGGAAGGAGTTTATCTTTTTTTTTTTTTCTTTTTCCACAAAGGCAGTGTTTTTTTTTCTGTTTCCCTCACATCGAGGAGGGTGAGCTCATCGTGCTCCTTGAGAAAGAAAGATGACACCTGAGCACGCAGAGGTGAAATCATCCTCGGTCGTCTGTCAGCTCCGAGTCAGCTCGTTCATTAATCACAACACAGATACGGTTTTATGGTTTTCCGTCAAAGCGACACAAACTGGATGAGCTCCAGCGCTCCCAAACTGACAGCCGACTGAACAACCAATAATTAGGCCCACTTTGTAACAATGTTGTCACTTTTTAATTGATTCAGTATTCACACTTTGGTTGTCCTTATGCTGTTTTGCAGTCTTACAGCTTCTGCATACTTTGTACCATTTTGCTACTTTTAGCTACCACTTTGATACTTTTAGCTAGCCTTTTGCAACTTTTAGCAGCCCTTTAATGCTTTTAGCTAATGTTTTGCTGCTTTTAGCTATTGTTGCACTTCTTTTCGCTTTACCAGCTTAGTTGCAGCTTCTTCAGAAAATGTCCTTTTCTTACACTCCATGTTTGCAGAAATTTCTATTTTTCTAATTTGGATTTAAAGTTTTTTTTTTAAATTATCACTACTACTTATATTTTTATATTTTGTGAAACTAGTAAAATGCATGCCAGTACTTTAGGGATGAATACAGTTTGAATCTTAAAACGACTGTGTTGTTCACCGGGGACCGCTCTGAGTCAACCTCTGACTGTCATATTTAGTTTTCTGTAAACATGAGATATCTCAGGTAGAAACATGTCAGAGCTGCTGCGTGCACATATTGCATGAACGTGCACATAAACAGATGCATGTTTATGTGACAGTGAACATAAGCAGAAAAAAACCCCACCTTTTTAGTTCTCGCCTTTTTTGCTCACATTACGCAGTTTGCTGTTGTGACCAAAACCTCCCATATTGTCAGGAGTGAGCGACGTTTTGCCTCATAATACGTCCGCGTGACCTTAAGTAGCACAAAGGCAGACTTTAAATTGACGTATGAATGAAAAGAGAAGGGAGTGAGACGTCCAGATGTCCTCAGGGTCATGAACTTATCTGCACTTGGCTGCAGAAAAACCAACAAACCAAAACAAACAAACAAAAAATAACATCAGCTTTGCTGGAATTCCATCCTGGATGTTTACAGGTGCCATCATATGAATCCAGTTTCCTCTCTCAGAAACTTTGTCTGACATAAAAATCCAGACTTAGGAGAGCTTACAAACTGTGTTTAAATTCCTTCCAGTTTAATAGATTTAAATCCCAGATCACATCTCGACACAAGAGAAAACCCAGTGATTCGCTCTGATCAGGCACTTTGTGTCATTTAAACGTTCTTCTTGAGAGGAAGAGACCTCCGACAGAGAAAGCCTCAGGCAGCCGTCAGCGTGGATCAACCGGAGACAGCAAGACAAAAAAAAAAAAAGATTGTATTTACACCTATTTGCCTGTGCTCGGATATACTCTGCTTTCTCTCCGAGGTGTGGTTTGTGAAGAGTTTTATTCCAGCAGGCCAGAAAGAAAAAAAAAATCAGCTCATGTAAGGTGTACACAGTGCCTCAGAATTAGGTCAAGCACACTAGGTTAAGTCCAAGTGCTGAAACTCAACCAGCTCTGCAGTTTGAGTCAATCTCAGGCTGCCACATATGCTGCAGAATCCGCTCAGACGTGGTTAAATATCAACACTCAGCCTCTGAGGGGCCCCTTGTACCTGAGGACGGCATCAAAAGGCAAACTCCTAGATCAACATCAGGCTCCAAATAGCCCTACTGTTGCAAACTGGATCAACAAGACTTTGCGTCACTGACAGCTCTTCCTATTCACATACTTTCCACAGATCAAGTGTGTTCATGCAGTGGCGCTTCAGAGCTGTGAGTCACACACACACAACACTGGAGTTGGGTAAGAATGAGGGAGTGTTTTAAACGTCACCACCGTTCAGTAAATTCTACATCCATGAATGAAGGGTGAAAAGAAAATAATAAATCAACGTTTCCTCCCTCTTCATACCTTTATTACTGACGTGTCATGACACGTTCTGACTCCTGATGCTCAGGACTCATAAAACACATTAGTCATTCATCACTGTTTTGATTATACAGGGGTGTAAAACAGCTAATACGCACATCAATTTCTTTTTTATGTATCTTTTTTATTTTATGCAGAGGCAAAATATTTAAATAACAAACCCAGAAGGATAAATTACAGCACCGTAAATGTTTGACACATTTCCAGGGAATAGTGGTTGTGAAGCGTACCAAAGAATTAACAAAAAAGCTTGTGTCAAATATTCTGAGGAATAAGTCTTACTCCATCTTGGCAATTATTTGTGCTGTTGACAATTTTTTTTTTATATGAGTTCGTGCGCTTTTGTGCAATGACAATTACTCACCCTGTAGTCATTTGCTACCACTCCCAACAGCTTTACAGTGAGAAAAACGTGAAACTCTGACTTAGTGCTGCCATCTAGTGGCAGTACAGGTTCATTTTATATGGGTATATATATATATATATATATATATATATATATATATATATATATATATATATATATATATATATATATATACTGTATATGCAAAATTTAGAAGAACGGCGCCATCATGTGGTCATAATCTGAAAGTAACTCCAATATTCCAACTAACATTGAATTACTGATTAAATCTGATTAAATCTGAATCCAGAAGAAATAAAGAAAATAGGAAAACACACACATAATGATAATTTCTTCAAATGGCCATCTGATGGAGCCATATTTAAATACTAAAGGAATAACATATGAGATCTTACAACAGTCAACATTTATAGTTGTTAAAGGAGGAAACGCACAAGTGTAGTTCACAGTGTGCAGAATAGCTTCTTTGTAAGTGAGGAACATAAAGGATCCTTGTTTTTACTCACTGTCATGGCTCACTGGAACGCTCAAAATGGAGCTGTCTTTAAGGAGCAGCTCATTTTATTAAGCAGTTAAAATGCCAGCTGTTATAAAATGTATTTATTTTGCAGCAACTCCGTTTAATCACAGAGAGCTAAACCCAGTCCATCTGAGCAGAATGAAGTGTTTCACTGTGTTTACAGTTATGAATCTGCTTTACTGCTAAAAAAAAGTTATTTGTTCTCTGTGAGGAAAGTCTATTGTGGGTAACATGAATGTGAAATGCATCTGTATGGAGCTAAATTAGGGTCAAAATGTTTGTTTATCTGAAAACAGTTAAATAAAATAAAACTGTGCTTATAATGATGAGTGAATAATGTATTTCATTTGGAGGATCTCTTTAATCTTTGAACTGTATTAAAACGTTTCCAAAAATAAAACGCATGATTTGTTTAGTAAAATATGCAGATATAAGTGCTTTGTTTACATTAAGTACATGCCTGCATTTCAGAATTGCATATCAATATATGTGGAAAACTACTTAGGCAAAGTCTTTCAGATTGCACCATTTGAAACCTTTTTTATGTCTTTGTTTTTACCTTTAACAAGCAGAAACACAAAATATAATGACTGGTACTGTAAATTACCTATGGCTACATGCATTGCAACAGTTACATCGTATTATATTTAATAGGTTTTTTTGTTGTTGTTATTGTTCTTGGTAAATAAAGTTTAGTTAAATAACATTTTCTGTTTGTATTTGAACAGTGGAGCTGGGAAAGCTGCAGTACCATTTCTGACCAGCAGGTGGCAGCAGCAGATTCCTGTGGAAGTTATTCAGCGAGCTAACCAGCAAAGCTCAGTGTTTTTACTGGTTAACTTTAATTACCGGACACTGGGTAAAACGCGTTTAATTCGGGTTGTGTTTACACAGGAGGAAGAATGGCGGTGGCTTTATGTAATCGCCAGGGCAGTGTTGTAGTTTAAAAGTGGGCAGAGCGGCGTCCACCGCCCACTCTCTGACGCTCGGCTGCCTGCGCGGCCTGCGCTGTTTTGATTCTCGGCTCCGACAGACAGAAACATGGCGGAAGACTGGAAGTCCAGGTGACTTCTCCAAGCAACCCTGCCTTTTAGAAAAGAAAAGAAAAAAAAAACATTAATTGGTCGCAGTGTTTGAAGAAGGGGGGTTAGCTGGAAAGCTGGCAGCTGTTTTAGGTAGCCGGTTCCTCCCGGAGGACATGGAGGTTACGGCGGAAGGAGAGGCTGAGGAGCTCAGGTAGGTGGCAGCGGCTGCGGACGGGCTGGAAGTGGCTGTGGCTTGATAAACGATAAAACTAAAAACGACCATTAGCGAGAACCCACTCCTTGATTAAATAAAGCACTCTGTAATAGTTTGGGAGAAGAAACTCACGAAGTGTAGGAAAAAAACGGGACTAGTCTGCTAGCAGGGATGCTAAGCTAAGGCTAAAAACTTGACATGTCATGACATTACTGCATTTGTCAAGCTGTATCAGATGTTTAATTATTAATAGTGATTGGAAATTTTGTTGCATTTGATCGAAATACACTTTCCTAACCAGGCGAATATTTTCCCATTAGTTTTGTTTTTGGTGGTGATTGCTAACATTTTCCCTCAGGTCGTGCTAGCAGCTAATGCTAGCTGTCAAATAAAATAATGTTTTCCTATCTGTCTCTGTGTTGCACAAACAAAAACTGCAATTTATTTTTTTGTTGCTGTTGTTGTTTGCACAACCAAATATCCACAACATAATTTATGGCAATGTAACAACACACTGACGTTTATGACTTGTTTTGTTTGAACTGTGAGCAGGAAATGTCTGAGAGGTTAATGATTAAATATGAGCAAATTCTAGCTTCATAATTGAAGTTTAGGAGAAACCAAAGTGATGACAAATCTTCCTTGAGGTTTCAGAGGATCTAATGTTTGCACATTTTAAAAAAATAACAATACAAATGAAACAATACAAATGTGTTTCTGAGAGAGCCGTTGTTGCCTAAATGCATCATGCTCTGCAGAATGTGAAGAATGTTATCTAACTTGAAACCAAATACATGATGGGGTTTGATTAGTGGCTCACTCACAGCTGATTCATACATGTGCCCTTGTGCACATTCACTACCTGTGTGAAATGCCAAACTCAAACTCGTGGGAAAAGATGTCAGCCTAATTAAAAGAAAAGATCAAGGTGCATATCAGGTGCTAATGGGTTAAAGAGAAGATGTCCTGCAAACAGATGGCATCAGCAGATTTTTTTCTTTCTTTCCTCTCGTAGTTTTGCAACAAGTTTCTTTTAGTTTGACCTCTGTTCTGAGAGGGTAAAAGAAGAAACTAAGTTATCACTTTGCAGTTCTGATGGGATGTGACTTATTTTGTTTCATATCTGACACTTCTAGGGCATCAAGCCGTTCCCTAAAGTTAAGGAACGTCTCCTTTTGTCATCAGAGCCAGTGAAAAGAACATCCTTAACAGTTTCTGATTGTCCAAGGCTTCATCTGTATTTAAAAGTTGTACAAAACGAGATAAATGTGACGCATTGTCAAACCTAATAGGTTTTGTTTCACCAAGGAGCTGCTTCGGCCTCATCTGTAATCATTTTATTTATATAAAGCGTGGGGCAGGATGTTCATTCATATGTTCGGATGCAGTGATGCATCTTTCTTTGATAGTCAGCATTACTGGTTGGGAAATTGCTGAAGAGGACATTTTTCAGTGTCACTGGCAGATGTGTTTTGATTCACGCCACCGCACTGCTGACAAAAGCATTTTTAAATGTTATGTTTTTTTTACTTTCTTACTCATTGTTTCTCCTCCTCGCCTTCCTGTTTGCGTTCAGGAGGGAGCACTGGAAGCTGCTGTCCAGCCTGAAGACCACAGTGGAGGGTCTTTTGTCCACCAACAACCCCAACGTGTGGTCGCGTTATGGCGGCTTGCAGCGGCTCCACAAGGACATGAACAACATCCTCAGCCATGGACTGAAGAACGAGCAGGTAAACGCGTACGGCCTGTCTGGTCTGTTACTGGTGAACATCTGAACTGAGTTAATTTGCACCACGTTTCATAAAAAGGTTACAAACACATCTGTTTTTACATGCATATGGTCAAAGATGATCTCATATTCTACACTTAATAAACTTTAATATGACATTCTTATGGTCTAAGTTTTAAATAATCACTTGTTGTCTGTAAAAACATTACTGTCGTTGGTTTTTAATGGGCGTCCAACCAGCTGGCTTTGTGTTGCAGGTGTACTACAAGCAGCGTGACTACTGGCCATTTGTGTGGTGTGTTCGATACATCGACCCCAACCTCGCCTCACATGTTGAAAAGGTACAGTCAGCTGCAAAGGAAGATGGTTAATTTTCCTCGCTCTTGTCTGGAGTATTTCAGAGCAGCCTGTATCTGAACCACGCGCTGTTCTGCGAGTCTTGGATGCTTCCCTGCTCCGTCCCGCATGACTCAAAGGAGTGAATTACCTCAGCAGGTCGCCACCAACGTTAGCAGAAGCCTGTTAATGAAAGATCATTTTAAACCAGCTGTGTTGAAGCGATGAAGCATCTCAGACATGCAGGACAGCGTGGCACGAGGATCTGGGGAGGGAAACGTTCTTTTTACTGTAAACATGAAATTAGATATGCAGGCTGGCCTGTTTTAGTTCTGTGGCACATTATTTACAGTCTGCAAGAGACGTGCACTTTTCTCACTCTTAATTTGATCATTTCTGTGTCTGGTTTTCCTTTTTGAAGTGATGAATGGTCTTGACAGTGTAAAATTCAGGCTGCAGAGATGACAGTATGTTTCAGTTTGTTGTTGAGATGAAGCATTTGTTTAAGGAAGACAGACTGCTGCTGAGTAAAAGTTATTGAACTACTGGATAATATATTTGTTAAAAAGAGAAAAAAACAGTAGTTAAAAAGATTTAAAAGGGAGATAAAAAAGAAGTATCTATCAGTTTTACCCAGTCTTCTTATATAAAGTCTTTTTATGTGCTGTTTCCTATGTTGCATATTATTTCTGAGGCAACAGTGTGTAACTTTGGGAACAATCACCCTTCAGACACAATCCCCCATCAAGATTTAGTCGGATTTTCCTGCAACAAAAGCTCTAAGAGTTGCTGGGCTCTAATTATCCTGATCTTGGTTGCTGTGCTGACAGGCTGTAGTTAGAGCTCGCTCAGCTCTTATGTAACTGTGATGTAAGGATCACATGATGACCTTTGTGAGGGGGGGCCGAGTTCCTTTCTGTCCTTTTTGGTTTGTGCTGCTGAATAGTCTCATCTTACCTGTTAATCCTCAGGTAATTATCAAAAGGCCCCTGATGCTGTCTAATCTTTGTAAGCGCTTTTATCACATCTGTGTCGTCTCTCTGTCCGCCCTCAGTTCAGACACCTGGAGCCGGTGCTGAGCAGCGGCATGCAGAGTGCTGGGGAAAGCTACAAGGCTGAGCGCTGGCTGCTTCATAGCTTACAGGTTCACAAGCTCTCAGCTCAGCTCAAACCGCTGCTCAGGCATCGAGAGAACACATGTAAATATTATAATGGTGAGTATTATCTCAGTAATCCAGGATGAAAATGATAGGCAGTGCAAAACAAACCTGGTCCGCCTTTTTCTGTTTCTGTTTCCTGTCATTTCTCTTCACTTTCTCTGAGTCTTTCCCTCGTGTGTCTGTTTTCCAGATGATTCCTTCCTGCTGAGCGAGCCTCATGTGACCGCCATGTTCCAGTGTCTGGAAGCCGTGGAGCAGAATAACCCCAAACTGCTGGCCCAAGTGGACACAGTGGGGGTGGGTTTTCCATACTTTTGTGTGTTCATCCGAACGTTTGTGTTTTGAAAATGTCAACCGTGGTGATAAAATGAAAGTATTTATTGCTTTAGACGGTGAAATATAGTCAGAGAAAATGTAGTTGGTTCTTCACGGCGCTCTTTTGCCCCTCCAGCTGTCCCCTCTGAAGGGCTCGCTGGGTCTGTTGAAGAGCCAGAGCCTGTGCGTTCTGCCGGGGTCCGATGGAACCTGGAGGAAGGCTGACACGGCCCCCGGAGGAGACTCCCTGAACCGCAGACTCACCACCTCCAACTGCTCTCTGCGAGATGCGATCGTCAGGAACCACAAACCTACAGACACTACAGCAGCCAGGACCCATCACCTGGCTGAGGAAAGCATCAGTAACAAGTGTAGGTTGAAAATCCTTTCTGTTTATTTAATTTTCTTTTGTTATTTGTACTTTTTTTTCCTGATTCAGACTGATTCTCAAAGCAACATGTGTCATATTAGAAGTTCTCTAAGTGACAACTGTGATAAATTGATGGTTTTTGCAGAAAGAGATTATCATCTTTTCCCACTTTGGCCCAACTTTAATCAAATCTGAAACATCTCCGATGGTTTGCAGCTCATTCCTCATAAAGAGTTTTCTCTCAGCATGCAGTTCTGTGTAACATTAGATTGTTTTTCTGTGATGCAGCAAAATGTTTCAGGGTTTACTGAACAAGGTGGTCACGCTTTTCTTACGTCCGAGTTTTGGTCTTGTGGCTGTGAATACGTGACTTTTTGTGTGTGACTCGACTGACTGAGCGATTTTACCACACAGAGGACCGACTGTTTGTGGACAAGATCTGTTGTTCGGGGATGTGTTGATGCAGCCTAAACACAAACCTCACAGTCCTGGTCACAAGCAGAGCTCTTTTTGTTTTCTCTAACAATAATTGGAGTTTTTTTTTTTATAATTTTAATTTCAGGTTAGTTTGGTCAAAATAGGTTTCAGTTTAGCCACCTTCATACTCAGAGCCTCAGCTAGAAAAATACAAAACTTGACTTGCAGATGCACCACTTCCTTCTTTTTTTATGTGTTTGTAAAACTCTTCTTTGTGTTGTGTTGCAGACACTACCTCTCCCGCCAGCAGCCATGAACCCCCCTGGGTGTTTGTGTCCAGGTCGGGGGAGATTGAGCGAGGTCCCCCTTGGTCAGCCGCCGTCCCTGCTGCCCCCCTGGCGGAGTCTCCCTCGCCCTCCTCCCTCCAGCCCGAGGCTGCGGACTGTTGCGACGGCGACTCTGACGACGGTCCCGAGTATCTGGCTATCGGTAACCTGGGGCAACGCAACCGCCGTGGCTCCCGAAGCTCCACCCACAGCAGCGGGCAGGATGAGACCAAGGAGCTGCAGCGGAGCTCCAAGGCTCAGACCCCGCCACGGCGCTCATCTTTTTCAGAGGGTCAAAGGGGGCCGGGCCGGGGGGCCCGAGGGCACACCCGCTCCTTTTCAGACACGGGGATCAATCAGAAACTCAGGGATGGTGAGTAAGACGGGAGATAGTTTTTGGATTATAATAAATATTATGTGAAAGTTTTTTTTGCCCCATCTGAAAGGAACAACACTACACAGCAACGTGTCTTTACTTGCATCGCCCAGTTTCAGTTAAAGATAAAAATATTAACATTCAAATGTAAACACCTCAGAGCGCCTTAAAAGTCTCAATCCATATTTCTTTGATATGATGAATAAAGATAAAAGAGAAGGTTTTGTTTGACATTAATATGTAATAAAAGTTCATCTACAGACAAATGAAAGTGTTCAGATATCAGTAATCACTGAAGGGGGTTGGTTAATGTTACACCTCTTCCTCAGGGCTCTTTTAAATTGATCCCATATTTATTATTAACTCTAAGTTGTGTAAGACCAAACTCTGTTTCTTATCTAATCTTGTCTGATGGTTTTAAGATTTGCCAGCGTAACATTCTCTCTTTCTGCTCAGATTTGAGTTCTCCTTACAGCTCGGGTTCAACTCTCCCTCTGCTCTATTTCCCTTTTCTCTTGTTGACTCTTTGTGCAAAGGAGGGGGCCACAGAAAAATCACCATAATAATAGAGGATCCGGTTGCAGGTTGGCAGTGCAGGTTCACTGTACTCCCATCACTCGCTCCCACCCTCACTTTCTTTAGTTTCCTCTGCATGACGATGGACTTGATCCTTCTCATTCCCAGTCTTGTGTTTCTGCTCATCATTTGATCCCTAAGATTTGTATTTTATTTGGACTGCACATTGCAAGTGGGTCAAACATACATGAGTATGTGCCATTTATTTATTTTTCTCATGCACACCTTTTTTTTAAATTTTTTATTTCCTCTCAGAGCATTTCATTGAAAGCATCATTGAGCATTCAAGTGCTCTTGTTACACTTTATTTTTTATTTTTGCATGTACAGCAGATAAAAATAAGGAAGTTGTCAACGATTGGAAACTTTCAGAAGTAAAAGGAAACACTAAGCTACTAGTTTGGGAAAGTAAAACAAATGAACAAATGATAACACATTTTAATGAATACATTTATTATTTGTTATTCAGTAATATGATTAAATCTGAGCTATCATATTTTTCTATTTGCATGTAGGAAAACAAAGCATTTTTATGGATTATTTGACTCAAAGATGAGAAAATTAAAGCTTTACTTCAGCAGTTTCCATTCAGGTTAAACAATTGGTACAAAGTTTGGTTATGCTGTTGTTTTTAGTCTTTAGTTTTTACATTTAATGTGTGTATTTCTCAGAATCAACGAATGAAGACAGCAGTATGACGGACTACAGTCCTTTCTCACCTCAGCACAGCGACTCCAGCACTCCCAGTTCTCTTTACATGGAGTCCTGTAAGTTTACTGACGAGTTTAAATACATATTATTACACCATCCAGGCTTTGTCACAAACACTGGGCGGGGGAAATTAAACATGGCAACGCCTGTGTTCAAAAGCCAAACATTGGTCTGTTTTATGTGTTGATTGGATGGTGTGTGTGTGTGTGTGTGTGTGTGTGTGTTTCCATTGCTTTAGATGGGTCTCAGAACAGCGGCGTCCCTGATGGGATGTTCAGGAAGCCGTCAAAGGGGCAGAGCCTCATCAGCTACCTGTCAGAGCAGGACTTCGGCAGCTGTGCTGACCTCGAAAAGGTGGCACCTCGATTAACTTCAAATGCCAGTTTCATGGAAAGAGTCGATAAACATCCTAAAAATGTTGGGAGAAAAAAAGAAAATTGGAAATAATTTTATGTGGATCGTAAAGTGATTCATTTTCTTGTTCTGCAGGAGAACGCTCACTTCAGCATCTCGGAGTCCCTGATCGCTGCCATCGAGCTGATGAAGTACAACTTGCAGTGTCAGGAGGTGGAGGGAGAGGAGGAGGGGGACAGCGACTCCGAGATCCAGCAGCTCAAGCAGAAGATTCGCCTGCGGAGGCAGCAGATCCGCCGCAGCCGTCTGCCCCCCTGCACCAGCTCGCAGCACAGTGAGCTTTCATTTACACCTTACATTTCTTCTCTGTTTACAGTAGACACACCATGTGTGCTTATCCAGACACAGCTTATCATCTTTAAATGGTGACTGTGCCCGTCTCTTTTTGATTTACTTTAATTTCTAAATAGAACTGCGGGACATGGAGAGACATGATAACAATAGCTCATTTATAAAACACACATTTAAAGATATTTTGCTTCCAGTTTGTATCTTCTGAAGGATTCATTTTCCCAACTCTTTCCTTCTGTGCAGATTTCCACTCCACGGACAGCGGAGGGTCCAGGAGGAGCTCTCAGGACTCGTACCAGGGTCTGTCTGACTCCGGCTCGGCCGAGGAGGTGGAGGAGTGCGTGCTGCAAGGTACAGAGAGGGAACCATGCAGTCTAACAGAAATACACAAATGTATTTTAGTTGACTTAGTTGACATCTGAAAAAGTGATTGAGTTAGGGGTTTGTATTTAAACCAGTCAGTGCTGTAATACGAATATTTATTTAGAGCTTTACTTTACATAAAAATAAGCATTCTCCTCCATCTGCTCTTAAAGATCTGACCTTTTTACTTTATTTCATCAGAAAAGTTATAAGAAGCCTATAAAGGCTTTCTCTATTTCTCTGTGTGAATGAGTTGTGTTTTTATTTTTATGTTTAAATCATAAATCATAACCTCATAACCACATCAGCTCCTTTTTAATCATAATCAATAAACATGAAGGTCTGAGGACTCCGTTCACAGAAAGCTAGTCTTTTGATGTCTGTGATGAGCATGTTAGGGATTTCTATGGTTGCATTTCTTTCTTTTGGTCTTTAAAAGCTCCTGTCCTGTAACGAGCTGTCTTATTCCTGTAAAACAGAGCAGCACTGTATCTGAACATGTACTACATCGACACTCGGGGTGCAGTTTTCTTATGTGGGGGTTCTCATTTATGTAAAAATGATTCTCAGTACTGTGATTTGTGATTAACAAAACTGCTGTATTTCTCTCTTCCATAACATCTGATATGTTCTAACCCTCTCAGCGCGGCGGTGTTTGCCTGGGAAACGGGCGCACAGCTGAGTCGCGTGTTGAAATGCGTGCGTGTGTGGTGACGGTTTCTGTCTCTCAGATGGCTGTGAGGGTCAGTCCCTGCTGGCGGTGTCTCAGAACGGCCTCTCCTTGTCACTCGCCTCCCTCTTCTCAGGTATCTGCTGGCTGAACGTGTGGGCGAGGCTCCACGGCTTCACACAGACACTTCACTGTGTGCGTAATCCTCCGAGAGGAAGCTGGCGTCTCCGCTCCAAACTGAAAAATGCAACCTTTAATCTCTCTCTATCTTAACTGGTTAAAATATAACCGGTCATTTAAAGTTTACAGCTTGTTTTCTACATGCCGTACAAATCTAGAAGTGTCTAGAAGACTGATAGTTGGGCATTAAAGAAAATGTTCCCACCAAAATAGAACCGGTATGCAAACAGTAAAGTTAGTCAGACTTCTCTCAGACTAAACAGCAGCCAATTTCAACATCAGTCTGTGCAAAGAAACTTAAATTTTCTTCTAAATACCTGTTGATTTAATTACCTGTTGAGCTAAAAGTGCTTAGGGTTAAAGCAACTGTTGTGCACATAGATGCATAATTCTTCTGAAACAGTATTGTCATAATAAATTATCCAGTAAATCCAAATCTTGCTCCTTCTGCTTTATTTTTTTTTTTTAGTTTGGAGATGAGCCGAGCGCCTCCTCTCCCGAGTCGAGCTGTGTGTGTTGGTCTGTTTGTGTCGGCGCTCGCTGCTCGCTGCTTCAGGGCTTTGGTGGTGCAGGGAGGCGGATGTGCCCCAACCTGTTGGCTTTAATGAGGCTCGTGGGAGGAGATGATAACTGGCTTCATGTTACGACTCCATCATTATCCACCCAATTCATTATTATTTTACGTTGAAGGGAAATGAAGTGTGACTGTTGACTTATACACATCCTTCCACTTTTTTTGTTCCTTTTTGCAGACCAGAGTAAACACTGTAGCAGGCAGATAATGTTTTACAGACCTCATGGCGTCTTCTTGCATTTTGCAATAAAGAATTAGAACGACTGAGCCCAGTTATAAAGGATCTTTTAAGAAAACTTAATAACTAAACCTATTAACTTCCTGACTGTGCAATAATTGCACCTCCCTCCTCTGTCATTGATTAAAGTTGTCTTTCACTTTGTGTCACGTTGCAATCAGCAATCTGCCTAAACAAGCAGCGCAAACTTCAGCTGAATCATATTCATCTTTTCTACTGCCCGTTTTTTTTCTTTTGGATAATGATACCAGTAAAAACTACTTCTCCATGTAAAGCTCAGTGTTGTTGCCAAATTGCCCAGAAAACGTGTCGTAACCCCGAGTGGCTCTGAATCAGGAGTGTTGATCCTGTGATGCAGAAACGCTGCAGGTCGTCTCCTGTTCTGCCAAAACCTGTTCTGATCCGAATCTTAAAAACCCCCAAAACTAAGACTTTCATTGCATGCTACTTGCACATGTTCTGTAGTTATATGTAAGGAGAATATTTTTAGTGCCTTGCATGTTTTGAAATAAATACTTTTCCAACATATTTCTTTGAGATAACGTTGTGTATCAGTGTTGAATGTTGCTCTGCTGTAGCTTTTAAACCCGTGGAGGGAAACTGAAGTATCATTGTCTGCTAGTCTTCTGCACGATCCTTTCAATTCTGAAAATAGCAAAACAAAACAAACCCGCTTCTCCGCCTGATATAAATTTCCTTTTTTGTGTGACTGTCTTTAGATGCAGACATAAAGCGCAGTGTGAGCTCCAGCGGCAGATCTTTTCTCAGCTCGGAGTCCATGTAAGGAAGTTTTGCTTCATCTTTTATCCTCCTCCTCCATCTTAATTTGCTAGATTTTCTTTTCCCGTCAAAGAATAATGCATTTCAGAACAATGTGCAAATTAGATGTAAAAGATAAACAATCACTCTACCACAAACCTCCTTTTGCGTTTGTATTTTTTTTAATGTGTGTTTTTCTTTGTGTTATGAACCTTTTTTGTTTTCAGCTCTACGTCCTTCCTGCAGTCTAACTCAGCCGAGTCGGTAGCCATGGGTTTACTCAGGCAGTTTGAAGGCATGCAGCTTCCTGCAGCTTCGGAGCTCGACTGGCTGGTCCCAGAACAAGATGCTCCTCAGAAGGTGCGACGTCTCACCTGAGTCTCAAACGCTCAACGTGCAGCGTTGTTTTTATAAATGGAAAAACTTGCTTCAAATGGGATGTAAACTTTGTTTATTTTTTCTTGCAGCTGCTGCCCATCCCCGACTCTCTGCCGATCTCCCCCGATGACGGAGAACACGCAGACATCTACAAGCTGAGGATTCGAGTCCGAGGCAACCTGGAGTGGGCTCCGCCTCGACCACAGATCATCTTCAACATTCATCCTGCCCCAAAGTGAGTGAACGTTTTTCTTTTGCTCAGGAAGCTTTTTATTTTTAATCAACATTTGTAAGAAAAATATTCTTGCAGCCAGTCTTGCCTGTTCACATAAAGTCACACTGTCTTTGCTTTTCATGTGCTAAAACACGAGTTCCATGTGTGTTGGTTTTCCTTTCAGGAGGAAGATAATCGTGGCCAAGCAGAACTACCGCTGCGCTGGTTGTGGCACCCGCATCGACCCAGGTATCTCTGAGAACCAGTGGGTGGAAAAGTTTTTGTTTTTTTTAGCAAACATCATTTAACCAGTCGAAACACTAAAAGACAGTTTATTTGAACGGTTTTGGTTCTTGTTTCTGATTAGTTTTATAATTAGATCTTGCAGCTGTAAGAGACTTGAGTTTAAACACAGTTCAGCCCTGGTTAGAGTACTTTTCTGTTTGGCTTTAAATGCTGAGAGGGATTTCTTTTCAGACAGTTGAAGTTTTCCCCTGCGTGTTTCTGCTCTTGCCTCCAGACTACATCAAGCGACTGCGTTACTGCGAGTACCTCGGCCGATACTTCTGCCAGTGTTGCCATGAAAACGCCCAGGCCGTTGTTCCCGGCCGAGTGCTCCGAAAGTGGGACTTCAGCAAGTACTATGTCAGCAACTTTGCCCGGGACCTGTTGAGCAAGATCGCTGGGGATCCACTTTTCAACCCCAGTGACATCAACAGCTGCTTGTACAAGAAGGTCAAGGCCCTGGAGTCGGTTAGGGTGAGTTCAGAGGGCAGCGAGAAATGGTTGGCAACATGTTTTGTTGTTGTTGTTTTTACAGTGAGAAAATATCGCAGTTCCAAGTATCAGAGGTTGATGTTTCCAAAGACCGGCTTTAAGTTGACAACAAACTGCCTGCAGTGCACAAAAACCATAGTGTTGTGATGAACATAAAGTACCCCAAACTCAAACTTGTGACTTGTTGCTGTTTGGGTGGGTGGAAAAAAAGAAATGAATGGAGACATTCATAACATAAAAACACTTTTCAGTTTTAATGTTCCTGTGGAGGATCACCCAGCAGTCTGCCTGAAAGTTCCTTTTAGGAGTCGAGTTTTAGACATAAAGTTAACTAATTAATTTGACAATGTGTTCAGAAGTCCAGTTTATTATGAGGATGAATTTTCAGAGATGATTTATTTTTAGCCTTTTCTCCCAAAAGAATTTGCTGAAACGCCACAACGAAGCCTCCCTTGTTATGCTGTGGTTGCTGTGTGCTTTCAAGTAGTCGTAATGTTTTTACTGACTCAGGAGTGACCACAACATCTGTTTCCTAAATGTTTCCTTTCTTTGCCTTTACATACATGTTACATGTTGATGCTTTAGGACCAGCTATTTGAGGAGCATCAACTTTGCGGGGCAATTAACCATCCCCCGTACACCAGGCTGTATAATCGGGGATTAAAGGTTATATATACTGTTGTAAATATTAACTGGAATATGTTGAGATAAAGTCAACACAGAATTATTAATTTGGTTTAATCACAAGATGAAAACCATCATGTCACCATCAGTTTAGTGCGGAGGACATAAAGAGGTCAAAGCAGGCTCCAGTAAGTCTGTTTTTTATTAAAATGTTTTTGTCACGTAGGCAGTTTGTCTGACGATGTTGGAAATACTCTTTCAAAACGGAGTAGCCTGAATTTATACTTAAAAGGGCGAGTTAGGGTTTCTGTTCTTGCTTTGTTTTTATCTTCTCTGAGCGGATGCTGAATCTGAAAAGATTTGCTTCACTGAAGTAACAAAACTGTTTTAAATTTGTTCTTTAGGTTTTGAGGGTGCAGCTGTTCCACATGAAAAACTTATTCAAGACCTGTCGCTTCTCTAAAGAGTAAGCTCTCACTTTATCTTCATCGGTAACGTAATGCTCCTGTGCTCCTCTGACTCCTGTGACTTTTGTCCTTCAGGGTGCTCGAGCAGTTTGACGGCCTGCCGGGCCACCTGACCGAGGACCTGCACCTCTTCTCTCTCAACGATCTCACTGCCGTACGCAACGGAGAACTGGCCTCCCGAATGAAAGAGCTGCTGAAGCTCGGCACCGTGCACGTGGCTAAGTGTGTGGTAAGAGTCCAAGGGTTGTTTTCTGTGGCTTTTATTATTCCAAATAAAACAAGGCATCAAGTGGGCTTCATTTCTGAAACCTTGCTAACATTTTTTTTTTCTTTTTAATTTCTGTTTCCCCCTCAGCTGTGCCAAGCGAAGGGCTTTGTGTGCGAGTTCTGCGGCAACGACAAAGACATCATCTTCCCCTTCCAGCTGAGCAAGTGTCAGCGCTGCGAAGGTGAGCCCTCAACAAGAGACCCCGCCTCCCGCATTTCTTTTCCACTTAACTGGAAAGACTGGAAGATCCCCAACCCTCGTAGGCTGGCAAAGGCCCTCCAAAGGGACAGGAGGGAAGGGGAGGGTGGGGAGGAGGACGTCCAGCTCGGATCAGATCAGGAGGAGGAAACGGGGGAGGAAGAGTGGAGGGACTCAGATGATCTGAGGCCAGATAGAGGGGGAGGGTTTCAAACGTCTGGGAGGCCTATTGCAGTTCCCGGTATTCCAGTTAATGAGGAAGAACAGGAGGTGGCAGGGAGCTCCGAGTCGGAGCGGGAGGAAAAGATGCAACGAGAAGAGGGGGGAGAGGAGCAAGATGTGCCCAACAAGGAGAAGGATACTCGCACGGGAAATACAGACGAACATGCAAAGAGGGAAAATGTCAGTTTATTAAACCTTCTGAAAATAGACAGATTAAAGAAAAACGTCACAAAACAAGACAGAAGAAGTAGTAGAAGTAGCGACAATGAAATCTGCAGCAGCCGGGAGAGTTTAAACGAAGTAGGACAGGAGGGGAAAGGACTTAGGATGGTGTTAGTGTTAGCAAGTCGAGTCAGGAGACTCTCACAACTAGAAAACAAGAATGAAAGGGAAACGGAACCGAAAGAGGAAGGTGGAAATGAAGAATTTATCAAAAGGTCACTGAAGAAAGAAGACGGAACAGAGGAGGGACAGAAAGCTCAGACAGAGGCTGAAAGGGAAAGACCGACAGCCGTGGCATTACTAAGACCCCATCAGCTGAGGGCCGTTTTCTCCAGAGAGAGAAGCAGCGGAGAGAAGGGCGGACACGGCAGCGAAAACAAGGAGAAAAGTGGGACGAAAACCGAGGAGGGCCAAGCGGACCCAGCGGACGCAGCACGACCTAACTGGAGAAGTAGCAAAACCCGCAAAGCCAGGAGAGTAAGCAGAGGCAGGAAGATGAGGGAGGGAAGAGGGGAGGACGGGGGGACTAGAGGAGGGAATGATGACAGAAATGAGGAGGAAAAGCAGAGCTGAGAAAAAGCAAACAAGACCGTTTCCCAACACCAGAAATGAGATTCAATCTCAGAACATTTACACATTTTCTGCCCTTTAAGACACAAAAAAGGCTTTCTTTAAAAACTCCTACTTGTTTTAGTTGTTTGTTGTCTGGAGATTTCCAAGTACATTAGATCTCTAACAGTTTTAACTGTACTTCATAGTTATTTGTAACATTTGAAAATAGTTTTGCTAATAACTGAATATTTTACTCTTTCTTTGACTTGAATGTAAGGCTGCTACCTGCAGGAGGTTTGAGCACAAACTGGGAAAGAAGCCTCACTGTTTGAACCTTCCTGTCCAAACTTCAGCTTCTTACCTTTCACTTTGTTCGCTCCACACAAGAATCGAAGTATTAAAACTGTAATCTTAGATTCGGAGTTTTGGTCTTTCAGTGGTTTGTATTCATCACTTTGTGGTGTCAGACACTTTCACACTTTGACTTCCTGGTAATCCTTCGGTGTTGTTGTTGACACGTAACGTTGCACAGCTGGTGGTGGTCGATCTCTTGGTTTTGCTTCTGATGGCGGTGGAACTTCCTGGTTCTTTTGTCTCTGTGCTGCTGCTGCTTGTCGCCACAGGAAAAACTGCTGCTAAGTGATGTTGCTGAAGAGGTGCATCACTTCCATAAATATTTATCTTTTTGTAGTTTGCTTTGGTCGTGAATTTCAGTTTGGAGTCATTTCTTGTTCAGCCAGAACTACTGGAGGTCTTTAAAGTTTAGTAACTTTAGTTTTCTCTTCTGTTCATCTCCGATTTCAACAAGTGGTTTCAGACGGCGGAGAATTTGTTTTGTCTCTTCGTTGTGTTTTATTATTTGTTGTGGAAGGATGAATGTCATTATGTAGGTCTGTGAGAAAGATTGTAATTTATCCCTTGTAGTTGTTTTTAAATCTTTTTATTTAAGACTCATCTTCATTTGAACATGAAATAAACACATTTTTTTAAATTGGCATTGCCTTTCATTTCATCAGTCCGTCCTCATCATTTGCTCATGAATTAGTTCAGTTCATATGAAATGAAGTCGTGCAGAGGCTGCAGCCCTTTGCAGTGTGTTGTGGGTAAACAGGACGGGTCGGGACATGTTTAGGTTGTGATCTGTCTCAGATCTCCTCTCCTCCACCTGTGTCGCTGTCTCTTACCTGTGTGCCTTTTATACCCTTGCCTCCTCCTCCCTCCCACCTCAGGCCGCCTTCTGATTGGCCGCTCTGCTTGAGCGACACGCCCTATTGTCTGCAAACTGGTCAAACTGGTTTCCCACTGTTGGGTTTGCAATGGCAAACTGGAACACTGTGCTCTTAAACAAAAACCACTCATTTATTTATTTTTTTTCTGTTTGCCCTCTCCCTCAGAGTGCCACGCCTGTTACCATCACAGCTGCTTCCGGACGGGGAACGACTGTCCTCGATGTCGGCGGCTGGCGGAGCGCCGAGAGAGGATGGCGCGCAAAAACATGGAGGAGCAGGAAGACGAGGGGGGCGGTGCTTAGCGTCAGCCACAGGGCAACCTCAGGAAAGAAGAGGAGCACAACACGACAATGATTGTACTTCCTGTCCCAGTCTTCTCCGGACTGGGTGATGGTGTCCACTGCAGGTTTCCAGATGGAGCTCTTGTGCTACATCGCTTCTTCAGACAAATATGGTGACATCGTTTTCTTAAAGCCCCTTTAATACATGCACTTTAGATTGTTATTGCATCCTGCCTGAATTATGAATTGAGTAACTATTATACAAAATGGTAAATTTTCTAAACATTACTGTATTTTTGTTAAATATATATATATAAATAATTGTGCACTGACATATAACTGATTATTTAATCTAGTTTTCTTTTGCAGAAGATTTGATCACATTAAAAAAAAAAGATAATTTCTCTAAAGATTAGGTTTTAAACTAACATAATTTAACTCATTATCCTCCTTAACTTCCAGCAGTGCTGTATCTTTCCTCTTCGGCACGACCTGCTCTGTTTGATGGTGTGTGAAGGAGAAAACATGCGGCCTTGCACAGTTTCTTTTTAAGTTTTTTTAAATGCTACCCTTTTTGCAGCTTAACAACAGTCAAAGACTGTCCGTTGTACTTGTCAGCACTTCTGTGTCGTGGTAAAAACTTAACTCGTCTGTCAACATGAAGGATATTTGCAGCTACGAAGTCTGAATGGGTTTTGGGTTTAGTTGAAGTTAGTTGGTTTGACTGAACCTGCCAAATATGTTTTAATTTGAACATTCAGAAGGATATTTATCCTGTACTTCTCTTTTCTTTTGCTACTTATGTTTCCTTTTTTAAGCTATTTTCGACCCATCTGTGTGCCTTTGTTACTTTTTCAAATATTTGTTCGTTGGTCACAGAGTGTCAGAGGAAAGCTGAGTTTGCAAGTCTGGATTTCAGGAAGAGGCTTCAGAATCTGCGTTGCAAATATTTGATATGAAACTGCAGACGCTCCATTTTGTGCTGCTTGGTTTGTGTGTGTGTGTGTGTGTTCATGTCCACCTGCTGTGCTCGCAGATCTAAGCTGATTCATAACTTAACAGAGTTTCTGATTAATTGCACTGATCCTGTGTGTTTCGGTTGAGGCGTAGGTGGAACTCGGGTGTCATCCTCTTTTAAATGTTCGTTTTAAGAACATGAACTTTGACCTTTCACCTTGAAATGTTCCCGTTTCTTTAAGGATGTCCCTGCCATCCGGGTTATGCAACATCGTGAGGGGTTTCAGCCCATCATTGCAGCTAAATTTGTCACTTTTTGAAATCTTTTCTTCTTTGTTTTGTTTTGTTTTTCTCCCCCAGCAGACTCACTCATTCAGCCTATCAGAGTGGTCCACAGACTTTCTACTAACGACGACTTAAAACCTTTTTAAACGATGTCCTCGCCTCTCTGTGTGGTACTTACAGGGAGGTTATAGGGTTTCATTTGTCTGGAGAGACAGAAACATGTTCCACAACCGATATACTTCCTTTTCTTGCACTTTTAGTCCTCAGATGTAATTTGTGTGGTTACTACTGGACCAGGTTCGATGAATACTTTACTTACTGCAGCTCGTTTGTCTCTTGAGAAGAGTTTAATGTTGCTTTGGATGATTTTGAGGCTTTAAAACAAATGTCTGATCAGCTTTCTTGTTGTATTAAAAAAAAAAAAAGCTGTGGAAGAACAAAGCAGGTAAAGCACTGATTGGTTAATTTCTTAATTTTAGTCTTTAGTACAACTTCATGTGTTAACCAGAAGCTCCTTATTGATTAATAATTACTGCGATACGCGAACAAACTGATACAGGATGAATGTCGATGTACTTGAAAACCTCCTCAGCTTATTTGTTTTTTGCCTTTAATTAGGAGGAGAGATAAAGTTTAAAGTGCACTACAGAATGTTTATTATTAAAAAGGTTAATTATTATCTATCTTTATTATTTGCTTTGAATCTGTAATTATGTTGACAATAAATGACTGGCAAGACTGTTAAATGTTTGAGTTTGAACATTTGTTTGTGCCTTTTATTGTTACTTTTTTAACAGATAATAAACTGAATCTAAAACTGACTTCCTAAAATGTAAATATTTAATTGGAGCATTTTTTAAAAATAGGAATTGAATAAACTCCCTGAAATGTGATGTCAAAGGAGAGTTATGTGGACAGTTGTGCCATCTAGTGGCAATAATGAGACATGATTGCTTTTATAACTTTTTAGTTTAGGAGAAGAAGAAAGTGAACAAAATGGATTTTCATGTCTGCCCCAGCCTGTTATTGGTATTATTGGTTAGATTTTAGTCAAAAACCTGACTAACAGTGCTTGAATCTGCATGAATGGTTCTGATGGTGAGGTGTTTGCTGATCATTTACGAGGGCACAAAAAAATCAGAAACATTTCTTTTTAAATTCTAGAATATATTGTTTTATGAAATCTAAATTATATACATTTCACATTTTTCAGTATGCAGAAAATCATTGTTTTTTTTACAAAGTTTATCATACCTTACATTTTTAACAAATTAAGTTATAGGTGTATTCATTTAAGTGAATAGAAATTATACTTGTATGTATTATACAAGTAACTGGATTTAAATGGAATAAAATTAAATGACTTTAGCACAAGGCAGAAGTTTTAAACCCGAACAACGAATCATGCAGCGTAAGTGTTGTTCCAGAGCCAGATCCCCATGATGGTGAGGAAGCTCACGAGGATGAAGACGATGTACAAACCGAACAGCAAGCGATCGATTACCAACCCGATCATTTGCCATTCCTCGGAACTTTTGGAGCTCTGGAAGTATTTGTCCATCTGAAGACGGACAGCCGTCAGATCTCGGCTCAGTTTCTTCAGTTCTTCCAGGGCCGGATCTGGGGGGGCCTCGGTGCGGAGAGGGGCCTTTACTGGAACTGTGGTGGAGGTGGTAGTTATTGTCGACTCTGTCAGAAACAACAGAATATAATATACTGATAATATGATTTTATGAACTTGGTTGAAAAACTCATTATACAGTTCAATTTTGAAACATGTTGCATAAATTAAACTGAAAAAAAAGCTTATGCTCAAAAAAGATAGATAATTTTGATCCCTAGTAACAGATACAGAATGTCCCTGTATTTTATCTTTATTTCCTTGGTCTTGACCAGATTTATTTATTTTTTTAAAATAATAAGATCTGCTTTTGCTTAAGACATTTAGTAGGAACTTTAGGTTGTTTGTCCCGACACGTTAGGGGATCAGCGTACCTTTAAAAGGTGGATTGAAGGAGACTGTCACCCGGTTGCTCTTCTCCTTCGGAGGGATGCACACGACCACGGCCAGGTAACGTAACACCAGGACGCTGAGCCAGTGAGGCACGGCGCTGTACCGACCGGAGCTGAACTGGATGTTGGTGATGAAAACCGTCTCCAAAAGGCTGGCCACCATCAGGGCGAGACTGATGGAGAAGAAGACATCTGCAGGGAACATCAGAACTACTTAACCAAACTGAGACACACTGAAGTTATTCCCAGTGGCATGTTGAGCTGTTCTTTTGAAATGTTTATTTTCTTTTTCTGTCTTTGCTTTAATAGAAGCTGGGATCCTGGATGAACCTGCTGCTCGGACAGGTGGCAGGGTGATCGTGGTGTTTGTGGAGGTGTGGCTTTCACACCTCAGGTAGAGCGTGACCAAAGTAAGAAACCTCATGCAATTCTAAGGCAGGGAGATAAGGAAAACCCAGTTGTTCAGGCTCTTAAGTTTTATGGTTGTGTGACACTGTGAATGCAAATCCTTTTTCTCAATTTAAATGTGTCTCCGTAGTCATTGCTCATAAGTTTATATAAATTTATTCTTATTTTGAATCTTGTCATTGATTTGTAACTCTGAGGTTGTTTTGCCTCCAGTGTTGGTTAGTTTGTGTTTCGTTGTTGTCCATCTGTCACACATTTAAAAAGTCTCTTCTGTTTCCATCAGATCTGCTGCTTTCCCTTTTTGTTTGCTTTGCTTATTTTTCATGCTCTCTATGGTCAGTTTGTCTTGCTTTGGATTCATTGTTTCCATTATCTTCCATCTGTTGGTCATTCTTCTTCATGTCCTTAAGAACTTTTTAAAAATTTTGGTTTTTGGTTGTTTTTAATCTCTGAGTTTAAGAGTGTTATCTAAATTGTGAATTACTTGACTTTGTGTGCCTTATTTCTTCAGTGTTTGCCCTGGATTTGTATTTATTTTATCTAAACAAGACAGTCGGGTCTGCGTCTGCCATTAATGTCTCTCTGTGGGGGTTTTGTGTCTTTGCATTTGTGTAATTGATTTGCATCTCCTTTATGTTGTTTCTTACATCTCTTTATGACCATCTTGTGCATCATTTGTTAAATCTCTTTCGGTTTGTGCTTTCTTGTGTTAACTTTACGGACCTGCTCATATTTCACTTTCTTCAGAAACAGAGACTCTGAGACTCCTGACTGTTTGGGTTCCTGCCCTTCAGGCCTGTTCGGTTGCTCATCCACGAGTAAAAATGCTGCAGATCTTAGCAGACGTATCCAGAATAAAGGAGACACTAAATCGCTCACTGATGAGAGGCGTCGTCTCCCCGGTGGCCGGCAGCAGGTCGTTCATGATGAGCAGGAAGACGGTGTAGCCCAGGATGAGGGTCATCTTGAAGGAGGCTCGGTCGACGCTCTGTGGAGGCAGCAGGAAGCTGAAGAGGTCCACCGTGATGAGGAAGCAGCTGGGGACCAGGAGGTTCACCACATACAGGGTTGGTCTGCGCCGTATGATCACCTAAAGAAGGCAAACAGAAAGAAACATTTAAGATTTGTTTTAGTCATAACATTTGGCCTCATGTGCTAAATGAAACACTTTAAATCTGTTTTCATCAGCTCATTGAAAAACAAGAAAGGTGATCAGACTTACAGAGTATTTGATCTCAGAGTATTCTCCCACGTCTAACTCCAGCATGGAAAGATCCACACCGATGTCTGCGAGCTCCCACTCCCCGTTGGAGTCCATCACATCTCTGGACTCCTGCAGGATCTCCGCAGCCGTGTTTCCAGGAAACATCCTGATGTCCGTAGCTTCAGACACATGTATTTGCACAATTTGGCTCATCAAGTTGAAGCATATTTAATATCCACAGAGAAACATAGAATCCAGTAAAAACAGAACAGTTTGTGGTGTAATCTGAATACAGCAAGTCAGGAAGTCAGTTTTAGATTCTTTTAGTCTCACCAAAGTGAAGATATGATCCAAAGGTCAGCGAGCAGTTCTGGATATCAAAGGGGAAATTGTAGATTCCTAATTGGCAGGAGCTGACCACTCTGACTGGTTTATCATCAAAAACATGACCCGTGTTGTATAAGTAGACATAAGGAGGTTTGGGAGACTTGTCCTCATCTAAACTGGAGTTAAAAAAGAACAGAAAGACAAAATATACAAACTTATATTTACTGATTCGGAAATGTAAACATTTTGTTAAACTTTCAAGACATTCATGGTTGTAAATATTCATAATAAGACCCTGTATGAAAAACATATCTGCTCTTTTCTCGGTTGCTTTAGTCACTAAGCTGCAAAAAGGAATGATGGTGCTTTAAACTCACAACTCTGCGATCAGAACATCTGGAACCCAAAGCTTGTCTCGAGGCACAGAGACTCTTTTAGCCCCACATTTCTGCTCATCCCAGCTCAGACCGGGTATATCCCACTCCTGCAGAACCCCAAACAAATCCACTGTGAGGAAAAACTCAGCACGAAACCCTTTAAATGAGTTATTGCAGTCTGTAACTCATGTTTGTTTCTGCCTATGAAAAAAATCTTACCTAAGAAACGTGTTGGGAACAATCTCTTGAATCAATTTATTATGTATATATTTTATTCAATGTTTATATGTATTACATATATATATGACAAAAAGGGGAAAAAAAAAGAAATTCTGTTTAAATTTCTAGTGTTTGTCCTGCATTCCTTTAAAAACCTACCAGGACTTGCCATAAGACTGTTGTCAAGGTCTGACCTTTTTCATCCTGTAAATAAAACAATAAAATTTATAAAAAATTTGTCAGAGGAATTATGATTTAATATATAATGTCAAAAATCATAAACTGTATATAGAAGATAAATGTGACCAATAAGAAAATAAATGTAAGGAATATTTTTTTTAATATCTTCTAATCGGTATGCTGCTAGGTTCCAAAATTATAGCTGCTGTAGGCCTTAAAGTTGCTAAATTTATTCCTTAATTTAGTTTTAATTATAACTTTCTAGCTTCATGTTTTTGCCCAAATATCATCTGGTTACAAAAGGTGTTTTTAGCAACATCTAGATGTCAAACTGAAGACTTCTTAAAGGCAGCTAATAAACAAAAATACCTTCTTATATAAAGTCAAGTTTTAATAATCTGCATCAACTCACCACTCCTAAAATCCCAACCACTGTGACGCTCAGGGTTATGTTCATCGAATCTGAAAAACTCGCAACGGGACGAACCAGACTTTTAGAGAAGAGATTTTTCTCAAGTTCTTGAAATAAGGAGTCAGGAGTCGGGCTGCTGCAGTTCAGCTCCGCCAGAGAGCCTCCAGGTTCAAAACGAGAAAGGAAAAACAGAAAAAAGAAATTACAGCACAGCTCGAATAAACACAAGTCAAAAACTAATACCTGGAAACCTGATCATCAGGTCATAATCAGTAATGCTAAATTTATAGCTGTCTCAAAAACTACAGGTTTATGAGGCAAGTTCTTTTGTTTTACCAAAGAAAGTGACCAAAAACACAAATTTAGTTATTTACTTTACTACTGTTTTTCTTTTAAGCACACAAAAATGAGCAATCATCTTAAAAGAAGAGACCTCATTTATAAACAGTTCAGTGTAATAAAAACTAGGACATGCTGAAAGGTTTTTGCCTTACCATGAAGCATCATCAAACAGATGACGGTGAGCTCCAAAGGTTTTATTTCTGCCATTTTCCTCCTCAGTGAAACCTTCATGACTTTTACAGCTCGTCTCTGAACTTTGATGAGTCTTCATATGAAGATGTTTCATCAGGAAGTGTAACCTCCTCCAGCGACTAATATTGACTTAGTAATCTGAGCCGTTTTACTAATCTGGGTACAGGGATCCTCATGTCAAATAACTTTATTTGCATGAACAGTGTTTGGATTTAGAACTGGTTCTTAAAACGTTTTTGGGTACATTGCTGTTCACAAGATGCCGTACACAGTGTACCACACCGAGCTGATTCATAACTCTGTTTTCAAACAATTTACATCATTCTTAGATAAAAAAAATATAAAGATTAAGTGCAGAGGTGATAAATTTAAGAGCTTTTATGTGCAGGTGTCACAACCCAAACAGCCAACGTGCATCAACTTACTTGTACAACAATTATTATTATTTTTTAATTATTACATTTTCAATACTTTAGATACATCCAAAGCATAAACACTTAAAAAATGACACGATTATTTACATTTACTCCAACATTTTCTCAGTAAAGGAAGCTGTCTTTACCTGTTTGCTGAAATATGGAGTTACATTTATAGCATATATGCATAAAGCAGAAAACATCAATAGCTTTAATAAATATTAGACTTCCCTTTTTTACAAAATGCATTAAATAATTTTAAATGTAAGCTGATTATTTGTATGTTTGTAAAAGAAACTTTGAATAAACCACATCTGATTTGTAGTAAATATTGGTCTGTGGAGAAATTATTTTAATAATAATAATAATAAAAATAATAAAAAAACTTGGTTTGGTTGTTTATTTCCTGCAAATTGGACATTTATTTAGTCATTTATTCTGTATGTGTGAGGGGACTGACGCACACCAGCCCAGTTAGCTCTGGCTGATCCAGATGCACCACATGGTGATGATGACCATGGCGTAGCAGGTGATCAGCAGCAGGTAGATACGGAAGAGCAGGTAGTCGAGGACGTATCCTACATGACACCACTGGTCCTGCAGCTCGTTCTCCTTCTGCATGGAGAGGAGGTGAGCACGGAGATCCTTCAGGTACTGACAGATCTGCTGCAGCTCCGGCACAGAAACTGGACCTGGCAGAGGAGATTATTACTGGATTACATTGAATCGGGCTGGAAATTACTTTGTTTTTACTAAACATTTACTCAGAACAGAAAAATTAACCTCTTATGCTGGCTATTACATTTGATTTAAAATGAAGAAAAGAATGGTTTAAAATATATTTGATTAAAATGTGATAATATGTTTCAATTTGATTTCACAAAAAACTTTAGTTCACCTGAAATACACTAATGTCAAAATTTTTTTGCTTGATTACCTCCATTGCAGGTGGCGTGCCTGTCGGGGGCTTGGCTGATTGGTTGGATGACCCATGGGCCCGTGGTGCCGTTTGAGCTCTCAAGTTTTTCCTCCTGGGCCTCCTCGGGCGGGCGAACGTCTTCAGGCCAGCGGTAACAGATCAGGTTGGCTATATGTTTGAGGATCACGACTCGAACCCAGTTTGGAATCTCCTGGTACTTCATGGAGCTGTGATGAAGGACGTTGGTAATGATGACGGTCTCCAGAAGACTGATGACCATGAGAGCCAGACACACTGAGAAATAGATACCTAGAACAAAGCAGTGGTAGCAGTGGTAGTCTGACTACACTTGGCGGTTCATAAAGCTTTGTGTTAGTTTATGCTGTCAGACTAACCACACGTTACCAATGATAGGAGTGCCATTTGCAGTGCTGGGCAGCAGGTCGTTCATGATGAGCAGGAAGACGGTGTAGCCCAGGATGAGGGTCATTTTAAAGGAGGCGCGGTCGACGCTGTGGGGCGGCAGGTAGAAGGACAGGATGTCAATGAGCATGAGGAAGGAGCTGGGGATCAGCAGGTTGACCACATAGAGCACCGGACTCCGCCTTATCACCACCTAATGAACGACAAGAACATCCAGTTAAAGGTGGAGGCCCTCATCCTCACTCTTTCAGCTTCAGGTATCAGGTATGTACCAGATAAGTACCAGGTACATACCCCGTAAATGCCAGGTAAGTGCCCAATACATATAAGGTATATTGTCCCAAGTGAGTACCAGGTAAGTACCCGGAACATATCTTGCTGCAGAGCACCAAGCTTCACTTTAGCGTCCTTTGCTTCTGTCCTGTGTTTACCAGAGTTAAGTTGAAAGTTTCGTTTTTACCTCAAAAACACAAGTAGAGAGAAATCTAACATATAACCTTAGAAAACTAGTGTTTAGTGTCTTCTGACAGAGATATGACCGGATCAGCTACCACAATACAGAATTCCTGAGCACAAAAAGTCACGCACCTTAGTAAAGTTATCATTACATATATATATATATATATATATATATATATATATATATATATATATATATATATATATCCTCTCTCAGAGGCTGTATAAATGTGTAATGTATTATAAGTTGGACCGATGTGACTAATATTTCTACATTTCTTCTTGAAAGTCATGAACTTGGTAAAAATAGGTTTTCTCTGACCCAGAAGGTGATGATGTCCCACTCGTCTATCCCGAACTGCAGAATCGAAGATTCTCCTGTAAGGTCCACCAGCTCCCACTCCCCGCTGGCTTCCAGGTATTGTTTTGAGTTTCTCGACATCTCACTGAAGGTCAGGGCTGGACTGAGCCTCACGTCACGTACTGTGAACAAGAACAACAATGTGAGTGGAAAAGTTCACCAATAACTTCTAGAAACTAAACCAATAAGTTAGCTCAAAGAAAAGAGAACCATATTTTCTTTATTGCTATTCTCCAGCAGCTTGAATGTTTTTGTGCAAATAGAAAGGGAGCTTTCCTTACTGGTGTGCATGTAAGAGCCAAACGTAAAGGTGCAGTTCTGCACGTCAAAAGGAAAACTGAAGATCTCCAGGTTGCAGGCCGAGACGAGCCGCAGCATCCTGTCCCAGCGGATGTGACCTGTGTGGTTCACATAAACGTACGGACACGCCTGGGAAACATCGTCGTCCACGCTTGGAAGGTGCATGAATCAGGGAGAGACATGAAACAAAGAGAGTACTTTAAAGCTTGGAAGAAATTAGATAAACCTATAGTTCTGCCTTTAAATATTGGAGTACATCTCCTGTTTGCCATATCTACAAGTTGTCATAGTATCCGGTGCAACCTGTACTGATTATCTATTATTATTTATGACATCAGGTTGTTACTGTAAGCCCCATGAGGATGCATAATGTTTCTCCAATGCCTCAGAGACTAATGTATGTACCGCCACCTGAGGGTGCAGCTGGGTCACAGGATCAGGACATTGATTGGAAGTGGACCTAATTTAAATGTGACCTAAGGGTCTTTGCCTGGTCCCAGTCCTGTTAGCAGCTCAGAGTCAAGCGGGAGGTGTTGCTGTTGTTTTTGCAGATGTGTATCTGCACCAGCTAGTTATCACTCTGCAACACTGGTAGCAATTCAAATTAACCCCCGAGTGGCGCTGTGCAAAACATGAAGGAAGCACATCCATCTGTCTCACAGCTTCTCAACCCTCTATAGCACAAGCTTTACATACATTTTTATTATTAAAATCTTCTCAGGCACAATTAAAGTATCAATAATAGCATCATCAATTTGTCTGTGTGTCAGAAATCCTTAATTTCTTCCATTTAGGTTTATAGTTCCTTGCATTTTATTCAAGACACACCTAATAGAAATAACCACATGCATGGATGAAATTCAAAGTTTGTGTGAGTGTCAAGCACTTAAAATTACAGAGTCATAGTTTTCTAGTAAAAACATGTAATGTCAACATTACACAACCTAAATCTCCCAGAGGATACTGCACCCCTACAATCGCCTTCATTTGTCAGATTAGAATCACCACACAACACTCCTAATGTTAAAAATCCTCATCACAAATTGCAGTTTTGATATAAAAATCATGGTAAACATCCGTAAAAAATCCACAGTGCTGCATTAAACAAAAACAATGATGACTGGAAGGACTAGAAATTTAAGATAAATGGAGGACAAGGATCAAAAGTTACAACTTTAGCTCAGATGGGTTTGAAACTTTTCACTTGTTCATTTGACTCAGATTATGAAATAAAGATAAAACCACAAAAAATGATTCACAACCAGTTTATCTAATGACAATTTGTAACAACTCTGAAAAAGGTAAAAGGACACTCATTTAGGCAAAACATTCTTAAACTCAGTTGCCATCTGAATCTTAGCATATCTGAAAAAGAACTTTGGATTAACTGATATAAAGCCATATACTGTTGGATAACTTACAACTCATAAACAATGATGTCTGGAGTCCACAGCTCCTTAACAGGGAGAGAAATCCTGGAGACTCCGTCGCACTCATCAGGGTCCCAAACCAGGAACTCATTGTGCCAGAACTGCAGCGAGTTAAACAGAAAGAATTTACCATTAAACTTCCAACAAAACATTAATATATTTTAAAGCCGGTTTGAATTTTTATTTTACATTGTTGATTTGTGCAACTAACCAGTCTCAGCCACAAGAAAGTGGTGAGTATTTGAGCTTTTTCGTTCTGAAATTAAAAAAACAGCAATCAGATTATAACCAACGAACACTGCTCTCATTAAACTAGTTTACTGACAACAGGAATTATTGCGTAGCGAAACATTTGATGTTCTCAGTGACTGAAACTCACCACCCCGAGGACTGCATACAGAGTGAAGGAGAGGTTGGCGATGGTGGGGCTGCTGAGGTTTACGACTGGCCTGAAGGGTTGGAGGTCAAACACAGCCTGCATGGACTCATGGGTTGGTCCACTTTGGTTTTCTCTACAAACCAGTTTGCTAAAACACACAGACACTGTTCGGAAAGAGCAGGTTTATGCAAAGGTTTTACTTCAGCTTGAAATTAATCTAAAATGTTTCCTTGTGAGCACAAAATAAAAACTAGGAGAAACAACCGGAATGATTTTAATACAGCTTTACATAATTACTGCAACATTAAACTGTGGTCATGTTAATGTTTAAAAATATTATAAAATTTACGTTCTTTAGATTTTGTGTTGAATTAGCTAAAAGTTTCCTCTATTATTAATTAAAAACACACAACATTGGCAAAACTGTCATTAAAACATCCACGTTTTTGTTCAAGATGGATTATTTTAACTCTTTAAATAATCTATTGTGCTCATATAAACAAAGAAATAGATGATAAAACAAAGTAATATAACCTGAGAGTAAGAGTAACCCTGAGGAGAAGCTGAAGCTCTGCTGAGGTAGAATCATGGTGAAAGACTGTGACGAATGAAATCATTTCCACAACCTCACGTTTGGTGTCGGCAATAAAAAGCATCTGCTGCACACACATAAAGCCACACATATAAACCTGGACGTTAACTCTTATGGGACTCACGCCTAACTTAACCAGAACCCCTTCAGGCTTTTTGTTGCATTACATAATTATCTATAGCTAAACACAACAATAAATCCCTAAGATCTGATCATTTGTTTTATAGGAATTAATCGTTTGAAAAGGATATATTAGTTTTTGTAATGTGCATTATTACATATACACAGTTCACTCAAACATAGCTAAATATATCTTCAGTTCTCTGGATTGAAATAAAACTTTTTGTATTTTATTTTGATGTCGGGAGGATTTTGAACTTTTATAATCCATCAGCAGGGGGTTTCAATCCATGTGAGATAACGAAATCCTCGTGAATAAAAAAAAAAAAAAAAGGGTCATAAACACAAGTGGGGGACCACAGAAGTTGTTGTTTCACACCTTCAATAACTGCTCACCCATTATATTATTTAACACCTCCAGCTGTGGGAGTTACAGTCTACTTATCGGTGCAGCTGAATCCTTTTTTATGATGTAATGCTGTTTTTTTGGTCAACACACATGCACCAATGAGAAATAAACTTGAATCAGAAATTATATATATATATATATATATATATATATATATATATATACACACACACACCCATACAGTATAAATTATAAAAACAAATGAAGAGAGGCACATGTGTTGAGCTGAGAACTTTATTGTATGATAAATGAAACAAAGACGTGGAGCAATAAATTATCTCGAAAGTACATCGAGTGCACACACACCTCCTCATGAGATGAGCTGAAGTCTGACTGTTTATGATTCATGGTCTTTATTGTAGTTTAACAACTAAAGGCCGTCCTTGTCCTTGTTGTATAAGAAAAGTGTGGAATAAACTACATAATTCAGCTTGCTTTATCTCTGCTTTACACATATCACTTGAAGCAATCAGTGTCAATATCACCCTATCACATTTATTTCAGCCAAAAAAAATTAATATTTCAAAAAAAAAGAAATAGAGACTTGCAGATAGGTTGTGGAAATGAAATCAGTTTGATTATTAATTCAAACAAGAGGATTAAAAGTTGAAGAAAATACCCACCAAAGCAGAGCTGTGATGTAATATGTAGCTTTAAAAACTAAAACAAGAAAATGAAATCAGATGTTGTTGTACGAGTTCACCCAGATGATGATGATGGTAATGAAGCTGACTGTTATGAAGACAATGTAGAGAATGAACAACAGGCGGTCGATGATGAGGCCGACCTGGATCCAGTCCTCGGAGCTGGGGCCTCCTTTGAGCTGAAGTATGACCTGACGGTGGATGGCTTGGAGGTCACCGCTCAGGTCCCTCAACACCTGGACGCTCTTGTCTTCATTCAGCTGCTCCTTGTGCTCTGAAGTCCCATTCTCTTTAGCCACTTGAGAGAAATCATTCAATTCTGTTGCAGAAGAAGGAAAGGCGGAGGATATCATAGTTCGAACAGTTTATATCAAAACAGCGCAGCTAAATAAACTGAACAACAATGACTGAACAACCTTGTGCAACAGGATTTTGGATCACTGTGTCTTCTTGTTGGGCGGGTTTGGGAGGAAGTCCAACTAGTCGACCCAGGATATGAAGAACTAAGACTCTGATCCAGCGAGGAGGTGGAGTATAGTGAGCAGAGCCCTGCAGAAGATTGGTGATGAAGATGGTTTCCAGCAGACTGGTCACCATCATGGACAAGCAGAGCGACAGGAACACATCTGGGACAATGATGACATTTTTTAAGTAAGTTAATTTGCTTACAAACATCTCAGAAAATGATAAGATTTTTTTTCTGTCAAAAAAAGAGGTTTATTTTAGATATATCAGGATTTATTGCAGTAAAAGTAGCACTATAAAGCTGTAAAAATCAAAAATGGCTATAGAAAGCAGTAAGAAACAAACAAAAAAAAATCAACTGAGTTACTGTCAACTGACTTATGAGCGGTATGGTGTTTCCTGTAATGGGCAGCAGGTCATTCGTGCTGAGCAGGAAGACGGTGTAACCCAGGACCAGGGTCATCTTGAACAGGGATCGGTCAATGCTTTTAGCAGGCAGCACGAAGCTGAAGAGGTCCACTGTGATGAGGAAACAACTGGGGATCAGGAGGTTCAAGACGTACATGACAGGTTGGCGCCGGACAGAGATCTGCAGCAAAGGTTACACACATTTAGAGGATGGTTAATCTGACAAATTAGTCTCGGTATGATCTGTACAACTTTACCGCTGTTCTGTCAAACAAACAGTCAGTCAGAAATGTACACTAAACAAGGTACCATGCAGCCATAAAGCAAAAATAATCAAAAAAACCCTAAAAGTTTTAAATTTAGATCCAAACCTAAATGAAATATCTGTACTGACCACACAGTTTTCATTAAGTATAGTTGAGTAACATGAAACTATAGCAAACTTTAATGGTTACAGATTATTGCAGTGTCTTACATAGTAACGAAGCTCTTGATAAGCGAATTCATTTGTAGACCCTATTGTTTTAAGTTCTGATGTGAGTCCAACTAACTCCCATTCACCCATGGTCACCATGGCTTGTTTTGATGCCTTAAGTAGATCCTCTGCTGAATTGAAAGGATCTAGTTGTATGGCATTGACTGAAAGAAAAATGAAGTGAATATATCGGATTAGATGAAGATGCTCATCTTGGTTAAACACTAATAAACAGATTATATTAAAAACTGTACAACAACTGGATACAACAATGAGTAAAAGAATTACTACTTACTATCATAAATGTAGGAGTTGAAGGTAAAAGAACAGTTCTGAATGTCAAAAGGGAACAAGTAGATGTCAAGGCGGCAGGAGCTTACAACTCTGACAGGCTGTTCATCTAACACCAGACCTTCATACTGAAGGTAGGTGTACGGGACTTCTGGTGCAGTGTTTTTCTCCATGCTGCAGGATGAGAAGACACAAACAACCCGATAAGTAATAACTCATCACTGTAGTGGTTAAATATTAAAAATAAATAAATTCTGACCATCTACCCTCCCACAAAAATACTTTATGAACCAAAAAAGCAACGTCTGCAGTCTGCAGAGGTGTTGACAAGCAATGGACTGAAAATAAAGAATGACACAGGCTGCAATCAGGCAGATACAAATGCATGCCCAGCTCCCAACATAGTTTTCACTCTGAGATAAAAAATTAGAGAGAAAATCATACAGGTGACGAATAACAAAGGCTGCATTGTTTAATGGAGAAAATTGGACTTACAATTCATTAATGACAATATCAGGCACCCAGAGCAGTTTCCGTGGGATGGCTATCCAGTCAATGCCACATTCCTCTGAGTCCCACACTGTAAATTCATTTTTCCATATCTACACACATAAAACACATTCGTCAGGTTTCCATTTAAAAGGTACATCAGAACTAATGGTATGGTCTTAGGATTTTATTTTTTTTATCACGTCGTGCCTAGCATGATAAATATAACAACTAAATTCTTTGATTTCCAAGCTTTGATTGAGACAAACTCAAATTGTGAAGCTGACTGCAAATAAAACACTTACTAGAGATTGCCAGATAAACGTTGTCAGGACCTGGGACTTCTCATTCTGAAAAAGAACCAACATATTTTCTATAACTTAACAAAACAGATGATTTTTTTTAATATGCATCACAGTTGTAGACAGATTGACACAAAGTTGCTGGATTTAGAAAATAAAACATAATTAATCAAGATGCACAGTAATTATGGCTGCAATATACAGGACTTTTCTTACCACTCCCAAAATACCAAACAGGGTGAAACTAATGTACACTTTGGTTGTTGTTGACATATTAGAAACGGGACGAATGGAGTTCAAGTCAAAAGCTGCCTGGAGAGCGCTCAGCAGGGAGGTTGGATTAGGCTGAGAGCAGTTCAGGATGGCGGAGCTGCTTGAAGCTGCAAAGAGAAGAAGAAGAAATGGAGTATCTTAATTTCTAGTAGGGTTTCCACATCTGTTTTCCCAGCAAACAGTTTCCAGATGGAAAGCTTCACTAAAAGTGTCAACTATTGTGCAGAAAGTCTGCATTTTGAATAAGCATCAGAAATAGAGAATTGGTAAATGTTTGCAATTTTACTTTGTCTTCAGCTCTCTGATGTGTCTAAAACATATCTATGAATGAAAGCTCATATTCCAGCTACTTAAACATTTGAACGTGTCAGCAGAAAAGAAAGATGTTCCTCTCTCATGATGTAATGAGACAGACTCGGTTGTTAAAATATGAGTTCTGTAAAATTCACAGTAATTTCAGTTTGCCTAAAAACATTACAGTACCTCACTGTGCTAGATGTTTTGAGTCTTTACTGTGAGAGAATAAACTCACAAAAAAATCAAAGCAGACAGGAGATTAATACAAATGTTTGCATTTGTATCTACAGTTTGCTGTAAATGGGTTTGTACTTACCGCTCATGAGCAGAGAGATGAGGATGAATAGATGCTTAGAAGGCTTGACTTTCATCGGGCAGCACTAAAAACATCAACATTGGGTCAACAGTGCTTGTTAGTTTGAGTGTGATGGCTGTCCTCTAAAGATGTTAGGAAGGATTTTAGATGGAGCTATTCATAATTATATAACCACAAATGCGAGTTTCTTTCAAGTTCTGAAAAGTTCTGATATCTAAAACTAAAATATAACTTCAGGTTTGGGATCATTTTCAGACTTATGCACTTTTAGCATGAACTACTTTTGTTTTTCTATTATTGTTTTGTATTTCCGTACAAATGTAAAGACTGAAAACTGTATTTTCCTTTCTGGAAACAGAAACCATAAGTATGACCACTGAAACAAAGGAAATAATTGAAGGGATAACATTTTTATCAGCACCCTAAAAAAACTTATAATTCAAGATTTAAGAGAACAATTTACCATCGCAAGTAAAAATGCTTGAAGGTTTCAAATGATGATTAAGACAAAATTAGGCTGGAAGTTTCCATAATGCCGTTTAGGTTAACATGTTAGTGGATAAAACCATAAAATGATTTTTTTAATTAAAGTTGATTTCTTAAAATTGTAATATTAGGTGCTATTAATTGTTATTTTTTTGCTAAGGGAAACTGTTAACTATGTATAACATATTAATATGTTAGCTCAATGTCAGTCTACAGGCTGTATAATGCATTAAGTTTTTTTATATTTTATTGTCCATATATTCAAAATATACAGCTATTGTTATTACATAAAAAAGAAAGGAAGAAATCAAAAGATTATTTAAATTTTCCAAGTAATTTTATTTTGTAGACACTCTTTTCCTCCATATAAAGTTGCACAATGCTACACACAAAACTTCAAATCATATATGATGAATTTGTAGATGTACGTCAACTTTCATTATAATAATGCGACAATTAATAATTCTAAACAGCATTTAAACTCTGTCTCTCTCTCTGTATGAATCTTATAAGTATCTTGGCTACAATCGATCAGATTTTAAAATCCTCTAAAACAAAAAAACTTACAGATGTTCTCGCAAAATTGCAACAAACATTTGAATCACTAGGGCTCTTTTAAACACAGCAGTTCACTGATTGTATGAGTTCACCCAGATAATGATGATGGTAATGAAGCTGATTGATATGAAGACGATGTAGAGGCCAAACAGCAGGCGGTCAATGATGAAACCCACCTGGATCCAGTCCTCGGAGCTCTGCTTCTCTTTCTGCTGCTGTTGCTGCTCCATCTGGGAGCGGATGGCCCGGAGGACACTACTCAGGCTCCTCAGCTCCTGCAGGGCCTTATCATCCTCAGCCGCCTTTGTTTCTGGGGGCCCGTTCTTTGCCACCACGGTGTCAGTCCTTGATACTATTTGTTGGAGACAAATAATGGAACTTTAGGAACTCAGTCAAGAAAAAAAAAGCTGTGATTTAATTCCTCCACTTACTCGTTTACTCTCTGGGATCTCACAATAATAAACGTAATTCACTGTAGTTAAAGGTGCCATATGTATACCTGGGTTTTCTGGTTTCTTTGTCTTTCGTGGCATACAAACAAGGCAGCCGATAAACTTCAGAACGAGCACTTTAATCCATCCGGGGACGGGAGAGAAGTCAGCTGAATTGCACAACAGGTTGGTGATGAGGATAGTTTCCAGAAGACTGGCCACCATCAGAGCCAGACAGAGAGAGAAGAACACATCTGAAAATAAATAAATCATAAAAAAATCAGTCCTAGAGGCTCAAACAAGTAATATAGTTGGTGAAGGACAACATAAATATAAATGGCTCCCAAAGACACCCACAGATTTTCTCCCACAGACATCCATAAAGCACCATACCAGCTGCATTTACTGACTTATGAGAGGGATAATGTTTCCGGTGACCGGCAGCAGGTCGTTCATGATGAGCAGGAAGACGGTGTAGCCCAGGATGAGGGTCATCTTGAACGAGGACCGGTCTATATTCTGTGGAGGCAGCAGGAAGCTGAAGAGGTCCACCGTGATGAGGAAGCAGCTGGGGAGCAGGAGGTTCATCACGTACATGGTGGCACGGCGACGCACTCTCACCTGATGAGAGAAGAAGAAGAAAAACCCAGTCAGGAACAATTCAATTATTTTCTTAAATCAATCAGCCTATTTGGAATTAAAGCAAAATTTATGATACATCATATTTTTTTCTTATTTTAAACTTGCAAAAACACTTAAACTATGTGCTTAAAATGAAACTCAAAGCCTTTTTTTAAAAACCTACATGAAATGTCAGCTGGTCCGTGTAAAAACCTGTCAGGTCATCATTTTCCAGCTTCTTGGCAGTGATGTCCAACAGCTCCCATTCTCCCATGGTGGTCATCACAGTCTTGGAGTTCATTGTGATCTCTTCTGCAGATCTCCCAAGCAAAATCTGGATTTCGTTAGCTGAGAGCAGAAAGATCAGAAGAGCTGAGCTCAGTGAGAGACCAAATATAACCTAATGAGTCATGGTTTGAAAGAAAGGAAACGAAAATGTGTTGTTGTGACTCACCATAGTATATGTAGGAGTTGAAAGTCAAAGAGCAGTTTTGTATGTCGAAGGGAAAGGTGTAGATATTGAGGTTGCAGGAGCTCACGACTTTGACAGGTAGAGCGTCATGCACCGCGCCAGTATCATGCACGTACACGTATGGGACAGTTGGGGCTTTGTTTTCATCCATGCTGCGAAACCAGAGGAAACAGATTGGTGTGATGGGAAGATGGTGTTTTAAACAGAAACAGTGATGCTAAAGAGTAAAAACTTCTCTGCTGATTTAAAAACAATTTGAATGTTCTAGGTTTTGTGTAGCCAAAAGGATGATGGCTGTAAATACTCAGAAAAGCACATAAAATCCATTAAACTACAGCTAAGGTGTTTACATTTTTGAAAATAAAAATCAGCATCAAATTACATCACAATATGAATGTCTAAAATTCCAAGATCCTCTCTTTGTAAACAATTTAAATGCCTTTATTTTCATGTTTATCTTGTTACTTATACCGTTTAGGGTTGGGGTTAGTAAAAGAAAATGGATTGTATGAGCCTTTGAGAGCCTATCAATAATTTTTTTTAGAGAAACAACTCACAACTCATTAATCACGATATCCGGAAGCCAGAATTTCTCTTTAGGAAGAGAAATCTTGTCGGTACCACACTGGATCGGGTCCCAACTGATAAACTCATTTATCCACCACTGCAACGAGAAAACTACTGTGAGAATGGCTGTGTCATACCCGTCCCAATCACCAAAACACAACTTAGTATTAATGATAAATCTACAGCATTGCTGACAAAGACATAAAGCTGGAGGATTGAACTTCTTACATAATGCAGCCAAATGTAAGTGTTCAGAAGTTGAGCCTTTTCATCCTGTAAGACCAGAAGAGTGATTGAAAAGATGGTGAAAACAATGTTTCCAATGATTTTGTTTATTATGAATGTGCAATACTAATAGAAGATGTCCAGGAACATGGAGCTGTTAACTCTATTATTTACCAGAAGTAAATTCATATTTGTCTTAAAAGAGAAGGACATCAGAACATACCACTCCTAATATCCCATACAAAGTGAAGTACACGCTGACATTGGTTTGGGTCACTGGGTTTAGGACGGGCCGTATGGCACTCAGGTTGAAGACAGGAGTCAGAGCTGCCAGCAGGCTCTGCTGGTCTGGTTTGGAGCAGTTCACCTCAATCGAGCTGCACAAAACTAACGAAAGGAGATTCAAAGACAAAAAATAGGCCGATTGCGATAACAGGGTTTGTTTGACCTGTGTGTTTTTTCATATAGGAAAGTTCAAAAGTGGCGCTTTAAAAATACTTCAGATTCTTCTAGACTTGTTTTGCAATTTTAAATAGATCATCACAGATTGTGAACAGTTTACACAGTAAAAACTTCAATAATCACAATGTGTCAGTTAAAAACCCACCTGGCATGAAAACGATGAACATTACCACGGCTGGCATGACTGATGGAAGGAGCCACTGGAAATTAAAATAAAGTATGAAATATTTAAGAGTTACATGAAACTGACTGACACATATTCAGCCTTAAAAATGACACGACAGGAGAAAATACTTCACCTTCAGTGTAGTTTCCTTGGAAGCCATGATGTTCAGAGTTAAATTTCAGCAGCTGTTCGGTTTATAGTAGCTGAGAACCACAAAAAAATACAAAACGTTGCTTCATATAATAGTTGAAGAGAGAGAATCATCTACACACAACCCATCACTAAACAATAAAACCAAACCTGCATACTCACCCGCTGCACCACCCGACTCCAAAGTCAGCTTTGGTGGCCCTAGATATAAAAACGCCACCCGCCACCAGAGCGTGATGTGGACAAATCCTCATCAAATGATGTGGCAGAGGAAGAACCCAAGGCAGAGCTGCTTTTCTTGGCGCTGTTTTCTTACAAAGCAAATATAAACCACAGTTAGCGTGATGTTCCTCTGTGTGTGACTTGCAGGTGGTGAAAGCCGGACCGCAGTGGTCTCAGAGTCACACAGTGTTGGTCACAGGCAAATAAACGGTGGACGCCTGCTGAGACACAGGTGTCCTCTGGTTCCCTGCCACCCAGTGTTTTTACATATCATATAACACGCTTGTTTGAATGGTCAGTCCTGCATTATGATACAATATTGTTATTCTCCAGTAAAGGAGATACTATAAAAAACAAAGCATGTTAAAACCCGGAATCTACACTGTACTGCTCATGATCTTGATGTTTTTTTTTGTCCAAAACTCAAAATTTATGAATTTTTAACTAGAAAAGCACATTGTCTGTGCACTACTTGCATTCATTCATTTTTTTTTTAAATTTTTTTGCTTCTATCAGAAATACAAACCTGTAAAAAAAAGTTTTTAGGTGATTTGATTTATTGCCCACCAAATTGTAAATGTCAAATTCCAAATCAGTCCAGAAGATAATTAAGGTTTATGAAGGAGTACAGTGCTCCTGCGGGTTAGTTTTACTAAAGTTTACGTTTTCAGATCACTGGAGGTTGCTAAGAAATAAAATCTCTTTGATACTTTCTTCAAGAACTAGTACAAAAAAAGAATCAATAGCATCCAAATTGGTTAAGATCTTTATTCAGGCTAATGCTCAATCAAATGGGCAAACAATCCACCAACAGGTAAGTCTGCAAACATGCAGGGTTTTCATAAATGTTACATCTATTGTCAAGCAAAACAATATATGTATTTTATTAAAACATTCAAAGCAATGATGCAGATTCAGTGAAAGTTCATCATAAACAGGTAAAATCTCTACTGTAGATGTTTACATTCAACAGAGTATTTTTGAGAAGACAAGAGTTATTTAAATTACATTTTATTTTGTTTACAGAATATAGTACGATTATTTAAAATTAGTTGCAGAGTAATCAAGAGATTTGGGAGATCAAAAACTGTAATTTATCTGCACAAACATTTGCACACTTCATATGACAGGGACAGAAATAATGTTAGTTATATAAACATTATGAATTTTAATAACATTTAGATAAGGACATTGCAACTTTAACAAAAATATCAATGCAGAAGATTCTAATTTGCACCAATAATTGTCTATACGTTGTATATTCTTCATAGAGTGTCAGACTGTTGAGAACATTATTTATCTATAAATAGATATACAAAGCATAAACATCCCTTCATTATCCTTTTTGAAATAAATATGATAAAGCTTAATCTTATGACAAAGAATCACCCACATGAAACTTATCAGATTTAGTTTAAATTTAATATATATGCAAAACAATAATATTCAGCACACAAATCATAAATGCATTTAGTTTGTGGGTCAAAAAACTTTAAGCAGTTATATTTTTAAGCGTCATAAAGCTTCTGTAATGCTTTTAGCGTTGCATATAATCTCATTAAATGAGCTCACTCCCTCGAACAGATTCCCAGCTTACAGCCCTCACAGTGTTGGGGCTCATGAGGACTCTTGACATCAAGGTGTCCAGGATGCCTGATACTTTGACCAAGGTTTTCCCTGTAGCACTTTATTCTTATTTTCTCCATCAGGTTCTCCATCAGGATATTGATGTCGTCTGATTCGACTTTGGGCTTCACCATCGGAGCATTGAGGCACCTCTTGCAGTTCTGGCGTAAGGGCCTGACCTTTACGGTGCCCGTCCCGTTCGTCAGCTGCATGAAGAAGATCACCATCACCCGGTTGGAAGGCCAGCTCCTCTCACATTTGGTGCATCTGAACCTTAAAAAAAATGACAGAAGGTTGAGGCTCTCATCTGACACCATATAATCAAGTAAGACTAGACTTGGATATGACTTTAAAATCTCTTGAAATTAATTAGAAAATCTAACCAAAAAGCTCAAAGTATTTTTGATTACTTGTGCTCACAGTTGCTGCTGACACTGAGGCCATTTTACTTCACAATGGAAATCAAATGTGTGTTTTATCTCTGATAGCTTTTGTAATGTGGTAGTGGCAGAAGGACCTAAATGCAGATAAAGGATTAATAACTGAACCAAGGCACAGAAAGTCCAAAAAGCAAAAACACCATGACCAGGCGACATAAGGTCAGCAGCAGATCTGACATTTGACTGTAAAATGCAGCGAGTTTATATAGGAGAGGTGAGCGGAAATAAGTAAGTTGATCAACAATTATAGAACAGATGGCAGATGGTGAGTGAGAAACAAGGCAACTGAGGACATCAACAGGCTATGATATGAATTACAACAAGTGAAAAAGCAACATAGCTCAACTAAATGAACAATACTCTGGTTGTTCAGGTTATTCTGGTATTACGTAGGCTCTGTATAAAACCAGAGAATAAACCATGATGGAACAAAAAACAACAACAACAAAAAAAACAGCAACACACAAACAAGGCAAAATCACATTGTGACAGCTGAAATCCTTTTTCCAATTATATATAAGAACAAACAGGATGTTTACTAAAATTAAACAACCCAATACTTTTATTTCAGGTCTTCCAGGTTAAACTAAAACAACTGTGGTAAACAACTATAATCCAGTAGTTTTGACCATTTATATGTATTACCTACTATATAATATATGTCAATGGTTCTGACCTTGCAATTGTTCTCCTGATGTACTTTTGCCAGCCGAAGTTCAGATGCTTAGGCTCAATCGTTTCGTCAAACTCCAAATGCCAAGTGTCTCCTTTATTGAGCGTTTCTATGTTATTCGTAAAAATGCGTGTCCACTGTTGTGGCTCCATCCTTTAAATGTGGAAGCTGAAGTCTGAAGCTGCTGCTTGGAGAAGAAGAAACAGAGCTCTAACAGCTGATCTGTACAGCTGTCATCCAGTTTGTGATGCTGACTCACAAAAACTGTGATCATGGCACACAGAAAAACAAAACTTATGCTCATATCAAACCTCTAAGTTTCGAGTTTACCCAGAATAGGAAAGTGAATCTGAAGGAAGAAATGAAACTGAAAGATGTTCTGTTTGTTTTGCATGAAACACTGACTTCTGCTGCTTGTATACTACTTCTCAGTCTGGCATCATAAAAAAGTAAATTAATAAAGATTAGTCACTTGGTCAGTGCACACTCAAGCAGAAAACTAATATTATTAAGTTATTAGCATTATTATTAGTATTAAACTATTACTGTTATTACTATTTTAAAAGTAATATAAATCACTGTTGAAATAATAATAATAATAATAATAATAATAATAATAATAATAATAATAATAATAATAATAATAATAAAAAAACTCCCCACTCATTACAAAGCAAATTTTCAGCATTACCTATAAATATTTGGGAGGGTACTTTTATTTTGAAACAGGAAATCGTCGTCGTCGCTATGGTAACAGATATACGCTTTCAACAATTAGCTTCTTGAGCAACCTTTTTAAAAAGTTTTCTTTGTGACCATTTTGCACACATTTTGACACAACATGCAGGGCTCAGATGCGTACCGTATAAGACCCAGTCATCAGGACAAGTGAGTTGTCTATTATAGTCATTTTTATTTTTACTTGGCAAAGATTATGGTTAGCTTTAGCTAGCGCTGCTTGATGCTAACGATAGTCGTGCCTAAAACACTGAACTCTAACCTTGTACCGCCTGTGTAACGTAGTACATTTTATATTAAATGTCAGTCTGTATTTGTAAAGTCTGTCCACTCGTTCAATTATGTAAAGTGTATTATATATTATCGCTTGGAATTACATAGACACCCTTCTAGTATTTTAGCTGCTAACAGTTAGCTAGCTATGTCGTAAATATTAGCCTATTTCTTTTGTATGAGCTGAAGGAAAAGTCGTCACCATGTAAACGTTTTTGATTTATTTACTATTTAAATGATTTATTATGAAAATCTGACCTTTTTCAGGTGATGACTGGTGACTTGTGTCCCCATTTGTTACTTTCACTGTTCAATCTTTCAGGTTTAAGCCAGCCATTGTGAAAGAATGTATTCGTGAAATTATGAGGGAGCAACTGTCTGGAGTCCAGTACGACCCGGAGAATGTCCAAGAGCTGTCCAAATCACTGGGAGACTGCATTAAGGACAAAGTGAAGAGTTAGTGTCGCAATACTCCTTCTTTGTGCTATATCCTGAGCACACTGTAAGAAATACAACATTCAAAATGTGTTTGTCATCTTATTATTCGTCATATCAATATGCAGATCACCACTGAAACGTAACAGACTGAGCATTGTCTTAATAAACACAAAAATAAATCATACTCTGCCAATTATGCTTTTGATTTTTGTGTCTGGAAGAACAAAATGCAGCATCATTAAATCAGTGTCAGTTTATTTAAAGTTTAAACATATTTACCTATTTTCTGTCTTTACATCAGCCGTAAAACACACCTCACTTTCTGTATGATATACTAACTTCTGCACTTATTAATCCCTGTGCACTTTGTTTTGTGCACAGCTTTGGGACTTGACAGATATAAGCTTGTTGTTCAGGTGGTCATCGGAGAACAGCGGGGACAAGGAGTGATGTAAGTCATTGTTTAATACAATAATGATTTGATACATAAATATCAGCTTTGAATTTGCAGCAGAATATTCAGATATCCTCAACTCTACTTTTCACATTTACATGATCATTTTTTAATGGGATTTTGACTTATTTTAAATCTTATTGTTAATGCTGCTTGTTCTTTGTCTGCTATCAGGTTTTAAAAAGTATTTGTAAAAAAATCCTGAAGCTCTTTAAATGTATCTGTATGACGTGCCTTTCCAGGATGTCCTTGAAGTGTTTGTGGGACGCTGACATCGACAACTACGCAGAAGATGTTTTTAAGAATGTAAGTGCTGCGTTCGACATGAACAGTGTACAACAGTCCTTTGAAACGCTGTCTTTTAAAACACTTTGTTGTCACCCTGTAGGACAGCTTATTCTGTTTGGTGGCAGTTTTTGGAAGCTATTACTACTGAGGACTTGGAGCGTGGATGACAGAAAACACTTTCACACGAGGAGATACGAGACGAGCATTTGTGGGACGGCACACTGTCAGCCCTTCATGCTCTGAAGTGCCGATGCGCGTAATTGCCACATCTCTCAGAGACATCATCCTCTTCTCTCCCGAAGGCCACCTGTGCTGATGTATGAATTTTAAAATGAAGGATCTCACTGCAATTTGTGGCCTGACAAGATGCTTATTAACAACCGAGGCCCCTGCATGACTAATTCTGTCTGATAAAACATTTCAGTCAACACTCGGTGTCGAAAAGTTGGTGTTCGGCTGATGGCAGAACTTCCTATGAAGTGTTGTATTTACTGGCTTTCATCGGAGAAAATATCAACTTTTTTTATTAGAAGTTTTATTATAAGACAACACAGTAAAAGTAACTTTAAACTAATGTTACGTGACATAATTTAAACCATGAATGCAGCTGCTAAAAGTAGCTGTAAACATAATCAGAAGTAACAGAGTATAATTCATCACACCGAGGGTGCTTGACTTGGCGAAGAAGTTACAGTAGAGGTCAGTGTTTGTTACTGTCAACACTACCCCTCCTGTCCTTTTTGCTTTAACTAGTGTCTTTGTAAATAATTATTAGTCATTAATGTGACTCAAAGTTGAACCGTTCTGTTTAACAATAAACAGCATTATATGTTGTAGAGAAAAGTTGTTCAGTTTACAGCTGAGCAAAAGACTTTATTTTAAGCAGTCGTTCTTGTATACAGTGTATTTAACACTCTTTTGTATTTTGAACTCAATAAACTATAAAAATGTGAAGCATTTGTGTTTTCTTTTATTAAATAAATAGTAACCAAAACATATTAAACTCTTGAAGAATCTTAACGATAGCAATGAGTCCTGGTTGAAAAATACAATCTCATGTCAGAGAGACTAAAGTCTGTTTGATTAAAAAAAAAAAGAAAGTTAAAACCCAATATTGCATTCCAACATATTTATTATTATAATCTGGAGTGATATTTGCTTGCCACAATCCATGCGATATATGTAAAAGCTAGACTTATTTTATTGTTTTAAGCTGGAGGATTTTAGCCTGACAGAAGCCTGATAAACTGCTGACATGCTTTCCCTGTAATTGTGTAAAAATAGCAGCTGGTGAAAGCTGAACACACCCTGTACTGGATCCAGTTGCTCCAGCTCTTTATTTTTAGAGATGGCTGACAAAACCATATAAAAAAAAATCATGTAGTAGCTCAGGGTTTGTTTCATGTGGTTCATATAATTTAGGGTTAGGGCTGAAGCGTTTTAACAACAATTGCAAGCTTTGTATAAATATATTTATTGGTTTAATTGTAAGTTCTCCTTAACGCTGCGTGTTGTTCTTGAGTCTTTAACCAACCCTAATGGTGACAGCTAAAGACTCAGCTGGATTCTGGTTTTAAAGCTGTAATGCTAGCAGTGGCCGTGCTGGTTAAACCCCTAAAAATCCTTCTTTTATCCCCTGTCATTACAGCTAAGCTGGCTCTCACCACTTAACCTTTCTCCAGTCGGTTTCCTTGCCTTTGCGCAGTCTGTTACCGTCACAGATTGATTTGGGAACCATGTTAGTGACTGATGACAGATTAGCTGATGTAAGCAGAGCGTCTGCCAGCAGTAACAGTGCTCTGTTCTCCCTCACAGTCGCACCTTTGGCCAAGAGTCGGGGGCAATGCGATGAATTCAACTAAATCTTGGGCAAGTAAGATGTTCCTGTCTTGTAGAAAGTCACCTTTCAATTTAAGGTTTTACACATAGGGTCATAATATCTATATGGTCAGTTAGGTAATTACCAAAGAAAAACACAACATGACAACATGACATATACTTTGAATTATTTATAGTATAACAAAAACTAAGCTGAAATACAAAAAGTAAGTGAAATATCTAAGTAACTCCATGATTTTGTAGTTTTTAGAGCCAGGCTGTACCGTCTTGTTCTTACAGAGAAAATAAAACCTCTAGCCTGCACTTTCCAACAGGCCCAACTTGTTCAATCTTTCTTTAATCATACTGTCATAAAGTTTTACATTTAGCACAATAACTGAAGCCTCTGAAGTTCATAGTCTGACTTTGAGGTGAACTTCCTGGGACATCTACTTTTGTCATGATTGACAGCTGTCCTGAGTGTTATCGACTTGTGAATGATGGACTCCGAACTGTATAGAAATAGCTCTGTAACTCTTCTCAGACTGACGAGCAGCAACAATTGCTATTTTAGGGTCATTAAGTATGTCTTTCCTCTTTGACAGCGCGCACCTGAATGCTTCAAAACATCATGCTATCAAAACGTCTGCTTCTGCTAATGATCAGTTAAGTGCATTTGATTAACAGCACCTGGCTGCCACTTAATCTCGTAATTTTTATGATAGATGAGAAATGCATTTATGTTACATACTGTTTCTACACTTTTTTGTGAATATGTTATATCTTTTCTTTTGTAGTCATCAAATTTTAGGACCTTACAAAGATCACATTTTTGGTTTTATCTGTATATGCAACATCTTTGAATAAAACCTTGGCGTACTTTCCCTTTTTATTGTTTTTATATTTATCAGCCACCACTGAAAGGCCAAGGGCAAGTGATAATGCTTTTCCCCATCTGTGTGTGTGGGAGAGAGCCTGTTCTTATGAACAACTCAATGCATTTTAACTAAACTCGCAGAAAGTAATCATTGGATGTACATCTAAATCTGGTTAACTGTTGCAGTCAACTTGATTCAAAATGGTCGCCACATTATTACTCTGTCAGTTTTACAAATATTGACCTAAAATTTGATGTAGTAGCTGAGAGTCACTCACAACACATATTCTAACCTTCACATCTCGTGATATCATGGGGTGCATAACGTTACTTTCAAGGTTTGATCAAAACGGGTACAACTCATTTGTCAACATAACATAATCTTAGTCCAAAACTCTGGCATGAAAGACAGTGGGTGATATGCATTCCTTCAAGAAATGCTTGGTTTTTAATTATTTATAAACTTTGTTTTATATTTTGAAGTTACTCCATATTTCACTTCATCTGTGAGGCACTTCAGTTTGGATTTAATGTAACCCAACAGATTCAGCTGTGAGATCAAGTACCACATTGAATCTGTTATGTTAATGTGTCCTTATCTGTGTAAAGTCTGTTAAAGGTCCTTTTGTAATAATTTTAGGTGAACACATTATGAACCACATTTGTTTTATCATGCTGAGTTAGACTATTGTTTTCCCCCAGAGGCTCATGTAAGGCTTTAATATCATGTTCACACAACAAACTTGCCCTTTAACAACAGTATCTGAGACTGTTGACATTTATCTGAAGATATTTACAATGAGTCCTACGGTGAAGGGTTGGCCCACTCTCCTCACCTAATTTGATCATGAAATAGAGACGTGCCTACAATTAGACATTGTGTTTTTGTACTGGTGCATGAACCTCTTCCTTTGATTTCAGAAAACCGGCCCCCTGCAGGAAATCTAGATGCTTTTGAGACTGAAGTCTAATGAGACAGAAGTGAGCAGGTGAAGCTGAATCAATTAGTCAAATGACTCACACGCTGATTACATATACATACCTGCTGAAGGTTTAGCAGCTCTATTTCTGGTTCTAAAGCACAGATGAGTTGAGAATGAGCCTTTGGACATTCAAATAGACATTCAAGCAACTAAAACGAACAATGTTCTTTTTTAAAAGTACACAATTACCAGTGTGATCAGAGATTAAAGGAACAATAAAACCAAAACTTGAACAGGAATATAAAACCTGTTTAAAAATCTGACATTTCATCGTAGATATCATCTGTTTTATATCACCTACTTTATATTTTCAGAGCCGATCTCATTATTATGCCCTGGGATGCCAGATATGACACGGGCAAACGCCTTCTGGCAAAAACACATCGAAGTGCAGTTACAGATGCATGCAGAAGAAATGAACCAGAGATCGTTTGAGATGCATCTAAAATTCCTTGACATTCATCAAAAACAGCTCCATGACTGGAGGTGTGTTAAAAATGAGGGTCAATACTGGAGACCCATATGAAGGAAAAGAGAAGATGGGAGGTCTGCGATCTTAGAAATGAGCCGAGTCACATGTCAAATCCAGATTATTGCTTTTTATATGAAACCAAAAAGGTGCATAAGGAAAGTTTTTAGTCTTTATGTTTCCTTTGTTTTGTTTGAGTTGATTATTTTTATTAATCCCAAAGGATTTTAGGGGGGAGGGGATTTTTTTATTATTACCAAAACAACAACAATAACAACAAGTCAAGTGGGGGGTCTTAAAAATGAACAAACCAAATTAATTAAAAAAATAATTACCAGTAACGTGTTGAGCTTTAAGTGTTACAAAGATAAAAACAGTAATTCTGAATAAATAAAGAAGTCTTTCAGTGTTTGTATACTTTAAGCAGAAATAATCGACGTCATTAGTCACTGTAATTTTTATTTTGTGGGTCAAAAGCTGAAAAGTTATAAACTAATGGTGCAGGATGTGTAGTCCTGCTGTTATATCAAGCAATCACCTCTTTGTGACTGTTCCTGGTACACACCCATTTCATTTTTTTTTAATTTCTTTGACTTTGTACTGTTGTCATGAAAGATAAGGGTGTGTTGTTTGTCGAGATTTCTCTTTTAACATAGTAATATACATTATTGTTGGGCAGTCCTGGTCCTCAAAGCCTGCTGTCCTGCATGTTTCAGATGTTTCCCTTTTTGCACATCTGATTCAACAACTTGTCATCAAATTCAACAGGAGCCTGTTAACGACCCATCATTTTAAATTGGATGTGTTGAACCAGGGAAACATCTAAAACACGCTGGGAGAGACCAGGAATGGTCTTTTAATGAGTCTCCCCAGCCCCTGCTCCAGAACAAAAAAATCTTTACCATGTAAAGCTTGTTTGACTTTTTTTCACATGTTATTGGAAATGTTTGGAAAATTTTAGCAAGTTTTTAGCAAAGGTCTGTGCACATTTTAGTGATTTAGACTTCTATTTGGCCGCACTGACATTAATTAGAAACTGCCCTGTTGGTTTTTCTCTCTGTAAAATTCTCCAATTTCCACAGAGCAAACATGAGCTGTATTCATGATGAACATTAAGTGACCTGTTTGTCTGGCTGTTCTTTCTTAATTATTCTGTTTAACTGGAGGCAACAGATCATGTCTGAACACTTCAGAATGACGTAGATGGTGGTGCTTTTAGTGCTACAGGAATGTTCTTTAGTATTTCCTATAACTCCGCCTTGGCACAGTCCTTAATTGTACGACCACAGAAACTCCTGCTACCATGTGGCTTTGTTCTTCTTTGTTCTATTCTAACTTACGTCAACTGTGAGACCTAAATTAGACAGATATGTCAAGTTATTAAGTAAAATGCGTCACAGGGCTAATAAAGCAACATGCATGCCTTTATAAAATTTGGAAGGACTGTTCTCTGTGAGCCAAATTAAAATTTTGCTGATTTTGAATTGTGAAAAAATAGTGAGTGCTGTTAACATCAGGAAAGCCTTGGATATCCTTGCATTGCTTCAAGTTCAGCAGTTACTAAAAAAAAAACCTCCCTTAAATACATTCTCAATCTGTTTGTCCTGTCTGTCTGACGTCAGATCTTTGGAATTTAAGCCGGGGTTTTGATGTTGTTTTTCCTTGTGAATGCACAATTACAGATGCCGAGAGTTGGGTGTTTGTCACTCGGGGCTGTGATTATGGTCAAGTGTGCAAACCCTCCACTATATCCTGCTCTCCCCTTCTATTTTCTGCTGCTTTGAAAGCAATAACTTGATGTGCATTGGTCTACAGAAACACCTGGAGAATACTGTGATAAGGTAGATTTTATCCTAAAAGCTTACAATCATTACTTTGAGCCAGCACAATGTTAGGGTGTAAGATGGTGATGGGAAAAAAATAGTCTTAAGCTGAGAATAATAAGCAAATCAGAACTTCAAAATAGTGATGCAGCACTATATATATTAGCCTTCTCACTTACATTGTTTAAATGCTTTTTATAAAAATGCACATAAATAATGAGATTAGTGATTTTATATATTTTCTCTGATCCCTGGTCTTATTTATCTGTATGTTAGTGGCGTATTTGAAGATTTTTTCCAAGCTAAAACAATCTTAATAAAGCACCAAACTAACTTTTATAAGGTATTTTTTATACATATCAAAAGTATGATAGAGGCTATTTCTTTGTGACACTGACTGAAGTATTTATTCATTAGAAGAATTAGGGACACTGCAGTCCATTGTTTGGATTCACTTTCTTATATTCAGTAGTAATCAGTCACACTGGGTTTTTTCCAAATCCACAGTTCAGAACAATCCCCAACAAATACTTTATTTTTTATTGCTTGAATAACTTTAGTTTTAAACAACAGGGTCATACTGTTTTGATATTTCTTCTATTTTACTTTAAAAATGAAAAAACCCCCCACCGTTTTTATGTTTAAACTGAAAAAAAAAAAAAAATCATCTCCAGTGACAGTAAAGTAGGCTTTTTCTGTTTGGACACATCAGAGATGAACCTCCACAACTTGCATTGTGGTTAGACAGATTAGTTTTCCTGATTTTTTTATTTATTTATTGGAAGAAATGAACACATTGTTCTCTGGATCAAGGACAAAAATAACCATCCAGGTTGTTATAAGCAACAAGTCCTCAAGCTGGGCTTTGAGATGGGCTTATATCAGTGCCACCAGCAAACTTAATTCACACTTCTGCAGAAGCAGCATTAATGCACAAAAAAGAAAATTGAACAAACATAATTATGAGAACAAAAAAAAAACAAGAATACAAGAAGGGAAGTCTTTTCCTCTATGCACAAAAGAAACTACAAATACCAATCAGTACAACTGATAATTGTGACTTTCGCAATTATATTTAAACCTTTAACATGTACCAAAAGATGTGTACGACTCCTGGTCATGCAAGTCATGCAATGATAATCAACCCCCCTCTTAGTGGCTATTTTTATAAATTAGCTGTAATTATTGGACTCCATGATTTGCAGTTACTAAAGTGGTGGCATAATTTCCAGGCTGGCTATTAAGAGAGAGTTGTCAGCTTAATTAGTGAAAATAATTGGTTACAGCTTGCACGTTCTTCTTTTAGTGTTTGTTCTTCTAAGTCCAACTCATTGTTCAATGCTCCAGAATGACAAGCAGCACTCGGAGATACAGTATGTTGATTTGATCAGATGCTCAAACGTGTTCTTGTTATGATCACATACTGACCACTGACAGTCTGAAACTGTGTGTATGCACAAGAGTCACAGTGTGTGACAATAATCCTTGTTGGACCTTTTAGGAAAGGAATTAATCACATTCTATCCACATCGTACCAGTTTATAATAATATCAATGTTTCTAAACTTCTTTAAAAAGCTGAAAATCAATACAGCACAATACTGTCAGCTGAGTGTAGTTATTTAGTATTTTAAAACCTTACATATCTTTAATGAGTTTTATAAGTCACTGTAAGTACTTACAGAATGATATTTGGAGATTAATATATGAAAATGTACAAATAAAGATTGTTATACTCTGTCTGAGGCACTTCTTGTATCTTGAGAATAATTTGTTTTTTCTTATTTTAATTAGTTGGATGTGTCTCCTTTTGTTATCTAAAGTGTATTGTCGATGTCATGTTGTTCCCTTCTTCAGGGAGCAACCTTGCATGAAAGATTTGGCAACTGTTTTATGCCAAATGCCCTTCTTGCCTCAAACCTGGGCTCGAACCCGAAGCCTCAGGATTACAAGACTGAGGCACTCACCACCGAGGCATATCCATAAACATCCCTGCACATTGTGTTGGGCCTTTCTTATCTCTGTAAAAATGTAGCCGTAGGACTCCATGTTTGAGGTTGAATTGATGATTTTCATTTACAATAGCCTCAGGTGAATTATCACCCTAGTAACCAAGACAACTGAACACAATATGTGTCTCCACCATGTAATGTGATGTTCAGAGGTCATTGTGATTTTATGAATTTCTGTGGGACCAAACTGACACGGATGATGTGATTATGATTCCCATTATTTTAGCTAATGGCTTGTAATGAAATAGAGGTCGTGAAAGGGGCATCAGGGTGGTTTCAGGAGTTGAAGTGGACATTTCCACAGACTGTAATCACCGACTGTGTTGAAGACTTACTCACTGACAGAGAAATGTTAGAGTAGGAAAAAAAATTTGAATAATTCAAGCCATCTATAATAGTCTTTTTTCCCTGTTCAGCATCATGGGGAGCCTGAGCTTGTACTGGCTGACATTGATTGGAGACAAACATTTGCCTTGGACACATTGCTAGTCCATTACAAGGCCAGCACAGAGAGATGGGCAACCATTTCACACTCTCACTGACACCTACAATCATTATAAAACCACAAATTATTTTAAGATGCATGCCTTTGGACTGTCAAAGGAAACCAGAATCACCTAATCAGAAGCAGACAATGATTAAACCCTATGAATAAGTGGCCTCAGTAGGAAATAGGAAGCATGGTGTGAACTTCCTCTCTAATTGAAACAACTTTCTTAATAAAGAATCGTATGAGGTCATCACTACTGAGAGTTATATAATATACATGTATGTCTCAACAGAGCTAGGACTCTTCATCACTCTGGCTGCAGTATGAAAGAAACCTGGGGTTGTTCTTATTCAAGTAAAGATTTTGAGTTAACTTGTTCAATGCATTGCTGTGACTTTGATTCATGACTGTGGGATCATAGATTTTTGCGCTCTATTCTTCACCTCGCTCTCTGGGAAACAGAGCTGGGTAAGACTCATCCAAGAAAGCTGCAATAGTGCACAATATGTTTCTACTTCCTGTCAGTTTTATTTTTTTAAAACTGTTTCAAGCAACCCTCACTGTATGGCTGAAAGAGCTTGTATGTATGTATGTGAGACCTTGTCATATGATTGTTAATTTGGATATCTTAAACCATACATTGTAGAGATTGATATAAAGGTGGTAATTTCCTTCTACCTTAGAAAGACCTTAAATCATTCAAATAAGAAAATAATTTATAGCCATTGCTCCTATTCTTTGAGGGCATAAATAGTGTCAGTACTGGAATATGCTCTGGTTCAGCTGCATTAATATTTATAACTGAGAACATATACACTTTGATGGATTTGTTTCTGTTTTGTTAAACTTCAGTACTAGGTACAGTGACATCGCTTCAACACGATCTTGAAAAACTTATTTTAGTGGGACCTCTGAGCAAAACAAATTCCAAGGAAATTGTAGCAACTAATCAAAAAGAACAAGGCGGGTTTGCCCTCTGTCTTTGTTGACATCAACACTTTTGTTGAGTAATTCTTGCTTTTCCACTTGTTTTGGAGGGGAATGCAGAAAAAAATACTGAAAGAGAGCGTGCGAATGACATAAATGATTGAAAAACACATTTTTACCGAACTTGTTGTGTCTAAAAAAGTAAAACAGAGCTTGTTGGGAGCAAACTGTCTACCGTTTGATGCCTGGTTTGTGAAAATAAATAAATAAACCTTTTTAATTTAAAGCACACAAAGTATAAGTTGTTGCTTTTAGTGTACCACTCCGGGTTGCTTCAACCAGCAGTTGTTAAGTGGAACACCAAGGCCGACAGACAATAGTTGTGTCAAGTGAACTGTGAAAGGTGAATAAATGACTTGAGCACTCCTTTTCAAGTTAAAGATAAAGATGCATATTGTAAGTGGCTTATTCATGCCAACCTCATGCCTGATTTCTCCATTCATGGCACAGAATTATGACTGAGAGGAAGGTGAAGTCTCACTTAGCGAAAAGGTGCAAATTGAACTCTTGACAAGGTTTTTGAACACACACAAAAGGCTGCAGTCTTCTGCCAAGTGCCGTCATTATACACCTAACCTTGGGCAAGAAGATAGCAGTTTAGTTATAGTATTAAATGAATTTGGTTGTACCTACAGTAAAATATGCAACAATTTATACAGCAGATGAGCAGATGTGAAACATAAAAGTACTTTAGTTTTTTTTTTCCTGTGAATTTTCTAATTAGGCTACTTGTTTGTGTTTTTTGTCATTACCTGCTTGAAAGAGACAGCTGGGTGATGCAGCCACTAAGATGAGGTCCAGAAAAATTTAGTGCTGGAGTGCACAAATGACAAAGACTGCATCAGTGCACATAAACTGATAGAGAATTTGCTGCCCAGACAAAAGGCATATTTTTAGACATCCAAATAAAGAAAGGTTTTGTAAAATAAAACTAGATGAATCTACCCTGGTGCATGCTGCTTGGCTACCGTGACTTTTTTCTTCATTGTGGTTGCTGCTTTTGAAAGTGACTTGATGTGACAGATTAGGAGGTGATGATCTCTGCATTCATTGTGCCCCTGACATATAATCTCTGTCCAGCATAGCCTTGGGATGATGTAATGAGATTGAAAACTTCACACATCACAGTGCATTTAATCATGGCCCCCAAGGTTTTAGGCAGCAAGTTGAGCTTAGTTTTGTTCTACTGTGCCAATGTACTCTTTCTGCTTAAAGGGATTTAATTCAAGCAAATTTACAGATATGCTTCATTAAACTTTACTAATAAATGAGCCTAAACCTAAACTTTTGGTCATATAAATGATATTTTTGCTCAGAAACATGATGCTTTCTAAAGCAGGTGCACCAGTTTTGTGCAGATGCTTCCCATCTGCTCAGTAATGTGCAGCTCCTGAATGCAGGTTCATGCTGTCAAAGCTCTGAGTCCAGATGTAGGAAAAATCGATATTTTAGAAAACTGGATTTTCAGTGTCACAGTCAGAAGCGTTGCTGCAGGTTTAAATTTTCAGGTCAGCTGTGCATCCCCAGCTTTGCACGACAGTGAGAGAAGAATCTGAAATGTGTGCTTCACCATAGAGGCTTATCATCAACCTTTTAACTTTTTTGCTTTGATTTTCTTCAATACTTCATTGGTAAGTAGCACTCCACAAAGATAAGGTCTGGCGCCATCAGACACAACACTTATGCCAATATTTTGGTTTAGCTTGTCCCACCATGGCTTCTTTTAGGACAAAAGTTCAACAGCTATCTTCTTTTGACGATAATAGTGCCGAATGGAATAAAAATTTTTTTTTCTTTGTTGCATAAAGCTTTTCCAGGCTTCTGTCGCCAGTAAGTAAATTCATCTCAATCAAAATAAGATCTGGAGATCTTGGGTTCACACCTGGAAGTAAATCTTCTGTATTTACCCCTTTAATTGTGCCAAAGTAACTTCACTTATGAAGTTTTCTTTTTATAGCAGACCTCTTTACTTGGCTTGATGTTGTGAAGAGGCTGTTCTTTTATATTTCAAACATCTGGTGACCACCGGTGCTCACGAGTGTGTTATTCCCTTTTTCCAAGACATGTTGATCTGATCACACCTAACGTTCGTGCCTTCTGCTTTATGGATTTGTTTTGTAGTTGCAGCCCAAGGATTCGCTTGCACTCCTTTCACCACATCTTATTTCGTAGCAACAGCTTTTAAAATGTGGCACTTAGAATCAACCCCAGACCTCTTACCTTATTAACGGATCCAAAGAACAATAAAGCAATAACTTAAACACCTAAGAAATGATAAAAATAGTGCAAACATTAAAAGTGAGTTAACACTGTAAGAACATATTTTAAGTTAATTGTGACTTTTCAATTTTTTTGTAAATAGTTAAAGATAACAAAACCTGATGGACATATGTTTATTTAATCATTAAAGTAAATCTAACTGAATTTACAATAGTGCTGCAAAAATAGATTATTCACTCAGAGATGAAAATAAGAGTCTGCTATCTGTTCTTCTTTCACTCCTAAAACCATTTAAAAAAAAGATTTAACTAGCTGTTTGTGTAAAACACACACGCACACCCAAGGCTTTACATTATTATAGCTGATTTATCTCAAAAGCTTTTCTTGTTCACCATGTTGAATTTAAAGCAAAGCCCTGACAGCAGTGTATCTCACACAAATGAAATAAATTGGCATGAGCCGAAGGTTTTTCTCAGTTGTGTTGAGGAGACACATGAGAAAACTGCACGTTTCCCAGAGTGTCTTGAGATAATGTTGATAATAATGGTGGTCATAATGTCTGTAGTCCTGCAGACACGTGCAGCTTGAAATTAGTTACTTTCTGCTGAAAGACTCAACATTAGATTGACATCAACATAAGTCTTCATCTAGAGTCTCCAGGTTTTTTTAAACTCTAAAAACATTTAATGACTTTATAATGTTACTGATGTACTAATTAGAGATCAGCTTTGAACACTGCTAGAATACCACCTGTCAAACGTGAACTCCTAATTTTGAGCACATTCTTCTTGTGTAACAAAGTCAGAGATTGGAGGAAGCTTCTGTTATGTCAAGTGTAAGAAGCACTTGGCTCAAAGATTTACTGAATGTCACTTAAAGTGTGAAAAACATTAGAGGCATTTTGGAACGTCTCCTTCCTGTGCAAACCTCTCAAAGGACAGCTCACCAGTTGTCCCACAACTATAAAATTGATTTTTGTTTATAATAGTTTGTTAAAAGATCATTTCAAGACCTCAATAATATTCTTTCAACCTGAACTGGACAGAAATAAAAGATCTATTTTTACAGAAAGGTTGAGTTTGAGACCAATCTGGGGTCAGTATTTTCATGCTTTTTTTGTGCAATCCATTATGTTGATTAAACAAGTTAGAGGATTATAAGAGATTATAAATGCTGTTATTTTCATTTAGTGTATTTACCAAAACTCTAAATGTGTCGTTTTATTCCACAAGCTTACTTCTGCTTTCAGACCCAGAATGACCTTCAGAATCATGATGAGATTGAAACATTGTTTATTCATAAACATCACTGGAGTCTTAGATTTCTTCAATCTTGTAATAGATTATTTGATTCAAAGTCTGGGTTGATTTAATGTCATTGTGTACCATAAAGACCAAGGTTTTATTCATATATGCCATTTGAAATGAAAACTAATTTTCTGCATAACCCTAACAGTTACTGCAGTCTCGACACATATGACTGAATTTGTTTTTTTGCAAGTTCATAAACAATTTAAACATCATATACATATTTTCCTCCAATGCTGACAGTTCTACCAAACAAATCCACACAAAAGGAGTTCATTTAAAGTCATCATGTTCTGAATAATAACACATAGAAGACAATACTTACAAACTGTCAACCTATAAAACGCACAAAACCATCTAACAGAAACCTACAAACACCAGCAGTACACACAAGTATGTTACCCAAATAAGCATACAATACAAAGAAACAACACATTTGATACAGAGAATAGTATTTTATCTCTTACATAAACAATCATTAAGATAAAACATTCATTTTATTGTTCACAGTGTCATCCATGATGTTTTACTTTTTACACTATACTTCTGTAACAACTACTATTACTACTACAGCAACATCAAGGTGAATACATTTTGTGTGAATTTGAGCAATTTGTGAGTTTAAAACACAGCATTAAATTATTTTTAACCGCCTTTTTTCCATATTATAATTAATTTATTGGGCTGAGATCTGTTACACACAACAACTATACAAATATCTACATATGAAATCTGTTTTAAACTCCTGGTTTTGTGTTTCACATTTTATCTCTTGTCATGATGAACTATTTCTTCAGTGTCTCTTAGTTTTGCTCCTAACCTTTGGTCTGCCTAGTTCAGGGGTCTGCAACCTGCGGCTCTGGGGCCAGATGTGGCTCTTTGGTCCCTCAGGAATTTTGACCAAAGCTAACAGGGAAATTAAAAAGATTTAAGTTTATAATCACAACAGGAATAATAATAAATATATGGAAAGTCATTCTGCTAACACAATAACAAGAATGAGAAGCAACGACCTTTTGAGAAAAACAGAATAAATATTGAAGTAATGAAGGTTTTCCCTTTATGAGAGGAAGCTTATCAAATCACAATAAAATAATTAACAATCTGTTTTTAATCTTTTTTTATCTTTATTTTTTAATCTTTATTTTAACTATAGCATATTCCTTTTTTTTTTTAAAAAAAATTAGATATTTGGATTAATTTTTCACAAATATAGAAAAGGAATACTGTAGGCCTTTATAGCTCAGTGTTTAGATTTAATCAAAGTTGGTCTACAGAAGAAAATGTTTATCTATGTATTTATTTATTTATTTTTACAAAAGTTTGGTCCTTTTCTTTGTTCTAAAATGTAAAAAAAAATTATATAACACTTACTTATTTGTGTTATCCTTAAAGTTCAAGCATATTTTGTGGCTTAGGGCAAATGTTATTTAGCAGGAAAGGAAGCAGAAAGGATTCTTTTGATTGGAAAACTTGCAGACACCTGGCTTCATTCTTTCCACTTGCTTTGAACATGAATAAACAGACATGGTCAAAATTAATACGGTGCTTAGAATATATTTATATATACATATTTAATTTTCAACTGGAAAACTGGAGGCATACATTCATATTTAAAGTAGAATTGGTGTACAAACGGTTTAAAAAATGATATAATAATGTACCTGTTGAGTTAATGGTTAGCTTTTTAAACTTTACTACAATAAACGCTTTTAGTCTTAGCCTTTTTTTAAATACAGCCCACAGACATATTTTGTTGATGTACTTGTGAAAAGTGGTTGCTGATGACAGATGATGGATGCACTGGCTCAGAACATGGCAGCCCTTTTAAACAAAAGGCCATTGTGCAAACAGTGTGTCCCCTTACATGACCTCAAAACTGCTTTTAACAAGAATAAGTTGCCTCGTCTTTCACTCTCCCGTCTCCATCCTCCGTCTCAGCTTCAACAACAGTGGCTCCGTTGCTGAGAGGTGCGTCACTCAGGGTGCTGCGAAGCGTCACCCTGGTCACACTGAGCGAGTGTTTTCTCGGGGTGGCGTGGTGCGGCCGGTGACACATCACTTCCTTGAACATTTCTCTGAAGCGCGTGGACATGAGGTTATACAGGATGGGGTTGACTGCTGAGCTGAGGTAGAAAAAAACGCCAGAGATGACGTGCACATACTCGAAGATTTTCTGGTAGTTGTCAGTCCAGTTGCTGATGAAACTCCACATGAGGCGGTCGGTGTGAAACGGGGCCCAGCAGATTCCAAAAACCACCACTAAAACAACTGAAAAACAGTAGCAGATAAAAGAGACAAGTGTTGAAGAACTCAACTCGCTGATTAATGTTGCATATTTCACATTTTGCTTTTAATCAGGGAAACTGACTTTCTGGAGGCTTTGTTTCAGTAGCACAATATGCCATAATCTTTCCTGAACACTCAACCTTTGATTTAATCCTCTGCATTAGAGTGAAAACTAGTGGATGAATGTGTCTTTTACATAACGACTACAGGTCCCATTGCAACTCTTAAAACTCTCCTGTGGATTACGGAAGGCTTTCAGAAAACAACTCAACAGGAGGATTTGAGTGAAGTCAGGATTTAAAGACTTTTTAAAACCAAAAAAAAAAAGATTTTTCAAAATGTCTTTCCTCATTTCATCTATATAGTTGATTTTAAAGCTTATTGTGAATCTTGAATTGGGTTCAGAGAGTAAGATTAAGTGCCATTTAGGGGGGAGGCTGCAGATTGCAACAGGCTAAATCCATTTTGCGTCAACTTATTACCCCAGCATGAAGGAGAATATAAGGTGGCTACTGAAAACATTTAAATCTCCTTCTATAGTCAGTTTTTGGAATCTCATTTGTGGGGTAGAAACATGTATTTTTCAACAATATTTATGTAGGAGAACTTTCTTCCTCTTAAGATACAAAATGGAGATGCTGTGCAGCATCCTACAACACGATAAGAGGCTAAAAGGTGCAAATATGGGGAAATAAAGTGAATTTAGTTAAGATAGTCTGTGGGGTTTTTATGCCAGGTTATATCTTTACAGATTGTAGTCACTGAAGTCCACTTTGGCTTTAATTTACAATTAGAAAAAAATGCCTGCTAATGAGCCTCGTGCAGAATTTTTTTCCAAGTGTAAATTGGAATCTGGAGATTCAGCAGGAGGCTCTGGGAGGTCATTTGTACATTTCTGAAGTACTGTTAGTTACAGCTCTAATTTCAGATAATGAGTTAGAAGACCCTGTGTGCAGAGCTGAAGCTGCTTTGGGCTCTTAATTAGCATGATCAGTTGATTACTAAATGTCATGCTTCTAAATGAATGCTGATGTTGTGAACTCAAGCAGTCATGTTGTGTTGATTTTAAAAGACTGTGTTCATTTAAAGAGTGAAAGTAGCAGTGTTCGTTATTCAATATATATATATATTTAGTTTTTGTTACCTTGTCTAGAACATTACCTTTCTGACTAAAGATAAGAGCACTGTTCTTTCCCTTTATGAAGGTATTGTGTGCAAGTTCTTTCACACACAAATACAGTCTTTGCTGATTATGTTGTTGGGCTTGTTGAGTCAACCCAACGTTTAAAAGAGTCAATTTAAATATGAACTTATATCTTCTAAAATAACTCAAATGATGTATGCGTATTTTTACACTGCATTATAAGAATAATGAGGTTAATAAATTAGCTGCTTTCATGTGTGTAATTTCTTTAGCAGCTTTTTATACTCACACAACATTTTGGTGACCTGCCGGCGACGTGCCTTCTGCTGCTGCATGCGGACGTTACAGAAGCTGTCCTTTCCAAAGCCAGACTTCCCTTCTAGTGCCTGCCGCATCTTTTCACGCTTCAGCTGCACCCCAATGAGCATGTAGAGCACGCTGATTGTGGCCATGGGCAGAATGAAAAACAGAAAGGTGGTCAGCTGGATGGTCAGGTTGTACATCCAACGTGGTTTCACCAGTGTGCAGATGGCTGAGTCAGGGATCTCCAGGTTTACAATACCAGCAGGGCCAGCGGAGTGAACGTGGAGGATGAGGATCCCGTGCAAACTGGTGTTAGGCACAGCGCACAACACTGAAACACCCCACAGAGTGAAGATGACCCGCTTGGCGTGGGTACGCGTCACAACAGACTTCGCTTGCAGAGGGTGCACCACAGCAATGTAGCGCTCGATGCTCAGAGCCGTCACGTTGAGGATTGATGCCAAGCAGACCGTCTCAAATAGGAAGGTTTTGAAGTAGCAGCCTCCCTTCCCAAACAGGAAGGGGTAATTTTGCCACAGTTCATACAGCTCCAGTGGCATACCAAGCAGTAGCACCAACAGGTCTGACACGGCCAAGCTGAACAGGTAGTAGTTCGTTGGCGTCCACATGACCTTGTTGCGTGCAATGACTGTGCATGTCAGCACATTCCCCACGACACCAACCAAGAAAATGACCAGATAGATGAGGCAGACAGGGAGGAACATGGGTGATCTACGAGAACCCAAATATTTTTCCAGATACTTGTCTTCTGCCAGACATGCTTCATTCATGTCAGTTAGACTGCTGTTCAAGACAGAGGTCACATTGGCACAAATCTGTTCTGGAGGACAAAGCCAATCTTCCTTCCCTTCCATCATGTTGAAAGAACAGTTGACAGACATCATGAGTGAGGAGTCTGGCCCTATCTGGGGGGCGGGGGCGGGGGGGCNTTGGAGAGAAAGGAAATAGCAACACTTTACAATACAGTAAAAACAATATGTCTAGGAATAATCTGATGATAAATATGATCCAATGAAAAGCCAATGAGAACAAAAAATGTTTTTGAAAAAAACAATATTTACCCCATTGATTTCAGCCTCCTTTTACTTTCAAATAGACATTTTACCTGAAACAAAAAGCTCCAATAGCAACATACTACAGCTTGATTTATATCTGGTATGTACCTTTTAAGTACTCCTGTTAGTAACTTGTAAATACCCCAGTTTTACCTTGTCAGTACTCCTATAAGTACCCAGTAAATATCTTTGAAATTACCTTGTAAGGACCTGGTACCTACTCTGTACGTGACCCTGTAGGTGCCTTGTAAGTACGCTGCAAATAACCCTTAGGTACTGGGTACTTACACTGTATATACTCCTATAGGTACCTTGTAAGTACCCTGTAAGTACTGGGTACATACCCTGTAAGTACTCTGGGATGTATTATGTATTGCTAACTCAGAGTTTCCACTCTTTATCTTTATGACAAATATAATCTGCTGCTCAGAATTGTCTCAGCTCCATAGGATATTTGATTAACATTTTTCATATTAAATTTATAAAAAATCACCAAGCTCAATTTTCCTGTTTCACTTAATGTTTCTGCTGCAACAAGATTACTACCAAAAATGAATAACTACGGTAACAAACTGGGATATGTTAGGAACTGTGAATAAGTGGATAATGATTAGTTTTTAATTTTATTTTAAAGTTAGTTTCTTTTAAGCAAAATAAATTACTATTTTTATTCCTGTTAACAGTGACTGCTAACTGCTGCGTAACCCTCCTAAAATAAAAAGCTCATTAGCCTCCCATCAAGACTATGACATAATTAGGTTTAACTTCTCACCGTGATGTATTGCTTCATTCTTCAGTGAGCAAAGAAAAAAACTACTGGTTAATTAAAACTGAATGTGCTGATACTTATCACAGGTATTTTAAACATGCTTCAGTGAGAATAAAGTCTGGTTGGTAATTGCAAAAAAAAAAAAAAATGCTTTTCTAATTAGAATTTAACACAAAAAGTTTTAGTGATCCAAACAATGTGTTTTTAGTAAATCAGTCATGAAGTAAAGGCTTGATCTCTTCGCCAAATTTTTCTAGCAAAATCCTCAATCTTTGCATTAGATCAGCTTCTGGTACTGCTTTTCTTTAATGGAGTTTTAGTTCTGACAATGAGTGATTGGATTAACTTGAAAAGCCGTCTGACTCAGAAATGGAAAACTATGAAGAATTAAACAGAGAACTTGCTGCAAAACCTGATTAGAAATACTGCTTTATTGATGCCAGTTTTTGTGCTGCGATATAGATTACATCATAATTTTTCTGGGAATGAAAAACAATGTTTTTCTACATACTGTTTTTTTATAGTAATACAAGAACTGTAGACTTGGACTGGGGTGCTGCTGTAACTGTGTTATTGTCATTCAGTCTCTTTACCCTGTGTGGTCACAGACTCACACATCATCCACCAAGCTGAGGGTGAAGTCATGTTGACTTGGTCCATTTATGAGAAATAGTCACAACTTATACAATTTTACACAAACAGGTAGTCTACTAATACCAGACGCTGAGGTACACTTTGTTATCGCTCAGTGTCATGAAAGGTGAGCAATCATGTATCTGCTTCTATGTGCGCGCATTTGTTTGTTTGACAGCAATATATCTCATTGTGGAAGGATTTTAATGAAACTCTCAGAAAGCATTGGATTTTCATCTATAATTGATTATCTTTTGTTGTCAATCTGATTCAAAATGGCTGTCACATAGAATTGACCTAAGCCACCACAAAAATAGCTATAACTTAGTCATTTTTACAGATATTGAGCTAAAATGTGCTGTAGTAGTAGGTGAGAGTCACCCCAACACATACTCCAAGTGCAAACAGATTCTTTGAAGTCTTTGTTCATAACTTTAATGTGCCATGCAGCGAGGAATATGCTCCCCTTCAAAGAATGCTAGTTTTCATTACTTTACGATTTGATTTTCTGGCAAAACAGTTTTACTCACAGGATCATGGATAGATTTATCAATGAGAATCAACTCCAAACAGCAACATACTTTCCTGGATGTCATGTGTTTTCAAAAAAGTTGAATAAATTCCTAAAACAGCTGATTAAAGCAAACATTCTCCTGGCCAGTATTATTTTAAAACAACTGACTTCTGGAAGCCAGTATCCTGTACATAGGTGGTCTTTTCATTTGATTAATTTAATTCAGGAATTATACAAAACTACAAGAGCTACACTTCATCTGTTTAGCGTTTCTTTGAACTATCTCTAAATTGGAAACATTTTGCTGCTGGAAGCTTTTGAAGGGTTTGCAGTAAGGACTGCACTGATTTTCTACTTGTTTTCATTACATCTAATACTATAGTATTAGAAGGTTAGTGTGTGGAGCATGGGAGTATTAGTGGTCATGCTGGTCCCACTATACCCTGAGGAAATGGCACATGAGGCTACATAATAAATGCCCCTGCTCCTGCAGCTGTTCTCACTACTTTTCTCTTTTGGCAATCATACATTTGCCTCAAAAACAGAGGCTGCAATTTGGAAGGATGCTAAACCCAAGCTGAGTCTCTACAGTTTCATGGTTGTAATGGGTGCACTATAATACTGTGCACAGGCTACAACATCTGACTGACATCATTTAATCTGCCGTAAATAAAAGTAGGTGTCATATTTTTGGGGGTTTGCACACCAACCAGGGTTTTTCTGTGTGCAAGCTGAAAACCCTTTTAAAGGTTCATATTTTTCTGATTATTTATCAACTATAACAAGCCTTCAGTTGCAACTAAAGAAAAGAATAATATTGTAGAAAGATAAACACATACCCACACATTAATTGATTGAATTCACTGGCTAGAAAAGGCATGTTAGATCTCCAGAGCGTTCCGTGATTTATCAAAATTCCTTAACAGCTATTGGTGAACTGACCTTTCACAACCCTTTTCTACCCCCCCCTTGTCTTTTTCACATCAATTTTACCTTAAGTGCAATAATTGCACAACCACTTTGAACCATTTTACACAATAGTTTAGATAATTTCAAGTTATTTCTATCATTAAACCAGTGATTTCTTGTAAAGTATGAATGGGAAAAGTTATAAAAGTACAATTTTTTAAAAGGAGAGATGACAGTTCTCTTTCTATGTCAATGCACACTGACATTAAAGGCATTTTGATGAAAATCCAATCATTACTTTCTTACAATCTTGAAAGCTTTTTTGAAAAGTGAACAACTGATAAAAAGCACAAATGGCTTGAGCACATGGTTGAGTTTTCTGCTCTCTTTGCCTTTCTTATTTTTTCATGTACTGGAGCTCTGATCCTTAAAAAAACATGATAAAACCTGACACGTACAATATTCCCAGTGTTCACATTAAAAGAAGAAGGGCATTGTTAAGGTGCGCAGAGTTGTAGATGTGTTTTTTTTTTACTTTGGAATGTGACAGCTGTGAATTATTTGGAGAAAAAAAAAATCTGATTTATTTCATTCACTGCTCTGTTTAATGGGACTGGAGTCACAAAATTTGAGTTCTGAAAGTGAAGTATTTGAAACCAGCCTCAGGCAGAGTCAGAGCAGAAGGGTCACGTTTGATTGTTGTGTTTCCAAGCATGCACAGAAAATTGTGCAGAGCATGCTTTCAAGTCTGATAAAAGTGACAAAACATACATTATAAAACTTATGCAATAAGGACAAAATATATGTGCCTAGGATTAGACTCAGGCCAATCTGACCCCTGCAGATCAGCATTTATAAAGCCAAATGATGCTGTATTCTATTATTAAAATAAAAAAAATGACATTGTGTGTTCTATAACCTTTCAGCATAAAATTGTATCATAAGTTTTCAAAAATGTCTCCACTGTTGCTCCAATGGGAGTGCTGGCAGAACATTTTCAGTGCCTGACCCAGATGTTTTCTTGCAAGCTGGAGAACACTGAACCTTCAAGCCCTTCTCTGTATTTGGAGGCTCTTGAAGTTCTGGTCATAGAAAAATACAGTAATTTGCTATTTAATACATGTTGAAGAAGACAGCAAACAGAAATATGTCCATTTTTAAAAGATCTTTTGTATCTAAAGATTTTTGTGAAGACTTGTAAGTAATTTCCCACCATAAACAAAATCTGATTTTCTTTTTTAAATTAAAACATCTGGCTAGGTTTTGCAATAGATTTAAACAGCTTGCATTAAAAAAAGAACAGAAACCTTTTTCTAAGTTTTTGCCTACTTATAGAGTGGAGTTAAGGCAGCAATAAAAGAAAACGGTCTGTGGTGGAAATTCAAATTTCAGAGTTGGAAGCAGACATAATAATTGCTTTTTTTTTTTTTTAAAAAAAAGGGTAAAACTAGAAAATGATGAAGAAAGACACTTTCCTCCTACAGAAATATGATTATTTGTTGGTAAAATGCAGGAAGTTTAGCAATGATTTTTTTAAAAAACATTTCTAGATAAGTCAGAGTTATTTTCTATCTCATGCAGTTGCCTTATTATGTAGAACTTCATCAGGGTGCTCTGTGTGTTTGTTGACTAAAACCTTTAATATACAGAAAAAAGATGCTTCAGGCACCGTCGGCTGTATAGTGTTGTTGGTGCACCATAATGTGTTCATCCTCTGCATTGCAATGAATTGTCACCACCTCTGAGTGTAGATTGGTTTCTTTTTATGACTATTTTATTTTTCTGCCAGAAATAACATTTTGTGTGTGGAGCATTTTTATACTACAGTCTTTTTTATTGCTCTTCTTTATTTGCAAAATTGTCTATTGCCACTTGAAAGATCTCAAAACTCCAACTTCTTCATTTCGTCATGCTTCATCAAGTTTTAAAACTATAAATCTAGTTCCATTTTTTAAAAGAATTATATGACCTAAAATGATTTAAACAAAGTCCAATCATTATCCTAAACAAGCAGTTCCCAAAGTTGGGGTCATTAAACACTAAGTGGGGGCAGGTTCTTAGATGATTTGCTAATATTAACCTAAATTTAAAAAAATGTTGGCCTATGGCATATTTTCACCATGACTGGTACAAAGGATAAAAGCAGTAGTCACAAATCAATTAAAAAACCTTTTTATGAATGCTATGATTGCTTGTGTTGTCATTATGTTCTTGTTTTGTTTAACATGGTTGTGTCTTTAAACCAGCAATCGATGGGGTCACAAGTCACTATCACTATAATTTTGTGTGTGTGGGTCAGAAGGTAAAATGTTTGGGAACCTCTGTCCTAAACTGATTGGATGAAGTTAATTTCCTGAATAACTGTCACAATTGATCACCTGTTGTTGTCGATTTTCACTCAGATTTAATGAGTAAACATCTTAGGAATTTGCAGAAGAAAATTCAGCTAGAAGTAATTATTCAACACTGGTGACCTACCAAATTTAAATCCAAAGATGCAAATCTAGTCTTCATTTGTTGGTATTTTGAGTTTTAGAAACATCATATAAGCCGAAAGGTTCTGTCAAAAGAAACCTCATTGAACTTTTCCATAGAAAAAAAGAAAATTCTGAATGACCCGTCTAAATTGTGCCTGACTTCCCTGAAAGAAGGACCCGAAGTAACACCCTGTTCTGCTAAAGCCAACATACCTCTGCTTTTTTATGAAAGTCCAAAACATTTCTTTGTGGGACGAAATAGACTAGAGAATATGAAAAGGGAAGGCAATTCACCAATTGCGATAAAGCCCAACTGGGTGTTTCTCCGGCTCGTCTGTGGCTGTGAATCATTTTAACCTATCACTTCACTAACACAAGACAAGGTTTGGATTCACTCAGTGCTGCAACATCACAGCATGCATCCGTGCCCTGAGTCTGGACAAGAATATCACACATTTTCACAATTTCTTTAGATGTTTCTTCTTTCTCACAGTCATAAAGGACTGCTCTTCAAGTGAAAGGATTAACTGCACATCACTAGTTCTTCTGAGCTAAAATCTCAATAAACTTTAAAACAGAAACAAAATGAAATGAAAGGTAACAAAGAACTCATTTTCTTTGAATTTGGCTAATTTACACAATCAGTCACAATGAAAGAAAACAGGTAAAAAATGACAAAAAGGTACAGTTTAATTTAAGTTATAATTTACTGTCTATTATTCATTTTAGATTTCAGTGTATTTATCCTCCTTCAATGAGATACTGGCCTGAACATAAAACACTTAACTGTTAGGCTTCCCACATGCGATATTATAGCTTTAGCATTGCAGCCGATATCATGTTTTATGAATTTATAAAAAGCAAAGTCACAAAACATCCATAAAGCTTCAGACTTAACTTAAATAAATCAAGAAATTCAGCTGTTAACAGGTCAAAGAATGCCAAGATAATCGTTATTTACATACTGCTTTCACACACAGAATTCCCTTTTCAATGTGTTTCCAATGTTGGCTGTAAGTTACAATGATTTAGCCCTGGACCTTTGCAGAAATCACAAATCTTCTTACCTCTGATGAGCTTTTGTTCAGATTTTGTGGTGTAAACAGAAATCAGAGTCTTCGGCGTGGACAATGTGCTGCTCTCTGAGTCCACTCTCCACCTTGACTGCTGCTCTCTCCTCGAGCTTGACTCGAAATCATGCACATACGTAAAATACACACATGCTCTCCCTTCCTGACAGCCTCCCTCACCTCCACTCTCTCACACTCGAACATGTGCATTTAAACCTACAAGTTTAATTCTGCCCAGAGTCGACGCTTCCCACCATCGCTTCTGATGTCACGGTTAGGAATAGGATCTGAGAGTCTGTCACATTGAGACACACTGACAGATAAAGCCCAGTCTTTCAGCTGTAACGCTTCATGCGTTCCAGCATGTATATATATTTTCCCATGCTACTCTTGTTCATTGCATGTGGAAGGGAGTTTTTTTTTATTTATCTGTGATGCAAGAATTAGGCATTATTTTAGTTTTCTGACAGGGAAAGAAAACAACAGAAGCTCCTGCTGTGCAAAAGTCAATATGTGGCTCCTGTTGAGATGTATTTATTCCCCCTAAAAAGAGACAGACTGATTCTTGTGACTGAAGTAATGCTGAGCTGTAACAAGTGTGTCAGCTGTTCATGACAGCAAGGTGACAGACTCCCCGTGTGGCTCCGCTCTGCCACTCAAAACCAGAATCCATGCTTGTATTGTCATTGTTTGCATGCAGCTTTTTATTTATTTATTTGAGAATGAATTTTCATGCCTTTCAATCAGCTGTAACTTTCTGCTTGTCACTCAACTGTTTTAGTTCTGCACCACCTTTCCTACAAGCCCTGAAGGATTTGTAAGCAAAAAGTCACAGCAATGTGCATGTAACAGGCTTTTTGTTTTAAATATAGGTTTTTGAAATGATTGTGAATTTACAGATTAAATCCAAAAAACTGGTCCCTGCATTTATTACTTCCAGGCTTGATTGTTGTAATTTTCTTAAATGTCTTTAATTGAACCAAACTGCTGCTGCCAGAGTTCTGGTGAGAGCTAGAGAGAGAGAGAGATTATATTTCTCCAGTTTTAGCTACTGGCTCCAAGTCTTCTAACATACAAAGCTCTCAACAACCAATCTCAAACTTATATTAAAGGTCTTTTTGCTCCACGTTTATTTATCAGAGCACTTCGGTCTCAGACTGTAGGTTTACTCGTTGTTCCTAGAGTTTCTAAAAGTGGAGGCAGAGCTTCCAGTTATCAGGCTTTTCTCTTGTGGAACCAACTTCCAGTTTCTGTCAGTGAGGCTGACACCCTGTCTGCTTTTAAGACAAGGCTTAAGACTTTTCTTTTTGATAAATCCTATAGTTAAGGTTGGCTTGGGTTTCCTGAGCTATCCCTTAGTTCTGCTGCTATAGGCTCAGACTGATGGAGGACAAACTGCCCACATTCCCTCACCCCCCTGCTGTCTTTACTCGCTCTACTCTCCATGTTTGTATTTGAAATTATTGCTGTCATCAACCTGTTTTTCTTTGTTTCCTTCCCATAGAAACTACACCTGGATCAGTGCTCCCTGTGTTTGTCTGTGTCTCTTTCCTGTCCTCTCAAACCCCAGCCTGTCCAGGAAGATGGCCGCCTATCCCTATGCCTGGTTCTGCTGGAGGTTTCTTTTATTAAAAAGGAATCATTCCTTTCCACTGTTGCCAATGCGCTGCTCAGGATGGGGGTTGTCTGATGACTTCCTTAAACAGAAAACTTTTATTAATTAGCATTTTATAATGTCCTGTATGTGAATGTATTGAATTATAATAGGAATGAATTGTATGTACTTGAATTTGAATCTGGATCTGAATTAGATTTATGATTTGGCCTGTGGTAATGTCTGACTTACAGATGCTAGACTATCAGATATCTAAAGAGACAATGTTGTGATGGCCATGTTTTTTAAAATACACCACAGAAACACAAGGTAGTGATGCAGGAGTGAGACAGGGGTAAAAACTCTTTATTCAGAGCCTTTGAAAACTATGACATTTCTTAATTAAAAAAAAAGTGGCCATTTACAAAATTAGGTGATTTAAAAATGATTTCATTTCTGTCTTTAGGTGCAAACCAAGACTAAATACGTTCAGTATCTGATTAATTAAACTGACACATTTAAAATAAGATAACTTTGAGTCAGAGCTTTTTAAAAGACTGGCAGTCTCGCAGTGTGATACGGCCTGATTTTCTCTTCAGTGGTCACCTTGACATTTGTAAGTAATTTCATTATCTGACATTTTTAACAAACTCACAGTCTACGTTTCAGGTGTAACAGAGGGAGATGAAAGCAGCGAATAATTCAGCAGCACACATGCATCACCTGGCATTTCTGTTATTCATGAAACACAAATTTCCCCTGGACAGAAATGAACCTGAACCTGGACTGATGCATGATAATGAGGGATCACCCTGACCTTTTTACTTTCTTACACATTTAATTTTTATTGGGAGTTAATATCACAAAACACTGTGCAGGGTTGTGTCCTTGATGAAAGGACATTTCTGACTCCATTTGTGAAAGCAAGATAACTTGTTGAATACTTCATCTTTTCATTCATCATTCATTTATCATGTGATTTGTTCAAAGATCACAGGGCAGCATTATGGTGTGAATGTCTCTTTCAGTAATTCTGAATTAGAAGAGTGTCTGTGTGCAAAATGAAGATATTTGTGCAGTTTCTAACAATAATTAGAAATTTATCAGCACAAATGCCATTGTCACAATAGACTGGTCTTTTAAAACTACATCTACTGACAATGCTGCTAGACCAACTAATTAACTCATTTTCAAACTGTTTCACACTTTTCACATTTTCAAATGTATTCTTCTTTAATAATCTATTCACAATTCTCCTTAACAGACAAAGAATCCAAAACTGCTCAATAATATGAATAATAAAAAGATAAACATCATTCATTTACATTCAGAAACAGGTCCTTCTCCTGCCTATCGGTGCACAGGCACGGAATTTGCAAATGAGCAGGTTTTATTTTCCACACTTTGATAAAAATGAGCTGAGACCATTTTAGATTTAGTCTTTAACAGAACATGTAGTAAAGTGGGGAGAAAACTCTCTGAAGGTATCGTACTTATGTCTACAATCATTTTCAGTAGGGTTAGTCCTAATAAATAAATTGCATGTAATTTAAAAAAAATGAACTGAAAATAAAACTGCATAACACACTGTAAATGTAATATTTAAATTTTTAGACAACACAGTGTGAGCCCAGGTCAGATTGATAGCATGTCCTATCTGTTTTATCTGACTTTTGAAAATGCATATTTTTATTTAAGGTTATTTTTTTTATACACTGTTAAATGGTGTTGCTACACTCACTGTTGTGGGAGCATGTGAGACGAGACAGCTGTGTTTGACAGAAAATACCTTTTGAGTGAAAGGAGCTACAACCACATCAAGACCAGGTTGGACAGAGTGAAATGTAAGAGAAAAATGTTAAAGAAACAACAAAACGTCAAGGTTGTTTTTTTCTTTCTTTCTTTTCTTTTACTTTTTTAATAGTTTTGGGGCTTTGGTACATTTTTGCCCTTTGTATTTAACCCTCTCAGGCTCAAATTAAGTTTTAGTAACAGGAAAAATCAGATATTTGGGGAAATTTTCATTTGTGTAAAATAAGGCTCATAAAATATGAATGTGGAGTAATTAGGTATATGCAATTCGCTGTTGCAAATCTGCAATGCCTGCCTTGAGAGAGTTAAGTAAAACAAAGTAATTCTGACATTTTGTTTAATGTTTGTCTTTTTTGCATCACAGACAAATTAACATCTAATTAAGACAAACTTTTATTCTTTTGAACCCTCCATCTGCTGCTTTTAATCCTCCACTGTCAGCTTCTACTCTCGAAGAAATTCATTTACCTTTTTTTTTAATTTTCTCTGAGTAGAAAACCATGTCTAAAAACCAACAGTGTGGTGCTGCAGCGCCATGAGGAGGGTTGAGTCTTATTAGAAGGTGAGTTGCTTGTCATGAATGTGATGTACGTGCTGCAGGCTGTGTCAGTGAAGGCTGTCTAATGAGATGATTATGGGATTGTTGTCAGTGATACTGAGCAGATGTGACTACAAACATTTCCTGTTTGGTTCTTAAGACTCTGCCTTTGATTTCAACAAATGTACACTTCCTGCTCATTTTTATTACTCTGAATTGTAGTGGACTCACCACTGTGCTGGCACATCAAGCAGTACTATAGTATATGACTAACTGATTACCTGCAGGGAGCACAATGAGCAGTACAATGGCACTGATTTCATGTAATTTGATAACTGCCCATTAAGAGTGCTGCTGTTTAGAAATGCTTTGCAGCAGCTGGCAATTTATAAAGCCTTACTGCTGTTAAATGACACTAATGCAGTATTCTGTAATTAAGTTTGCCACTTTTACCTTATAACATTTCTCTTTTAAACATTGGTTTGAGACAAAAAAAAGGATGACTTAGGAGCAGGCGCTGTTTTAAAAAAGGATGCTTTGATAAATCAGCAATGCAACAACTAAAATATCCTTAAAATTTGCTGTTTTGAGAGGGAAGGAATCATTACTGTGACTGCGCACTCAAACAAGAAGTTATTCATTCACCCAATAAGATCACATGTTTTTGCTGCTGAACTTATTCCACGTGAAACGACTAATTTCTATAACCACTGCTAGACTTGACTGCAGGGTTTACAGCAGCGTGGATGTACTGAATAAAAAGGCAAGTGAAACAAAAGTTCTCTTACTGCACACATCAGGAGTAACTTAATGAATAAGAGTAGGCTACTTCAAATTTTTTGGCTAATTTAAACTGTGTATTTAAAAGTTTAGCTTTTTATTTCTGTTTAACATGTTTGTGACTTTACTATCAAACTGCAGTAAGTAGTAATTCTTGGCATCATTATTGGCACAGAGAACGTGACATACACCAGATAAATTTTTAAAATGATCATCCAAAGTTTTCTTTTTCTTGTTTCTTGTCTTTTTTTTTGAGACCACAATGGGCACCCTGCACAACCTGAGTTTAACCTAATTATCCACATTTCTGTAATAATTAACGAAGGAGGTGTTTTGTGTCATATTGGTGCAATTCTTGTGTAAAAAAGGGCTTTTGTGGCAGTCTGAAAAATGTCTGTTGTTCCTACGTGTCTAATGAAGCAGAGAATGACCGTACCTGCTATTAATTATTTTGATGGAAATTTCTTAAGATCATTTGTTCTCTAATCTGTTATCTGGAAATAGCTGAGTGGCTTTACTTGTTTATACCAGTAATGAGATGACTATGGAGAATAAATGGATGGTTTTTGTGTCACATCCATTTTTATTCAGTACTGCTGTCTGTAATCTTGGAGAATCTGTAACTATTGATTAATGATGGCTGTTCCTTGATGTGACATTTTCAGCGTGATTGTCCTAGTTTCTCGTGTAGAAGTTCCCCTTTTTTTGTTTGTGATTCTGAAGTAAGCTTTAGGTATCAAGGAAGAGCAAACTTTCCTTGGTTGAAATAACCAAGTTCATTTCTATTTCTTGTTGAGATGATAACGTGTAGCACTTGTTAGCTCAAGAGAACAAAGGTCGTTGAACAAGATAATGAGCTGAAAGTACGTTTCTAAGCACGCCCTCTCTCAGTTTATGTATTAAGGAAAACAAAGTAGATAATAATATCACGTTAGTTTATTCCACTGCCGGTCATTTAACCTCTTAATGCAAACCTGGTACAGAGCACCTACATGGCAGGTTGTTTACTAAGATGTTTATGACAGAGGTATCAGTAGCTGGAAAGATTTTATGATGACTGAGTTGACTCAAACTGAAATGCTACTGCTACAACCATGTAATTTGTAAACTATAATGAACACCAAGTTGGGAAACTGCAGAGATCTGCAGCCAATTTGGGTTTCTGCCAGTTACAACCAGGCAACCAAAGTCCAGCATAAAGAGCAGCCCTCCTGGATCAACACGTCAGCATTATTTACACATCCCAGCTGCTATCAGTCACCTGTTTATGCCCTCAGCCCCGAGTTCAAACATTTAATATGTCAGACAGTTCTTATTATGCTAAAGACCTCCACCTGTCACACCTCTGGCCATTTTTATTCAAATCCGATTAAAAAAAAAAAAGAAATTAAAAATTTAAATCCTAGTTTGTTTGAAAGCCCATATAATAATAAACAGTGCCTGAGGGTTACTTATCTCTTATATGAACTGTTTCATTTAGTTCTCAACGTAGGCAATAAAAACAGCAGATAGTTCATGTACAAACTGTTCTTGCCTGGTTGTATGTTTGTACAACCAGCAATTTGTGTAAAATACCTCATGTAAAAAAGTTGGAACCTGAACAAAAGAATATGTTAAAATTTGCTGTGAGAAATGGTTTATGAAGAGACAACAGGGCATGGTAGTTACTGAAACCATCAATATGAAAAAGGCCTTGTTAAATGTAAGCAGAGTATTTGCAGTCAGGACATGTGATCCATATTGTCACAGTTCATTACTGGAACATATTCATATGCAAAACACTGAAGCTGGGAATCAACGGTGTCTGTTTCACCGCCAAGCCAGTCATGTGCTGCTCATGGCATATTTGATCGAGCAGGAAAAAAGTCTTCATTGGTGAAGGAAAGACAAGCCAAAGGCAATTTCATAAATATGGACAAGAGAGCAGATGGAGTCTGCAGATACAATGTATTTTAATTATTCTCTTTTTTTCCCCCTAATAGATATGTTCTGTGTAATGAATTACTGAAACAGTCCACTAAAGTTTATTTATGTAAAAATGTATATTTTAGTTTTACAAACGCAAAAAAAAAAACAAAACCCAGATGTTTATTCAGTCATTAATTGCTCAAGTTTGGACATAAGTGATTGTTCATGTTGCAATAAACATATAATAAGTATATTTTCACTCAGAGCTCACAGCATTCTTCTCTCGGTGGAACAAACTTCAGCTCTGCTTCACCAGCTGACATTGTTTATTGTGCCTCTCCAGTTTCATTTGGGGAAAAATGTTTTGTGACAGGTTCTCGAAAATGACCGCAGGCGCCTTTGTGGTTGATGAACCTCATTGCCAATCACCGAAATGCGGACGACATGAACGCAGACACACACTGCTACAGTCAGGCACAAATCTGCCCAACCTCCTCGCAATATTTAGACACGCAAATACCAACTGTAACGCTCGCATTCATAGTTCTAAAGGATAACAAATGGATGAATTAGATTTATATTTGTTGTTGGCCGCAAACAATGATATTCACACATGTGCACAAAGTGATGGGATGAACTTGTGACAGCTATCAGTTTTAGTTCTGATCAATAACAGTGAGCCATGGTTGTATTCATACAAACACACACAAAAACATACAAAACACTGGTTTCATCTAAACACTACAGCATTTGATTCATTTCACAGTTAAATATCTCTGTATTAACATTGGGTCAAAGTGAACGGAGTCCCTCAGAGTCATTCATTCAGGATTTTATCTTCTAATTCTCATTTTTTATTTAGTAATATAACATTGTCTTCTATTTTTAACAACTCCAGAATACAAATCAATAAACTGTCAGTGATTTTCACAGATTTTATTTTCCTTTTAGCAGATTACAGTTCATGTCATGTGTGCAATGAGGAGGCTTTGCTGGCAAAGTTTTTTTCAATTTGGAATTTTTAATTGTTATCACTTTCGCAAACACTTTCACAAGACAATGACGGCAACTACAATAAAAGAAACACTCTGATAAAAGACTGATTACTGTCTGTTCAGCATCAACTAACAGACTGACAAATTTAGAAACCAGCATGTCAACAACTATAGTGACATTTAGCAGCCAGATGGGGTCTTTTATTCTTCAGAGATGGCCCAAAGGAGAACACAAAGAACTGTCAAACAAGCAAATGTCAAAGTCCTGACTGACAAATCAAAACAAAACAATAAATTACAGTGGAAAAAATGCAATGTGAGCTGACAAAATTAACCCTGAAAATGTTATAGGGTGGCTTGTCTACAAACACAGGGTCTTTTGCTTTTTTTTTCTATTTGTTTCTCGAGTGTCTTGTGCTTCATTTACATGTTTTGACATATCTGGTCAACTAAAATCAACATTATATCATTCTTACATACTAGTGCTGCATATATATATATTTTTAACTAATCTTGTTTTACATAAAAAACACATTATAAAACCTTTATTAATTATATTTTTAGTTATCATGTAAAACCCTTGTTTGGATATGTTTGATAGTGGAGGATCAGATTCGACAGGATGTCAAATCAAAGACAAAAACAAATATAGCTAAAATAAAGAAATACATAATATGATTTTATTAAAAACACATTTCTAAAATAAAATCTTACTCATAAGACTTCTCTTCCCTATATTGTGTTTTTATTTCTGACTCCTATTTGTATTGTTATATGTGTGTGTATATTTGAACTTATTGCTTCACTGTTTGTTTGTTTGTTTTAGAAGATCGGACTTTTATGGCAGCAGTTTAAATAGCTTTAGCTTTTTAAAAGTTGGACAATGTACAAACTAAGGCTGCAAATCAGCAACTGTCCCCCATTTCTTTGTGCAAAGCAACAATTGCATTATTTGATATGTTCCATTATTAATTTTTTTGACAGTTTAAATGAAACCTAATTAAATTAGAATAGCTATAAAAATAAATTCTGGTCCTAGTTCTTGTTGTGTACTCTGTCAGCTCCACCTTCACTGTGTGCAAGTTCAAGGTCAGGTTTACCTACTTAGCTAATTTAAAAACAAGTATAAAATATGTTTACATGTCTCTACATTAATAAAGTGATGTTTATCATTATTATTATTATTTTCTGAAAGATCTCAGCGTCGCTGCTTGTTACAGTTTTTTATTTTGAAAAACTTCCACCAGATATAGTTTTGATCAGCAGTCACGTGACCCAGCAGCGTTTCCGAATATTAGAGGAGTTCTTGTGAAACTGAAGGTTCGTGTTTTAACATGTTTTCTGTCAGACCTGTTTCTCTTGCTGACGGGTTTGCTCGTCGGGTTGATTGCTCCTTGTTAACGTCATCTAGTTCCGAGCACCCAGCCGCAGATTGTCTTTTTTTTTTTTTTGCATGAGCTCTGAAGTTGGAGACGCGAATGAAGCGCGTTGATTTGAGCAGGGGTGCAGCTACCTACTTTCTGAGGGGCCCCCCGCGCCCCCCTCGTCTTTTTAAAAAAAAAGCGTTTAAATCTTATTTATTCATGCACATATAAAATATCATCCTGTTGTTGGATTTGGCCCATCAGAACATTTCTGGGGGAGGGGGGTATTTTCAACCATGTACTTCCTCAATGAGTCCCCCATTTCCTGATGCTTTGCCCAGGCCCTCTCCTCTGCACCTCTCTATTCCTCTCCCTCTTCATCATCATCATCGAAACCTCCCTGTTCCACATTCACTCTGTGGTGATTGACTCGCCCTGCGCTAATTTTCCCAAAAGGACTCAAAAACTAAGTGTGTGATTTGTGAAACCTTAATCTGATTTGTGAAACTTCAATACAGGGCGTTTTTAGCAGAGTTGCATCCAGACCACACTAGCACTTTGGATCGCCTTGCTGCTGAAAAGTGCTATATAAATAAATTTCACTTCACTTCACTTCAATAGAACTGGTTAAGGTTAAGGTTTCACAAATCACACACTCGGTTTTAAATATTCTGCTATTAGCTGAGAATAATCTAATCCAGGTTTGAAGAGTCTAGGTGTTGTAGTTTTGGAGCTGGACTGGTTCAAGTGTGATTCAGATCAGAAAAGTGCTGAAATTGCCCTTTATTGAGGTTTCACAAATCACACACAGATTAAAGATGTTGAAGCTTGTGAAAAATTAGGTGGAATGGCTCTTTAGCGATTTTCTGAATCGGAAGCCAACTTCAGCTTCGTCCTGGGCCTCTAGGTCTTTGTGGCCTCTAAGTCACATGGTCAAAAAGTGTTAGTTAATAGCCTTATATAAACGACACATTTTGTTATTACACGTTTTCTATATAAATAATATTTACATGACATTACATGGCTGTTCCTACACTTCCAGCTCATATTAGACCAACCTGTCTCCCTCCTCTGTCTGTCCTGATTCCTTTGCTCCATCCTCGCAGCTGAACAACATGAACTTTGAGTTAAGAAGGTTTTAAACTACAGCAGTCAAACCACATATAAAAACCATAAAATTTTAATTTTAAATGATATCCTTGTTGGATATCAGTTACTGACTGGACTTTTCAGATACATCACAGCAGCTCTGTAGTCTCTGTCCCAAAGAAGATATTTAAACTCTCAACTTCTATAATTTATCTGCTGTATGATTCACCATCGGGTTCAACAAATGATTGCTGTCTGAACTACAAAATAACCACAAACAAGTTCCTTTATTTTTCTTGTGATGATCTGTTGTATTGTAAATACCGTTCAGTACAAGGTTGTAACTTGCCATTTTACTAGCAGCTTTAGGTAATCTGAATATTTACAAGCCTCTTCTTGAGACACTGACAGAACTTACCTGCTGTCTTTCAACAAATTTGAAAAAGCATTTTTTTCATCCCTAACATCTGTATCCTCCTCCCTCTTCAGCTTTCTGCCACCATAATTTTTTCTGCCTCTCCCTCTTTAGCTCTTTAGATGAACAAATACTTTGTTGATGCTGTGATAGAAATTGTTTTGCAAAATAAACAATGCATGTTACATAATTTAAAAAGAGACAGTGAAATAATGACTAATCTAATTAAGAATAAGGAACCATTGTTAGAAGAACAGTGATAATCCTAATTATAGCAATAATCTTAGTTCTTAGACACAGTCATCATATGGTGTGCTGTGACAATTATTTGTCTCCTGTTTTTCATTGATCTCACTCAAACCTTCTTTTATTTTTTTGTTTAGCAAAAATGTCTGTGCAGCTCACCAAGCCCAAGTTCAATGAGTCTCAGGTGTCTGAGCTGTTGAAGAAGCTGTTCAACCTGACACCACGAGAAATTTGCTCACTGCCCAGCTATGATGACCAGAACTTCTATGTGGCATCTCCTGAGAGTGGCGAGTACGTCCTGAAGATCATGAACGCAGAGGACAGTAAGAACGTCAACTTGATTGAGGTGCAAACATACGCCATGTCCTTTGCCCAGCAGAATGGACTTCCTACTCAAACGGTCATTCCCACCAACTCAGGACAGCTCTTGAGTCTGGAAGAAATGGGTATGAGGCAAGAACACTAATATTTGTGAATTATTAATGTGAATTCACCTGTGATGGACTTGCGACCTGACCAGGGTGTCCCCCGCCTCCCGCACAGTGTCTGCTGGAGATAGGCACCAGCTCCACTGACCCGGAAAGGAAAGGTGTTTAAAACAAAGGGGTGGATGCAACATTGTAACCTATGCTTGTTGTTTTGCTACTTCTCATAGTGACTATAGTGTATTTATTTTGGTTTAGTTGTGCACATTATTATTTAGTTTTTCACAGCACCATTGATTCATGCCATCGTTTGTGTCTTCCTCTGTTGCCATTGAAAAGAGTGATATTTAAATTCAGCAGCGTTATTACAGTATGTACAAATCCAAACGATGCACTGAAGGTTTCTGAATTTACTCATACATCTTGTGTAGCTGATCGTGACCCTGAGTGAGCTGCCATTTCATTGAGCTCATAAAGAGAAGTAATGGTGAACTTGACAAGCAGAAGAGGTGGACTAAGGCTTTCAGCCTGAAGGCAGAAATGTAAAGTTTTAACTTAAATTGCCATAGCTGAGTGTCACAGGTTCAGGTCCTCAGTTGTACTATTATTCAAGTATTTTAGTGATGAGAAATGTGACATCACGTTGTACCACACAACCCAGGTTCACAATTCACGAGGCTTATAACTGAGGGAAGGGGCAGTAAAACGAACTCTGACTGTCTTTACTTTTGTCAGACTGTGGATCTGGCTGTAAGAAGTATCTCGTGCGGCTGTTGACTTATTTACCGGGGGTGACCATCTCTAAGGTTCCTTTAACACCTGAGTTATTATATGAAACTGGCAAGATGGCAGCAAGAATAGACAAAGTCTTTGAAAAGGTATGAGACTTTTACATTCATGTCAGTTTAGAAATACATGATGTTGTTGGGAAATATTGTTTTAATTGAAATATTAAGAAATATAAAGTTAATGTTCTGATATGATTGTTTTTTTCTCCCAGTTACCTTAAACTCAAGTTGCTAATATTGGTAAAACAGTATGCAACCGACTTGAAACTTGTTTATCTTCATCTTCCTTGTGCTTAGCTTCATTTTTGTTGCATTTCAGATGGAACATCCTCATCTCAGCGTTCTGCAGAGGGAGAAATTCATATGGAGTCTGTCAAATGTTGACCTCCTGGAGGCGTACCTCGGTGTTTTGGATGGAGATCCTCTTCAGAGTGTTGTGAAGTCTGTCATTCATCATTACAGGACCTCCGTGCAACCCAAACAGCCCAACTTTCGCAAGTGTGAGTTTGGATATTTTTATTTTACTTTTAAAATTTGTAGTTTTTAATCATGTTTCTATGTAGACTAAGAAACTTGTCATACGCTCAGTCTTGATACAACCAAAACGTTCTTCATGGGCTTCTTGTAGGCTGATGGGATGCAATAAAATGCATATTTATTGTGTTTTTTTGTTTGTTTGTTTTTTTCTTTAAGGCATTAATCATGGCGACTTCAATGAGCTCAATATACTCGTACAACCTGATGATAAAAGTGGCAACAAGATTTCTGGCATCCTTGACTTTGGGGACATGAACTGTGGCTACTACATCAATGAACTTGCTATCGCAATAATGTACATGATGACAGTGCATCCTGATCCCATTAAGGTGGGGGGACCTCTCCTCGCTGGCTTTGAAAGTGTCTTTCCCCTCAATGAGGATGAGAAAGATTCCCTGTATTTCCTGGTGCTGTCCCGCTTCTGCCAGTCTTTGGTTATAGCTCGTTATTCTGTGACATTGTACCCAGAAAACGCAGAGTACCTGATGATTACATCCAGAAAAGGAGTCAAGATTGTCCAGCAACTTTGGGAGCTTGGAAAGGAGCAGGCGGAGAAGGTTTGGTTTGCAAAGTGTGAATGACTTTCAGCTACTACCACAGCAAACCAGTTGAGGTGACTCTGAACTTTAATCAGTTGTAGAGGTCGAATTATTATTTTCTGAACGTTTTATTAAATCCCAGTCAGTGGGTTTGTGTTTGTCAACAATTACAGAGCCCCCCCCCCCTCTTTAGTTATCAGATAAATAATTGATCTTTGAACTACATTGTAATACTTGTCTTGGGAACAATTGTACAGGAAAGCAAAAGCAAAGTTTTAAATAAACACAAAGTATATCACTTATAAAATCTCTGTGTTTTTCCCTTCAGGAAGATTGCATCTCTTGAATGAAACTTGTAATTCTGTCAAACTAACACATGGTGTAACACTGCCCTCATGTGATGATTATACCATCCTACTTCTATAGGAATGCAAGAAGGTGCAGGAAAATAGACAACAAAAGTACTGGAGTTGCTAACATACAAGTTGTGTTAACTGTTCAAAACAACAATTGTGATGTTAGCTTATAACAAACTGTCCAAAATGTATCTCTGGAAGAGAAAAGCAGAAACATCTGATCGAAGCTGGAGTTAAGAAACCCTGTCTGCCTTTAACTACTTTAAAACCTCAATCATAAACACGCAATATAGATTCTGGGCAAGAGTCTTTGCCTCTGTTAAAGCATTAGCTAAAGTTTATTATATGTGCAAAAATGTATTTACTTTATTCCTTATATTTAAAATTCATAAAAATAAAAAGTAATTATACAGTAACATTTTAAGATAAGGTTTATATAAAAACATGCTTTAAGAGTTTTTTTGTTGTTCTTTTTTACTTTAAAAATCAGCAGCCAAATGTTTGAAGTTGTCCAGGAAGTGACAGAACAATAAATCATCACTTTTGATGCTTCCAACACTTGGAAAGAAATATGACAAAAGAAATTTTGTTTCCTGCAAAGATGTTAAAAATTAAAATCACAAGCAAAAGGTGTTAAATTTAGCTTGTTTTCTGGGTGCTGACTTTAAAGAATAATAGTAATAAAATTATTAAAAGACCCTAAATAATGTGAAGACACTATAGGTTAACGATTGTTTTCCTTTCAGGAGTTCTGCTGCATTTAATACCAATTGGAAACTTCATATTTTGCCTCTCCAACAGTCAAAAGTCAAACAAAAAGGCCAGAACATGTTTGATGCCAGCTTGGGTAAAGTTTGTCCACTTTGATGAGTAAATTTGATATCATTCTTCATAAATGTGGCTCACTTTGTGAACATACAACCCCTCATTTCTTAGTTTTCTGCCTGAGAAAGTACTCTCACCATGTTTCAGCTACTTTCTGACAAAATGTGCAAAAGTTGAGAACGACACAATTCATATCTTATCTCTAATTGTAGCACAAATCTTCAATCTTTCATCCTTGCTATACTGGAATTAGGAGAAGGAATAAAGTTGCTGTTTCTGTTTTATGGTTTCAGTGTTGCTTCCTGCCTTCATGTCCACAGAGACTCAGTTTAGTTTCTATTATAGGAGAAATTACTGATTGCTGTGGGCCATTTATAGAAAGAGAAAAACAATAGATCTGTCTGCAGTACTTCAGCTGTTAAACGATTTGGATTTCAGTGCAGGTATGCAGGCCTGTCAGTGTTACTCAGCAGAGGGGTTCTAATCAAGTCAGCAGTTTATAATGACTCAGATGGTGATGTTTAGGTTGTTAGGTTAAAGCTGTTAACTTCACAGACTGAGATTATCTTAAGAGTCAAGTTTACATGTGGTTGAATTTATGGAGTAATGTGGCTTCATTTAGAGTAATCAACAGTACTGACTGCTGGTGTTGTGGATTGAAAGTGCTTCAGGGGATTAGAAATGAAGAAAGTTGACAGTGTCGAGCTTCATGCATCTGCAGTGAGAACAAGGAGACCTTCAGTCATCACTAATGTGATAAAAAAACACCACCAAGTCTGCTCAGTGTAACAGGATCAGCATCTGGGCCCCAAATTAATTACATTACATGAAATACGGATATAAAACAACAGCATTTCATTATTACTATTATAAATTTTAGTTTTCTTTTTTTCAGGGGTCGGTAATCACACCATGTTTTTTTTATTTTTTTGTTTAAGAGCAACAAGAATCTCACAATGTGCTGAAGTCAAAGCAATTATCAGAGAAAATGGAGCTTTAATAAAGTGACAGATTACATGTCTGAAATTGCTAATTGCTATTTTCTTTTAAATTTCTGTGAAATCCTATGTTTATTGCCTGCCGCCGAACACGATGGATGGATGTACATCTACAACTGATTACCTTTTAAATTCAACTCAATTAAAGATGGCCACCACAGCTAATGAATATATGAGCTAACATAAGCTGATCTCAGCCTTTAAACTGATATAGTTTAGTTTATCTTATGTTCACCCAGTTTAAATTAGTTTGACTCTGTAAATGAAGTTTCTGTAGATGGTTTCACGATCCAGAATTTACGTGTGACCACTGACGATATTTACAGCAGAAAGAAGTGCAGACTTTGTTTACAGGCTGAAAACAAAGGCGTAAAAATCATCATGTAGAGGAATCCACCAGTCTGGAGTTCATCAGGGAGACTGATGTGCTCTGACCCATCTGCCACCAACATGCAATGCTGTACCTCTGGGAAAACAGGGATCATAAATTATAAACAACTATCTTATTACTGAACCATATTACACTGAGAAATCTTATTCAATAATTAACGGAAGGTTGCTCACTGAGGAGAGCTCGAGTGTTCAATTACAATGAGCCTTTTAGCACGATTTAAAACAACAGTTGGTCGAAGTGCTTTATGGTTTTAAATGGAAAACATTATAAAAATATAGAATAAAGGACAACAAAGACCAGCCTAAAGATCAAATAAACAATAAGATGAACAGATTCATGTTACCTTGATGTTTTTCAATCAAAAGGCAGACGTTTTAAGAATTGAAAGGTGAGAGTAAAGAAAACATACATGCACCACTGGATGGAGCCATCAGCCCACTCACCATGCATAACGAACAGTCAGGTTGGCCATATTAAACTTAACATTCAGGTTTTAAAGTACTGTTATAATTTCTCCCCACAGTCTCTAAACGGAGAGAGGAATGGCTATCTTTTTTTATGGTAACTTAAGATAAAACTGGTTGATTTAAAGGTTAAGCTTGTTGAAAAGAATAAAACATATACCAGTTTGCATAGGTGTAAGAATCATATTTGTATATGGAAAAACAAACGAAGAAACTGCTCTACGGTTTAACATGCTTTATCAAAGCAAATAACAAAGTATGGAAAAATAAACAAGAGTATGAAAATCTAAAAAAAAGAATGGTTTCTTTTTGTCTTTTCACTGCAGTTGCTGATGTGCAACAAACACCTTATTCAAAGCCTGGCTTCACACACACTCACACACTCACCCCCACACACACATACACACACCTCTTGTGTACTTTCAACCTCCCACCTAAAAGGCACCATCTGCCCTCTGCAGCGGCTCGCGGTATGTCCTTCCAGTCATGCAGGAAAAGTCACAGTGTGCGTCAGTGAATGTCTGCCTGAGTTCACGTCTGTTTTACTGCAGTTCACCAACAATCGAGCACAGTCAGCCCAAAGAGCCAGCAGCATATATGTGAACCTTTGTGCTTTATTCTTTAGATGCTGCAGCTGCTTTCTGCCCGTTCTGCCTTTTTTCTCTTTCTACCTTTTGGTTGTTTTCAGTCCGTGTTACATAAATCAAATGTAAAAGGATCACGGGGCTCAATACAGCGCCCCCACTTATCAGCGCCAACAATCTACCTGGCATTTCGATTCCATTCAACACTTCTTCCATAATAATTCAGCAGACAATTTGTATTTTCACTTCAAAGACCAACAGTGTGATGACTTTTACAGAGATCATTGTTTCTCAAATGTGCTGCTCCCAGTGACAAAATTAAAGACTTTTGACTTACCTTCATTTTATGAATTTTCATTTAGTTCTTTTTAAACAAAAATCCACAAAATAAAAGTAAATGAAAACATGATTAATATTTATAATATTATACATTTACTATGTGTAAATGTCACTTGAAAAAAAAGTGTCTGACATGTCAGTATTTATTTATTCAATAATTGTATAATAAAAAATATTCACACTTTTAACATTTGATATGTTGTTTTAGGCCACTGCAGTCATAGTGAACATAATGTGCAAATGACTGCATGTTTATTTTAAATATACAGTAGCTTACAAAGCATCCCTACTTAATCAGTCCTTTCTGGCATTATTAAAAATCTAACAAAAAGTTTCCTTCAAAAACATTCGTTAGTTAAAGTGTTCAACTCTTCACACATTCCTCTCTTCAGTATAAATGATTCCAGCCTTTGAGGCTTTTGCAGAGACTATAACGTTGCCAAAGAAAAACAAGAAAAAGTTTCAGGAGGGTCCACATTTACCTTCTCTCACACTGTTCTGGGTTTGTTCTGTCCGTTTGCCAGTCATAACTCTCCTCCAGTGTCAAGCTCAGTTATACCCATTTCCATTTAAGTATTTCAGTACGTTTCACTGAGTCCTCAGGGTCAATTTGTCAGATGGTTTTGAAATTTCTGACCATGCAGAAATTGCTGGAGTAAAAACATCTCTTAGACTCCACACTTCACCACAGGGAAGAGTAGGTTATTAATAAAATGCCGCGTATGTGGACATTGAACAGCAGCAAATAGGAAAGGTTCATCTTTGCTGGAAGTGTTGACTTACTGCTGCCGCACTAAACACCAGACACCTGCTGATTCAAACTAAAGTCTTCCTTTTGGTTTCTAATTGTGTCCTTTCACTCCAGGTTGAATTTGGATAAAAAGGAATTTTCACTTAGAAATATAAATAGTACACAGCGGACTGTCTTCTAACAAGTTGGTTTAGATAAAATTACCTATTCAACTAAAACTGGATCACTCGTTTGTGTTTTTTTGCAGCCAAAATTAAGGTTTATTTTGTTTCTGTTAACAGATGTAGTACAATTTAGAAATTAAACCTTTTCAACATAAAGTGTCCTAATCTTTTTAACATTTCAGCAACATTAATGCAGAAGTTACAAGAGATAAAAGTTGCTCATTTGAATTTAGTGCTACAAAGTCTCTTGCAAATATAACCTACAACCTCTTTGTAATTTTTGTGAATACAAACCACTTTGCTAAAACTACACTTACTTACATTAAAAATAAGCTTGCTGAAGAGCAGACTCCTCACTTCTGAATCCTTTCCAGTAAACACTGAAACTACATGTGCAGTGCAGCTGGATCTAGACGACATAAAATGGCTTAAATAGCTATTTGAATTATTATTTTCTGCCTTTTGAATATTTAAAAAAAAACATCTTTTTTGATTTTAGTCAATAGTAGTTGCAAACAACATACAGTAATATAGTACATTTCTGAACAAATCAGTAATAAATTAATCAGGCAAGTGGACAACACTGGCTCAGATAAAAAAATAAAACTTAAAAACATTTAAGGCATATCAAGAGCACTGCTGTTTATTAAAGTTAAGGACATACCTCTCAATTTTAGGGAAAGTGACATAGAACATTACTAATATTTCTAGGTTCCTTCCTTACCGTTTTATGATGTTTTATAATATTTGGCAAGTTTTGACATCATATTGCTAACAGATGAAGAAAAGACAGTAACATCTACCTGACCTTACAAACTTGGAGGAGGAAAAAAATATAATCACCCATGATTACAGAAAGGGGGAAAAAAAGCTCACCGGTTCCTTTGAATTTGCCTTTGATTGCATGTCTTTGTTATTCTTGACAACAACTGTTAACCTCTGTCTTTAATATGTATCTATCAGGCATGTGGCTCTTGGATGATTGGCCAGGTCTTCACTGCTGCCAAGCCAATCTGTTCAGACTAATTCACTTCATGGATCCTTCGCAGATTGTTGTGTAATGATTTTCAGCTTCATGGTCAGATGATCTGTAGTGACCGCGCTGTCAGAGTTGGTACAAATCTAGTCTTTTCTGTTTCTCATCTGTTTTGTGTCTGACAACTTGGCACAGCCCAGATTACACCAAAATGTGTGTTTGTTACTTTTCGTGTCACTTTGAAAATGCACTTCCCAAACATTTATTGATTAGCTTTGCTTACTTACAGTGGACAAGCTAATTTTCATTCAAAATATTCAGAGCAAAGTATAATTCAAGGGTAAAGTCACCTTTGAGGAGTGAAAACTTTCCAGAGGCATAAATTGTAGTAGCAACTAGCTATAGTGGAAGTTTTTTAAAACAAAGGAAGGATCCCTACAGTTTGGCAGCAGAGAACACAGTTTGTAAGCTGCTGCAGTGGTTCAGCTTCCTCAGTCTTATCAGTTCCTTTCAGATGAACACTGCACTCAGTTTTCTGTCATGAACTGCTCTTTTAAACCCACAAAACCCACCGATGGGGGAGCAAACTAAAGCCCCCTGGCATGAATTCATTAAGACTTTCACACATTATCACATGTCGCTTTTTTAGTGTGCGTCCGGGACATTAATTTGGTGTAACAAGCGTCAGGATGGCCTATCTGCGCGGAACAGGTGGGAAGCACAGGGGCCTCTCACAGCTCCAACATTAGGGAGGCGCGTACAGAGGGATGGCTAATCGATTGGACAGACTGGATTTACTGAGGCGACTGAGTCTCTGGGTGAGGCAAAAAAAAAATGAAATAAATAAAATAGAATCTGTGTTTGTGTGTATGCTTGTGTCAGTGGGAGGAAGTGGAGGCAGTTGTACGATTTTACTGGAAAACTGGATGCCTGAACCAGAAGAACAATAAAAGTTTAGGTTGTCAAGAACATACACGAACTGCCTTTACTTTTACAATAAAAACATAACCCAAATAACCTAAAAAAGCCCCATTAGCACAAAGAAAGAAAAGAGCCAGCACTTGAATGATACTGATCGAACAAGTGCATGCTTACTTGAAAAAACTTTGACATTTTATTGGTCAGGACCCACTGAAAAGTTTTTATGTGCCTAGCAGTGCTGGAGTGATTTTTTTTTAATTTTTTTTTTTAGATATTTTAGTTCCCATTTTCCATGAGATTATGATCCTAAAACAGGATATAACTTTTAATGCTCTTGAACTGTGATCGCAGTGGGGGATGTGTGGAGTGGAACCTTTTGTCTCATACTGTAAAAATAGCCCTCTGCAGGAACACACAAAAAAGGTTTAATAACCAAGTTTTTCACTAAAATCAGCAGAATCTGTATGTTTTTTTAAAACTCTAACCTTTATTGTAACTATTATTCCTGTAATATTTTTACATTATGTAAAAATAACAAACTTTATAACAAAACATTTTATTTAAAGAAAATGCATCACTTAAGAGCATGCAAAAGTATAAGGCTCTTACTTGGTATGAGGGAAATATTATGTTCTTTTCTCAACTTTTCCCCATTGATTTCTATTTTGACACATTCTGACTTGATGATCCTGAGCCACCCACACAGACAAAACAAATGCATGTATATAAACTCAAATAAAAAAATCACAATATTGTGTCTGACACTCCAACATAGTTTCAAACACCCCCACATACCCTACAGCATTATAGTAGTCTCATAACTTCCAGCTGATTCTCATGAGATTCAAACACTAAACATGTGATCGCTCAAACACGTTCCAGCATTAGATATTGACAAAGTTCTTCTAGGGACTAAAACCAGACTCAGATTTTATGATTATATGACTAGCTGTGATATGATTGTTAAAAGAAGTACCATGTTCTTTTTAAAGAGTAGGCCGCACAAACTGAGGTCTAAATATAAATAATTCAAAGCTGATTGTTGTTAAAATGCAGAAAGTCTTGCTGTGATCATGCAACTATAATTACAGACTAAAAAAGGAGGAGCTACTTTGATTTTTCTACATGTTTGCACCACACCTTCTGGTGTGTAATCTTCTATAATCAATATTTACCTGGATTAATTTATGATAGCATTTCATATACATTTGTTTAACCAAGGCAGAGTGTAAAAGCTGTAAAAGCAGCCATCTTTTGATTCAACCCAGTTAAGTAGAACTTTAAACTTTAATTAGTGTACTGCCTGCAGATGTTTTCCCACCATCTGTTGAACATTGCAGTGCTGGAAAAGGTGCAAAAAGTCATTCATCATTTTTATACCAGAGGGAAGAAGAGGCCTTTTACAAACAGTTCTCATCTTTGCTTGTATTTTTATGAACTTGTGAAATGTCATCAGTCACAAGTACGTTTCACATATTAAAGATAATTCTCTTGGCTGATGACTTATACATTTTTTCTGGACCAATGAGTAATTATAAGTATCAGGCGTGATTAAATAACATTGTCCAGGTGAACTGTCAGACATGTTCTCACTTCTAAAAATACTTGTTGGATATTGATGAGAGGTGCCAGAAATGAGACTCAAGGAGAAAGAATGCTGCTGTCAGGATTATTTTGTAATGAAGTTTCAAATATCAGAGTCTATTGACAAGTCTGTCCAACAGTTTCAGTTTTATCCCTTAAAGTTTGTAAATGTCTGAAGCGTTTTCATGTTAAATAACTCTTTTTCTTGTTTTTCTTCTTTAAAAACGTCTGCTTTCGCACCGGTTGCATGTTAGAGATGTCACAAGCATGTACAATCATTCACTGTGAATTCTGCAAACAGTTACTGTACCTACTGTATGCTGGTCACATCAAAGCTTAATACCGGGAACTGGCGGGGAACAATTTATACAAAGTCCGGTTTGACTAACCTCTAATCTCACAAGCAACTTGTAAGCATAATGTTTGGAAATTTCAAGTCTGCATTTTATGAGCAAAAGAGGCTTCAGATTCCAAACATGTGGTTCATTTGGCACCATCTTTCATGGAAAACAGTGTAATCCTGGCACGTTCTTTGTAACACTGCTGGAACTGGTGTTTGTTGTTCTTAGAGCTGCAAGTCACATTTGAAAGGGTAGTTTAAATATCATATGGTATTTGCTGCTGCCATGTTTCTTTGTCGGAAAAGTCCAAATTCAAAGTTTTCATTGGACAATACAATAATGCTTCCTGTGCAGACTTGGCTGTCAACAGCTGAAGTCAAACAATGGAGCATACAACACATTTATTAGTTTGCTTTAAAGGCTCTTTTGTGTATATGTGTTCTAGTTGAAACTGCCCAGGAACGTATCATTCCTTCCCTTATTTACAGTTTCCTTTCTCCTGTTCGAAGGAATCTGAGTAGAGTGGAAGCAAGTTGTGCTGAAGACAAAAACATTTCATAAGAGGTTTTATACATTTCCCTCCAGCACGACTAATTTTTGCTCCAACTGACACTGACGTCATGCACAGCACGGCTCAAGTTGAGAGACTTACTCAGCTCAAAGCGCCAAGAGCAGTGATCCTATACACAACACGTCCAAACTGCAAGGAAAATGTGCGATCACAGGCAGAACACATCTGTTACAAACGAGGGCAAAAGCAGGGCAGCAGAAACAAAAAAAAAGTTATAAAGCAAAAGACGGATGTATCACCCCTGTACCCTTCAGAATCTCAGGTCATTAACCAGCTTGTCTCAGGCACTTTCAGCAAGTTTATGTAGGAGGAAAATCTCTGAATGTTGCTACATTTATTCCCATACGGAAATAATGTGGCAGTGAGGCAAAGATGTATTTCCAGACTCAAATATTTCAAGTTCCTCTCAGAAGGAAAAAATAGCATCACGAGGCTGTATACGTGCACCACTTTGTCACATCCATCAATTTTCTTTACTCAGTTAATTCTGTTCATGGTCACCAGAGGCTAGTGTTTGTCTCCGGCGGTCAAGAGACAAGGGGCAGATACACCCTTGACAGATCACCAGTCTACAACACTTTTTCACACGGCAAGTACAAATACAACACCACCTTTTTAAAGCAAAGTGTAGTTAAAACATTTGGATCAATAATTTTATCGGTCGGGAAAAGGAGTATTCAGGTCTTTCACCTAAAGCAGTGTTAGTGCTCTCTTTGTTAGTCTATTTGTGATCAATATCTACTGATTTAATATTTACAAAGAGAGGATTGCATGTGGAGTACCCCAAGGCTCAATTTTTGGTCCACTAATAGTCAGTGTTTACCTGCTTTTCCTTGTATAAGTTATTCAGAAACATAGAAACTATCACAATTATGCAGATGATCTACATCTAACCATTTCCTTATTTCAGATGATTTAGATCTTTTGCACTCTCTTACCCTCTATCAAGGACATTAATTCATAAGTATCAGACAACACATTGCATTTAAATAAGAACAAAACTAAAATATTTGTCTTTGGGGCACAGAAAATTACAACTTTTCTCAGTTCTCTGCCTTTTGAGTGCAAAGATGAAGCACAGAAACAGGGTTTAATACTAGACGGTAATTTAATTTAACAAATATCATAATCATAACAATAAAGTAGTCTTGTTTTTTTTAAATAATTACAAAAGGCCTTATTTTTTTTAAACAAAATCAAAATGATCTTTTTAAACCATTCAGGCTGGTAATATGGATTTTCCCATGATTGCCATCTGGCACAGACAATGATTAAAAGTGGAGTTGTGTGTCCGTTGTTGACTTAATTCTGTTAAAAGTCATGTTTGTATTTTGTGATTATAGCAATAAATAAAGAAGTTATCAGAGTTTTAATTAATGTTAGAAAATGTTTTATCGTTTGTTAAGAGTTTCAGTAAATGATCTGTTAGTATAAACATCTCAGAAAAGCTATTTTTCTCACTGTTCTCTTTACACACCTTAAACAATACAGCTCTTTATTCAGGTAGTTAAAAGAAACAAAAAATGTAAAGAAGAATAAAAATCATTTAAAAACGCATTGTGGCCTGTTTCAAAGTGTTAGACTATAACGCCAAAAAGTACTGTATTTTAGATGCACTGTTATGTGCAAAAGTAAAGCTCTGATATTATGTTGTGACCAATAATGTGAGACAAATGCAGCACAGACTTGCAGGCTAACAATACAGTAGCCATAATGAAATAAAATTGAGATTTCTTCTGAGGTTTGGTGCTTTGATTAATTTCAGGCGCTTAACTAAGGCTTTGTTGTAACAGCTGCTTTAGCACTGGCTAAAAAACAAGTTTAACTTTTCTTCCACCTCCAGAAATTCCTCTTCTTTATGAAACACATTGGTGTGCATCTGGCTTATGTCCTGAGGTTAGTGGTGTATGTGTGTGTGTGTGTGTGTGTGTGTTTGTACTGTAGGTGAGGGAGGTGGCTGTGTGGGTGGGTCAGCATGAGTGATATGACTCTGCAGGTCGATGTGACTCACTGTAAGTGAAGACAGGTCGGAAGGCTCAACGGTTTGTGTGTGCATGTGTGTCACAACAGAAATGCACGTCGCTCATTTAGATACACAAACAGACTGTCAGCTTGGATGACTTCCGAGTAGCTGCACTGGGTGGACGGAAACTGGAGTCAGTTTAGGAAAACAAACGAGGCCAAAAAGTTTTAGGCGCAAAACACTCCACAATGACTTGTTGAAATGTGTTTATATTCCTTCCTTTTGACAAACACAATCTATTAAAAGACAAGAGGAGAAATTGATAGAAAAGCTGAGGGGTAAAAAAAAGAAGCTATTTTACTGAGACAATAAAATAATGTAAGATTGTGTGGGTGGCAGGAGTTAGGCCTAAAGAGAGCTTTACGCTAATATTTTTTTGCCTCTGTCACAGTTTCTCTGTTTTAGATTAAATGGGCTTTTAATTCTAATAGTAATTTCCAGTAAGTCTGCAAAATCTGCTCACTCTTTGAGGGGAGAAATTGAGGTGACAAGGGGTTGATTTTTTTGCCAGCTGCTGGCAAGATTAAAAAAACAGAATTAGGATTTTGTCATTTTTAGTGTTGCTCATTAGTTTTTCCTCTGCCCATAATGGGAAACATAATATTTTGATTCTTTTCTGCATTAATTTGGGAGTCTAAAGAAGTGCCGTCCGGAGAACATGTTTATGACAGGAGTCTTGATGTAATTTTGTGATATTTGGCTGCGTGCATGAGTAATTATAGACTCATCTGTCTGTGTGTGTTTATAGATAGGCAGTCTGAGAGTAAAATGGCTGTGGGGAAGGCTGTGGAATAAACTCGCCACCAGTGGGGAAAAGATGGCAAGAGATCAGGAGAAGGAGAAGTGAATGAGTGGGAGGTATAGACGTCCAAACTGTGAATCACTTGGAAGGAGTGAGTGGGTCAGTAGATTCCCTGAGGATCCCCATCACACCCATCTATGAGATGTAAAACCTCTCTGAGGTCTGCTGTTGGCTTCCCTTAAGTTTTTTTTTTATTTATTTATATATTTAAGCCAGCATCAGAGAACATCGCAGACCCATGAGGATTTTCTGCAAAATAGAACCCAGATCACTCGGTTCTTTGCTCCATGGCACCTTCTGAACAACAAAAAGTCCCATATAACATAACAGGAGATTTAAAATCACACTGGTGTTTAGAGGGTATTTACTTTCAATAAATGAAAACACATGAAGTTGGATCAGTGATGTCAAACACTCAAGATTCTTTTCAAGTTCTGAATGTTCTAGTTTCTATATTAAAACCACATAACTTACCTTACATGTCTATTGGCACAAAAATATCTTATTGTTTATTGAAATCAGATAAATCAAATTAGAACCTGGGGATTTTTGGAGGGCTGTCAGAGCTGTGAGATCTTTACAATGTGTGCTGTTTCTCAATCCTGGACTGCAGGGCTTACTTTACAATCTGTTACTCTGTCATAAATTTAAGTCCATTTTATCCATTTTTACTAGACTTATTATGTAACTCTGTTTTCAGTCAGATGGACCAAGTGATATTTAGCACAAATATATATTTAAGTACATTTAAAATCTGCAACTAATTAAGATATGTATTTTTTCTTTCTAAGCTCGTTTTTGCTTCTCAAAACCAGAGCTTGTTTCTTGTTTCTGTGTGTGTTTTTATTTGGTTTTATTTTTTGAATTGGCCAGATCCAGGTACTTTTCCCACACTCAGTTTGATCCGTTTTATTAAATCTTGTAAGTTTCTCTTTGCAAAAATGTTCCCTCAGTTTGTCTCAGATTTCAACAAACACACTGCATAAAGTACATCGATCTTGCTAGTACAGTGTGTTTAGTGCACTGCTGCAAATACAACTCTATCTGGTGATTTAAAAATAATAAAGCATGACGAATGTTCAGGAACTTAGCAGAACTGTCTGGCAACTGTCGTGAGGTAATTTGCATAAAATCTTCTCCTTTCAGCCACTAAGTTTACTAAAACAGCCCTCTAAAATGTTTTTGCAAACTCCCTGAGACATTTATGTCAACTGCTCTTGGTTCGGCCATGAAAAAGAGTCTCTACCCAGCATTACTGATAGACAGTGGAGGAAAAAACTGTGAGAAAAGAGGTCAGAGGTGTTGTTTTGGCTGCATGCAGTAGGCTCATAAATCAGAGGCTGTATAAACTGGCTTTACTGAGAAAAACACACAGAGGCGTCTGTTGGCCTGCTGGATCAGAAGCAGGCAAACAGACATTAGACCTGTTTACGTGCGCCTGCTTGTGTGTGTGTTTTTATTCATTGGCAGAGTGTATAAAATGTCTCCTCAGGGATCATTAAATCTTAGCGTGGTTGCTCATGTGCACAAGCTTATGAATGTGCATGCTTGTGTGATTAATTAGAAACTGTGCAAAAGCAAGAAAAAAATGCTAATAGTAAGGAATTTTTTTTGATGTCCTTCTGGGATTTTAGAAAAGCTCCAGAATTTGAAGCTATGGATGCAAGAAATCCTCTGAAAAAACTTTAATTTGTCATGGAGTGAGTGAATTAGCTACAACTGTCTCTGTCAGCTGTTTTGTTAATAGTTAATAAAAAGTTGTCAAACTTTGATTTTTAGAATTTTAACTTGGTTTTGTCTGAACTGCATAAATAAACATGGCCTGTTTGACTCCAAAAGACATGCAGAACATTGAGCAACAAAGATGTAATAAATGATTTCAGACTTTTTTTATGAACAACCTGCAGCCATTTTTAAACTTTTTAGTGGAACTCATAATTTCACAATCTTGTGTTATTTATTTATTTTTCCCTGGAAAGGGCTAGTTAAATTCCTGATCTAAATTGTAAATTTACTGAACCAAATGGAAAAAAGTAAGTAAAATAAGACATCAGAAACTAAACCATAGGTAACTGTCAATTTCTAGATAACCATAGACAATGAAACAAAACGTTTAGTGCTAGTTCATTATAAATTAGGTGACCTGCTTTTCTTTTTTTACTATACTCAAAACAAACAATGAATTCTGAGCCAGTAATGCAACTTTGTTCAAGACTTTGAGGTTTTTGTTTTGTTTCTTGTCTTCAGTACAATATTTTGTCTTACTATTACTCTTCTTGGACTTGCAACCTGCCCAGGGTGTATTCCACCAGCTCCACTGTGACCCTGCAGGGAAAAGCAGGTAAAGACAATGGATGAATGAATGAATGAATGAATGAATGAATGAATGAATGAATGAATATAGATGTATGCAAGAATGTCCCATTTGCATTAAATGTAATCATTGAATTCTGTTTTCATGTGATTCAAATCACAAAGGAAACAACACAGCTTGTTGTGTATTTTGGCTCAAAGTATTTGATGCCACTGTGCCTTTCTGTCACTTTTTTGAAGAACTTAGCTTGAGGATGAAACCTCATAAGACGAGAAGTCTTGACCTGAGCTAGTTTTAAATTAGCAATCGTGGCATGTCACAGCTTTTGCAACCGTCACACAGACTGACTGCCTGCACCACTTGGGTGACTTCTATAAGGCAAAACTCAGAGAGAGATGGATTTTAGCTTTTTATTCATGGCAGGTCTGTGCAGAGAGTGGATTTTGATAAGCAAACTTTTAAAACCTGTGTGTTGCAACTCATTGTATCATCTGAAAATTTTCATTTGTAATTAACTGTTTTATAGAAAACACTAGAAACACTTGGATAGTGCAAACCTCCGCCAAGGTCATAGTCATTAAATAATGACACAATCTGGATCATGATCCAGATCACCACGAAAATATAAACAATTGTTTCTTGTGACAACCTAAACTTTTCCTGAAAATGTCATCAAAATCTGTTCATTAGTTTTAAAGTAATCTTGTGAACAAACAAGCTGACCAACACAACCAAACATAACCTCCTTGGCAGAGGTAAAGAATCTAATTAAAAACAAAGCTACAAAAGTTTACATTTTCGACTAAGTATCATGCCAAATGATGGTGAATTATCTTGGATCTATTAAGAATTCATCAATGTGCAATGTATGGGTGTGTGTAGGTTCAAAATATCAATTGGGCAAAATATTGTCACCCTGTTTTTAGAGATACAGCAGTTAAGGTGTTGGTGCAAAAAAAAATCAATATTTAAGTAACAATGGTTTCTAACATAACTTACTGCATGTGTTTCATACTTCTTTTTAAATAGTGTTTATTTATTTTCATAAAAGCAAGAAATGCAATTAAATGTTTTTTTTTATTATTATTACCATTTGCCTCATAAAACTATAATGTTTGCCATCAAAAGCTGAGAAAAGAGGACAATTCTGTTCATAAAATGTTATTTTTATCTGTCCGCCCAGTTTTGTCCAAGCACGTTGCTGTTCATTTACAGTGCATCCTGTTGAATCTGTTCTTGGGATTGGAGATTTTGGCCAAACTGAAACTGAAAAATCTTCTTGATTTAATGTTCTGCATCAGAAAAGAATAACGTTGTCACAAGTATACAAATTTTTCTAACAACAAAGCTAGTTTTGCTCAGTTCTGATGTGCAGATAAGCAGAATGAATGTTGTGTGTGTGTGTCTGTGTGTACATGGAATAAAAGTAACGTGAGAACTAAAGTGTGGTGTAATGGGTGCTTGTAAGAGTATTTAAACACTACGTTCATGTTTGATTAATGAAGCAGGTCTTCTTTGTTGCCCACAGTTTCTAGTACCCCTTTCATTTCCTACCAGAATCAACACTTCAAAACTGTTCCTCCTCAGGTGCTTTACAGTTTTTACTGACAGTTTATGTTCTTATATTCAACTTCACATCAAAAGAAAGATGTTGGGTGAGTAACAAGAAGGCACTTTACCTCTCGTTGCAAACCCAGTTCAACAATAAACTCTGGTAGCAGCTACATGCTATTTAACCACACCATAAGTGCAAAACTAGCTTTAAACATTAAACACATTAAGTCTCTTGGTTGATCATGTTTTCTTTAAGTCAGACTGTGATGGATAAATGCAAAACCACACATAATCCTTGTTGGTTCCTGCTAGTCTTGCTTGTACGACTCAAAGTCGACATTTTAGAAATTGTTGGCTGTGATGTGTTGCGTTTGAGATGATCTAACGGGACTTGGCGACCTGTGTATGTTTTCACAAAACATTTTTATGTAAAATGCAATCTGAGTTCATTGACAGCATTGTTTCTTGTCTTCATTCCATCGCTGGCTGCAATAAGCCAATCTAAGCAAATAACTCACGTTTTCAAGATGACTTTGGATGGGAAAATTCTTTTAGTGAGCCACATGTTTTTTTTTTTAATTTGGAGACAGTATTTGGAGACAGAGATGATTGCTTCACTGTCCTCAGTATGTAGGCGTAAGGGTCCAATCAGACTGCCATTAATCTGCTGACAACATGTGTTTGCTGTCTCAGAGCAGCTGAAGGGCATTCTCATGACTTCTCCACTCTCAATAAGTTTTAGAAAAGCAGTAAAATTCAATGCTTCTTTTTTCCAAGTTATTTAGGAGTTAGGTATAGTAGATTGTTGCTTTCTGTAAAGGGAATCTTGCTTCTGTTCCATCATTTGGGGAAAAAAAAAAAGCTTTTAGCTTGATTCTGAAATTTACGCAATTAAAATTTTATTTTTAACTCTATTACCCCATCTGGAAAACTAAAAGACATCCATTTGACATGAATAAATGGCCATTCATCACAATTGTGCTTACAATTAAAGAATTTGATGCATTATCCATCTTATTTGACAGGTTTAACATTTTTTGCCAAAAAAGGTCTGAGTGCAACATACAAAACGAAACCTCAAAGTAACAAGAGAAAGGATTTTATTTTTCTTTTAAAATGTAAAAGGAACATGGGTGATAAAACCATTGAACACTTATGGGAGAGGTAAGCTGATGGCCCCAGAGATAATTGGGAAGGGAGCACACCAGGAGACAGATCACAGGAAACTCTACCTACCTCCTGAATGCCACACTGTCCAACTTACTGTCTGTGAAATTGGGAAGTGGACCCCTTGAAATTCCACTTTGGCCCTTCATAGGTCCCCCCTCCCTTTTCTTTCTTTGTGGTTTATTTTCCCTCTGTCAATCAGGATCAGATCCAAGTTCTTCCACAATGACCACCACCAACACTGCTCACTGCTAAGGCTACCATTTCCAACCCACATTCTCCCACTGACTAATTAGTGTTATGGTTAGTTAGCATTTTTGGCAGGCCGGGGTTTCCCTGTGACATTATGTCTACAGCACTTGTCAAAACAGAGGTTGGAGGAGCAGTGCTGGCCTGCTGGCGAGGGATGTTGAGGCAGCAGCAAGGGACATGGTGGAGGGATGGAGGGAGCCAGAGAAAATGCGGGTGGGCAAAAGAAGGGAAGAGATCCTGGCGTCTCAGGCGAGGCCCTGACAGCTCCAGTCTCCAGACTCCCTTCCCATAAACAGCACAGGGAAGCCGAAAGACAGGCGGCATTAGCTGAGCTTGGCTGGAGCAAGCTGCAGTCTGCAAACCTGTGCTTACTGCCCAGAAGCAATCTTCTCTGTTACTTAGGAATCGCATTTTTGATGGATGGTTGTGCACGAGCTCGGCGCTGTTGTCATTCGACAGTAATCTTAGCCAGTAACGCTCTCCTGTCTGCTTCTTTTCTTTTGATCCTTTTACTTCATTCTCTTCCTCTGCCTTTTCATCCATTTTTCTTCCATTTTCTCTCATCTGTCTCTTCTCCTTCTCTCTGGGGACTTTCCATGAATCTTGCGTTCACGGACATGAACCTCCTGCTTGCTGCCTATTTACCTCCATCTCAACTGATCCCCTGCCAATGAGCTATCACTCATTTCAGGAGGGAAACCCTAATATAACATGTCTTGTTAGAGGAGTTTGAGTGCATTTTGAGATCTGGAGTGGAGACAGCAGCTGAAATGTTTTTGCTTTGCTTCAGCCAGACAGTTATAAGTTCAAATAGAGCATAAAACTGGTGTTACATTCATACAGTCAGATTGGTGGAGTGGTGGTGGAGTCAGACATCAAGAAACCCTGAAAACCATGAAATCATTGGATGTCAAGGCCCTGTGAGGGTTGCAATATTCATTATATAATCACATCTAAACTTTTTTTTATTTACATAGTTTCTATTTCATCCATTTCAGTTGTGAAACTGTGATCCACTCTACACTTTTGCTGGTGATTAATAGGGCTCTGTTTAAGAACTGAACATTTCCCAAAATAGTGCTGGTCTGAGAATGCCACCAGTTATGATACTAGATATTATTACAAATACATAATATTGCATAATGTTTTATGAGTGAAATGAACCATGAAAAGACATTCAGTGCATGTTGTATTTTATCCAAAATAAGTCATTTCTTTTTGTTGCTCATTTTTTAAAGATTATTATTTTGCAGATTCTTAAAACAAACTTTATGAATGTTCTCCTAAATAGCCACTTTTTTGATTTGGCATAAAAGTGTAACGCAGACACAGTTTCTATCAGCTAAACTATGAATCAGGGACATAAGGTAATTTTAGTTCAGAATCACATCTTCAGAAATGCGGCTGTTCTTTTTGCTGCAGACAAAAAAAATGTCAAAGTTGTTTCAAAGTTGTGATAGTCATGACATCATTGGTGTAACTGCGCTGTAACATTGCATTAATGCAGAAGAAAAACTCTTTGTTGTCGACATACACTCCTTTAAACCTAGTACAAATTTGCATTTCACTGTTGTTTTTTGGCACTGTGATGATCTGGCAACAAGTGTTGACTACCTGCAAAGGGTCCAGCTTTTACTTTCATTTTCCTATCACTGCTTTGGAGCCTTAATAAATGCCTATGTTCATTGTATACGCTGATCCTTCAGGTGTTACCAGTGTAGACAACACGAGGTGTGGTTTAAAAAAAAAAAGACTGATCACAAAACTTGTTAAAAATAAATGAACAATCTGAATGTGCTTTTTTTTGACAACCAACCGTGGTGCTCTGTAGGGTGTTAGAAACATCAATTCAAAACACCCCATCACAGTGCAGTCCATGACTACATATCAAATTCTTAAACCTATTTACCTATTTAAATCATAAGTTTATACAGCAACATTTGTGCACTCTTGTTGTCAAAGATAATTTGAAACCTCAAGAATGAATAAAAGGTTTACAGAAATTACCTAAAGGAATATTTTTGTACCTCACTTCATGCTTTTTGGAAAATGATACCTTTGATTACAGAAATAAAAGCCCCATTTCCCTGTGTGCACCGAGAATAACCTCAATCTTCTAAAGGCCATTAAAGCAAAGCAGAGTTAAATAGGGGGAAATCAAATTCCAGCCCTAAAATAAAAGTAAACATCTGGAGTTATTCACATTTCATCTCTCCCTATCTTTTAAAAACATCCACTATATGCGGTACACAAGATTTGAGCAATGCAAGCAGTTTTTATGTCAGAATTACTTGTGGAAAAAAGCAAAATGATTTGAGTTAATAAACAGCTATCCCAGTGAAAATGAATTTTAAACTTCACATGTGATTTCAGTTACTACTGACTGCACAAGTTTGACTTCTTATGGCCCACACTCCACCCAAACCTCCACCTTATTCTCCCAAATCCAGAATTTATTTGAAAAGTACAGTCCACTCTTGTTGATTTATGGCTTTTAAAAGGGAAGGTTTATGGTATTCCTGCCAGTTAAATGCTCCCAAGGTTACTGTTTTTTTTTTTTTTGGCTGGAAGTTAACTTTTTCTCAGACAAGACCATTACTCCACATCTTTTAAAACTACACTGTGCATTTACAACCTCACATTTTATACCAACCTTACTTTAATGCATGTGGAAAACAATTTTTGTTTTTGTTTATCATATATAACATGAGATGCACACTTAAGTACAAAGTTCTCTTTCCTTTTAAGTGTTTTTCACCTTTAAATATGCTGCTGATGTAAGGGTTTGTCAAAGTGCAAACAAAGTCAACGAGTTGGAAAGGACGCAGGCTGCAAATCAGCATTTTCCATCCATGACCCACAGCGAGTTTCACACCACAGAACACACAGACTCACAGAGCAGAATACGAAACGAAAAAAACGTTTAATGTATTCCTAAATTTAGAGTCTTATGTTTATATCAAATATGTATAAAATCTAAATAATGTATATATATATATATATGAATCCACTAATTACAATGTCTCATAATGATATTTAAGTTAATCATCTCCACTAATGAATTTCAGCAGAAATCATTGGTTGTACAGAGGCTGTCAGAGAGCTCTGCAGGGTAGAGGAGCTCATCAATATTAGAGGAGAGAAGAGGTGATGGCTGAAAATGGCAGAGAGAAGCATCTCCCCTCAGGGCTTGGAGGGCCGGTCAGGCCCTGCAGGCAGTGTGATAGGCTGGTGCCCTCAGGGCAGCAGGCCACAGACACCAGTTCTGCCTGTGGAGGTTTAGTTAGGAAGCTCTGCTCTTTGGAAAAGCTTTGCCAAAATTCAGTGTGCGTGTTTGAGTTTCTGTGCTTTTCTGTTTGTTTTAGTGTATCAACATTATGCTAATGGAGCTGTGTTTTATCTGTAACTTTGAGTAACTATTAGCACCTCTGATTATTATCAATCTCTTCAATAGGCTGAGATCTAGTTGAATAAACATAAAGACACCATGAGGACAATGGAAGATGCATATACATGTGGAGGGAAGAAGGCTTCTTGGAAAACTTGGTCATTTGCCAGGCTCATATGTCTTTTTTTGGTTGCACTACCAGTTAGATTTAACCACTGTGCCACTGAACAGTGTCAGACAGCAATAAAAAGTCCTTATGATGATTAATAGAACTCTTGATCTCAAAGCATATTTTCTTTGATATTGAATCTTAAAATACTCTGCAGAGTCAAGTATTTCTACATTTGTAATGCACACAAACCACCAACAGCTTGACCATGCCAAACACGCTCAAGACAGCCATAAATCATAAAAAAAATATTAGCCTTGATTTTACCCTTTGCTCACTAATAAGATGTCTCCACAAACAGAAACTTGATAAGCCCTCAACATTTTTAAAAGTAAAACTCCAATGCTTCCCAAGCCAGACCTATTCTGGGTTATCTTACTGCGGTTCCCTGTTCAGTGTGAGTGCCGCTTGCTGTAATTATGAGCAACACTAACCAGGATCAGGCTGTCCACAACATGGTTCTGCAACACAGGCGCTCTTTAGAAGTATACTCCTCCTGAGAAGCCTTGCCTGGGAAGTGACCCTACCATCACTCCTTCCTCTCTCCACTTCCACATGTCTGCAAATTACAGGAATATTCCTGTGACTCTGCTGTGAGAGGGCATGTTGGTTCGAGCCGCAGACTTTTCACAGTTTAATCTCAGCCTCTGACATTGCTATCAGGGTAGGAGGTGGCTGGATTTGATTTAAACCTGCAGGCAGCTACAGTGCACTGCCTGTGGAAAACATTATCACTGGTGTGAACCTGCTTTTGGATCCTAATTTTCGTCTCCTCCTCCTAACAAGCAGAATGACATTTAGAGTGTCCCATAAGGCAGGCTGTGACCATGAAAACCACCCTTGCTGCCCCACAGCATGTCTGTCAGATAGGAGAAAGTGTCGGGATTGAAGGTCTCCTAGGCGGAACGGCTGACTGGCTTAAGTGCTTTGGTCGGCTCAAACTGTAAATATAGAAATCAGCCACAAGGTGATTTTACACTCATAAACTGGTGTGAAATGCTGACATTTTCTGCTTTTGTTGAGATTCTTTGATTTGTGACTCATATCTGACTGTTATGTTAAGGACACAGAAAAGATAGATGAAATTAGCTCAGCTGATACCTTCCCTGTCCGTTTCCTGAAATCCCAGTTTGCTGCTGCATCAAAACAGTAATATCCAAACTGAATTTGTCAACATATTGTGGCATGACATTATGTGGACAAACAGATTTTCTGAGTCTAGATCCACATTGGAATAAATTAGCACCAGATTTTTCACTTATTTGAAAAAAAAAGAACAAATTTGACCACTGGTAAATAAAATGGTTTAATGAGAAGAATATCTCTTTTTATAAAACACGAACTTTAAAGAGCATAGTTAATGGCGACCTTGTGGAGAGTGCTTCTAATATTTCTCTGTTGCTTCTACAACTGGCCACGTAACAAGCTGATATGGAATCAAAGAAAATCTCTGTTGCTACTAAGCAGGAAAGTACAAGAAATGAGGGGGTAATGAGGTATGAGGAATGTCTGACACATCGTGACTGGTTGACTGGCTGGTTAGCTGGTTTTCTACATGTGGCTTTTCATATATATTTATATATTCAAGCTTTAAAACGAAGGCCAAGACAACCACTGCCATTTACCTCCCTGTTGCCCCCACCACAACACAGCACAGACGCAAGGTTGTGTGAGGATCTGGGTTTTGGTTCCGCCCTCTGGGCGGCGCCACTAATTATTGTTCCACAGGTGTTCCTCATACCACTGATGAGACCAGCCAGGATTTAAGCAGCAGGCGGTGATCAGACCTTCGCTGGAGCATCGAACCTACTGGGTTAGATTCTCCGCCTCAGTGTCTAACCTGAACTCTAGCTCCTAGTGTTAACCACGTTCTTTGTTGTTGCCTGTGTCCTAGGTTTTTCTTGCCACGCCACGATTACGGATACTAAGGATCACTTACCTGGAACCACGCTGCTCCTTACCTTGCTGGATCTAATTCGTCACTCCTGGAACACCTGGAATTCTCTCCTCCTCTCATCGGCGCTGCATTCACCCTCTGGATCTGTAAGCAAACAAAGAGACATTATAACAACTTCCTTGTTGCCGTGTGGATCAAGACCTGTACCCGAGACTCACCTAGCTCTCCTTCTCTTGCAGACCACTCCGGACACCGCCCACTGTATATAGTCTCACCCTGTAAATAAATTCACTTACCTTTATTTCCGTCTCCGTGTTTTGGTCTTGGTTTCGCTCTTCTGGACAGTACCTCCCAAGTTATGACAGGTTGCATAGCAAACAAACATGACTATATTCCTGACTGTCCCTCCTTACATTTCCATTACAACACTCATGTTCCATATACATTAAAACAAATACATTCAACAGTCACTCTCCTTTTTTTTTTTTTTAGGATTTCAAGCTTACACATGAGACTGATAAACCCCAAAGTGTGCCCAAATGGGCTCTTTTATCGTTTGCAGATATAGCTTTTAGACTGTTTTAGAACTGCATGCCGAAATTACCCAGGAAAGTGTGCTCCAGTATGTTGTTTTAAGAGAAAAATTACCTCAGTAAATTTATTTTCTCCTGCTTCAGAGTCTCCCCGTTTCCCTTGCTAACCAGAACCACATTAGCCCTGCCTTTGAATGCAGCACACACTGAGCAGAGCTGCATGTAGAAATGGGCTGAGTGGGTGCATGCAAGCTCACGATGTAAGTCTTACTAATAACTGTAGCGTTTTAGTGGGTCAAAGAGAAGCCATGCTTTCATATGTAGTGAGCTATACTCAGATAAACCAGCAGTTTGACACTTATTGTTCCGGTAATTTGAGTGATTATCTTGTCAAAATAAATTAGGAAAATATTTATTTAGCCAATGAAGCTGGAAAATATTATTTTTTGGTTTGTACCTTCATTATCTGCATGTGGTCATTTTCGCTCAGTTGTCTGTACATTTTGGATCATCTACAGTATATATGCCCTTTAAATGTGTTTTAATGGCAGGTTGGACAATGACTAAAAAGCTTTCTGCAATAAAGTGTGTTTTACTGTGTAATTTACCCATGACGTTTTCCTAACCCTAAATGAGTCTCCTATAATGCCTAACCTTAACAAAATACTTTTAATGCCTTGTCTTAATCAAGTATTGTTACACTATTTTCTAATTGTAACCTAATAATTTTAATTTGTAGTGGAGTGTTACATTAAACAAGTTAAAATAAATAATGAAAGAATGGATAAAAGTGAAGGGAAAATGCAGTTTCAAGTCTCGAAAATGAATCATAAACATGTGAAGTGTTTCTGTTGCATGGTTAAGGGCGTGAATGTTTGGCAAATCACCTAAAGAGAAGAGCCAAGGCTGCGTAGTAGATGTTGGATTAATGAAACCTGAAGCCACCTTCTCTGTTTAATATAGGTTTTTCCACATTTGATGTATGGCTTCCTTCACCACTCTCTCAAACCATTTATCCTCTCCATCTAAAATGTGCACATTACTGTCCTCAGAGGAGTGTTCTTTATTTTTGAGATATGGGTGATCAGCTGAGGCTTGGCCTGAAAAGCAGGACCTGTGTTTTGCCTATTGTTTATGAGGAGGTTATTTAGTTTACCTTATGTAAAGGTCTAAATATACTTTGCTTCTCTGGAGTGCATGCACCATGCGGGGGATATCCCAAGGATGAAACACCAAAACACAAGCTGAGTGGCACGAAGACCTATCTGTATTGTTTCTGAGTTGTGACCACACACCAATTTGCCTGAGATGCTACATCTGTCCCTTAACTCGATTAGAAAGGTTTCACTAAAAAACAGCTGCCCTCCTTGAAAAAAATAATCTTATAAAACAGCCAGTAAATACATTACAGAGTTGATTTAAGTAGGAGTAATCAGATTTTGTTTTCAACCTTACTGTTACAAAATTGAAAGAAGTAAAAAGGTTTTGTTCTGTTACCCATTTGTAGCTAAATTGATTGGTCAAAAACTTTTGCCATCAGGTCAGTCACAGTGGCCCTTAGATCCCATTTTTGGGACCAAATTGTTAGACTTTAATCTAGTATAGTACCTCTCAAAAATGAGAGGGCCAGAATACTTTTCACTGTCAGATGATGGATAGAAGGTAAACCTTAGCCATGCATAAGTAGCTACATCCATGTTGTCCTCCTGAAAAACACACACACAAACACACCACTTGTTTTGAATCCTCAAATGTTTATTCCAATCCTTTTGTTGTTTAATGTATCTTGTCAAGAAACCATAAAAGTTTAAATCAAAACAGAGCTTGTGCTTGGAGGAAGGTAATGGAAATCATTAGGGCCATCGGTGTTCAATATTTATGTGTGCCTATTTGCATGTGTGTGTGAGTGAGTGTCATTGTGTGTGTCTGTAAAGCCTCCTGCACACATATTAGATGCTGTTATGCACATGTGAGTTGCGGTCACATTAGGACACATTCACATGTGTTCACATGCAGCCAGTCTGTTTACTGGCTTCAGGGTAGAACAGTGTCCCCCTGGTCCGTGCTGTTAGTCATTGCTTTTAAACTTTTTTTAATAGGAAACTGGGTGAGTTTGAGCTCAGCGGAGACTCACGCACAGACAATAGTGCATTGATGCTTGTGCTGTGTCACTCCTACCTTCTCACTCCCTCTGTGCCTGTAGGTGCTGACAGACTGATAGGTAGCTATTGTTCCATATCTGAATCGGAGGAAGGCAAGCTGTGGCCTCTCCCCTGCTCTCTCGCTTCCCTCTTTTACTTCTTCGCTCCCTGCTCTTGATCTGCATCTCTTAAATCTTTGATTTTTTTCTCTGTCTCCCTTGTTCTCCATGCACTTTCTTTTCAGTGATCTTCCCTGGAGATAGGCACCAGCTTTCCTGCAACCCGGAAAGGAAAAGTGGGTAGAAGAATATAGATGGATGGATGATCTTCCCTGTATGTAGACCCACTCATCTCCTGCTCGTTTTCCCTTTGTGTAACTTTGACTTCCTCTCTCATCTCGCTGTCTCTTCCGCTCCCCACTGTGCATATATCATTCCTGCTTTTCCTCCCTTTTTATCTTCCTACTGTACATATCTGGGACCCGGAATGCCACAAGCAACTTGGCAGGTCACATTGTTTGCTCCTCCATCTGTTGGCTCAATCTCCAGATTCTCTTTATCAACATTGTCATCCATTTTACAACATTTTTCCCTTTCTGTCTCCTGCTCTTTTGCCCGTCTTGATGTCATCACCTTCATATCTCCACAAATATGCCTGGTCTCATAACCTTCTCCACCCAGAGGAACTCGGGGCTGAATATGGATGACTTCACAGTGAAAAACTTGTTTAAAGTTCAAAACAAAGTCTTTTCTACAGTGAAAATTTAAAACTCATTTGTATCTTCAAAATTTTGTCTCACTGGTGTCATATTTTAATAATCGCTCCTCTGTTATGAAATGAGATTTTTTTTAGCTGCATTTTGTTGAGGCAAGCAGTAGGAAAGATTTCAGTGGTTGATGTTCAATATAGAAATATTACATTTCATGTAGCATCTGCATTACTTATTAGAAACTATAGGAATTTATAACCTAATTATAACCCAAATGCCTTCATTTTGTCAGCTCTAGATTGCATTAAACTTGATTTAGTAAATTTAGAACATCTAAAAGCTACATTTATTTCAGGTTTTGCAAATCGGATGCAAACCACATTTATGTGTGGTTCAAAATGTGAATCAGATCAAGTTTATTACAGATGCATCACTTTCAGGATGTTTTGGCAGCTCAAATCAGATTTTAAAGTGCTTTTAGTGTCACCAGCAACACACCACCCAACCTCAGTGCCATATCCAGAAAGAAGGCAGTGACGACTGAAACCAGCGCTGCTAACGGAGTTATCTATCAAGGAATGCATGGAGAGTAATTATTTCCGAACAACTGCAGAAAGAAATAGTCTGCTGACTGGCTGATGGCTCAGTGGTGTCTTGCTCTGTCATAGCAAAGATGGAAGTAACTCTGAGTCAGAGGCGTGGCTATGCACTTGGTGATCTTTTACAACAGTCAATATGCTTTAGATGTTTTTTTTTTTGTGAAAAAAAATGTTAGATAAAGATAAAGATAATTAAGTTGTTTTTCATCAGCTGCTGCCCACTGATTCACATTTAAAGTTTTGTAATAAGTTATAAACATTCCACAAAAACCTTCTCATTGTTAGGTTTGTTTTTATGCTGTAAAACATCCTCTGTATTTATCAGTGTGATTGAAGCCATTTACATTTCATAAAGCAGCTTAATTAACATACGTAGACTAATGAATTTCAGCGCAGAAATCCCCATTTTTATCCATGCTGCATTCTGCCTTCACTCCACTGAGTGGTAGTATTAAGTCACAGTTAAAAGCTGAAACAGACTCCCTTTATGGTCATAAAGTCACAGTCACACCCACCGAGACACACAGCTGCTTACAGCCCAGTTGGACAGAATGTGAGACAGACACAAAAAAACAGGCACATGCATGCAGTAAAAGAACAATCTCCTCTGTCTCTGACAGCAGCAAGGGACTCTTTACAATAACACTGGTATGAGGGGAGATAGGAAGTTGACTTAACAAAGTGACTGAGAATGAAAGGTGGCACGTCTCACGAAAAAGGTCAAAGTGGAGCAGGCAGACCAGGCCAGTCTCCGAGCCAACGTGTCTCACACTTTCTCTGTCACATGAACATTTACAGAGGCTTAATATTTAAACAAAAGACACATACCTTTTCAAAAGCAGTGAGCCACACTTTATGACTTTACAACAGCCTTCACATTACTGATGGAGTCATGAATGCATAACAACATTTATTGTTTTATCTTCAAGTTTCATATCGAAACTACAGTTTGTCTACAGTAAATCCTTGCATAACTATAAGCTGAACTTCATACTGAATTTATGTGCTTGAAAAAGTCCTAGCCACACTTAGCCATGGATTATTGAAAGTGTTTCAAATGCAAAAGCCACATTAGCATATCTGTCTTTGCTTTATTTCATGATGCTTTTCCAGTTTTATTATGGATACTCTATATTATATATGCTCAATGCAACATTTCAGAGTTCATTTATCTTTCATTTATGTAGAATGGAGACATAAGCCTGCTCCTGGCACACCGACGCATCCGTTCACACTGTCAGACAGAATCCTGTTAACTCCTGAAAGACTCAACCCATAAATACAACGTGGTGTTGAAACTCTGCTATGAGACTGATGTCTGTTTTTACGTAGTGATTTATTGCTTTGAGGACAGTATTTTCAGTGGAAGTTATTGACTGTGTTGGATACAAGGACTCACAGCATCTGGCAACAAAACATGAGTTTTGCATATGTTTGGAGGCTGAACAACATATGCACAGGGGTGGTGCATCACCAGACTGTAGCTGTGTTTGAGGTTGTGAGGAGAGTTTTATTACAGTACTGGATAAAGGTTCTAAACATAAAGTCTTTTTTGATTAAATTTTTTCACTATGATATGATTGTAACTTTCTTAAATTAAGAAATAAAAGAAAAACATCTACAAAAAAAGTTAAAGAAAAAAGATCTGAAACTATAAAACTATTGTAAGCTGTAACAACAAAGCTGTTTTTTTTGCAGTTCAGGTGTTATGAAATTGATAGAGCTGTTTTTTTCTTTTTCTTATTTGCATATGTTTTATAATCTGGCACTCAGTGGATCTCTCTCTCTCTTGCATTTGAATCAGCAGAAACATGGTCAAGTCTGCTGATTTTTAATACACCCACACTTGTATGGTTTTAAATAAAATAATCATACAGCTGTTTAAGATATTGCAAATAATTTTCAACAGAACGGATCAACCTGATAATCTTTTCAGCTTCTGTTTGGCTCATTTAATTTATTATTTAAAGCTCCTCCTTTTTAATGACTGTGAGCAATATAAATGGTTTATGGGGCTCTAGTATGATAAAAGCAGATATTGTTGTAAACATGATGTGATTACTAAAAGAGTCTCTCAGCACTGTTCACTGTAGGGGCATGATGCTCACACCTGGATCAGTTTTTAATTTTAGGAGATCACAGAGGCAGGATTCAGAAGCACTTTGATCCCTCAAACATGTGGAAATTCTATTTTTGTCATATTTTGTATTTTCCTTGAAATGTAGAAACTTATAAAACTACGTTTTATTTTATTAAATTAGTCTCTTAACGCATGTGCTAATCTGAAATGCAGTGCCTTGGATGTGTGTTTGTATTCACATCATCAGCCTTTCTGTTGCTGTCCTGCTACTGTGCAGCTTCTGCCTGAGTATAAGGAATGGATGGATATGACGGGCTCATTTTAAACTCTTCCATCTTTTTCTTCAGCACTACTGGCATTTTAAGTTAATGGCTCAGGTTGATGGGAACATAAAGTTACCATAAAACTGCTGCAGCAGCTGGAACTACCCAAGAAACCTTTATCTGAAATCTTTTAGTCACCTGGAAGCTAACCTCCCCCCTGAAACTTACCCAACCACTGTTTAAAGATGTCTAACTTCTTTTGTGAATTTTTTAATTTCTTTGCCACTCAATTTTAAATACAGATTTCAGACAAAGTCAGAATTTGTCATTGTCAATTTAGGAGCAACACAATTTAATAGTCATCCCGAATCTTAGTGCCAATAGATCATGGAACAAAAGGGAACAAATCAATACCTGAGACAGTTTGAATCCTTGAAATAATTGGTCACAGAGGAGAAAACAAAGGTAGCAAATGTGGCAAAGGTGTTTACTGGTAGAAAGAGCTTTTGAGTGATCAGCAAAATCATTTCAGTGTGAGTATGAGGAGATGGCAAAGCTACAGCTTCCAGATGTGAAGTGGGCAACCTGCCTGTTGGGACCTAAACACAGGAACCTTTCCCTGGTGCCAGATTTTAATCAAATCCAGGGGAATCTCCAGATATTCAGGACAGAGGATGTGTGTGTTTACGTGTTTCTCTGTGTGTTCGGTTTCGAGAGGATAAATATGCTTTTACACATGTGTTTATGGCATGCACAACTAAATCCTGTATGAAGGAAGAGTTTGCAATTTTCTTCCAACTCTGTTGATTTGTCATTCACTGTGAAGAAAAAAAATGTAACTCTCAGGTTTATTGATGATGCCCTTTGGGAAGAGACTAAATGTTATTATGGGAAACATGTAATCACACTGGCCTGTGCACATCATTTACAAAAAAAAAAAGAAAAAAGAAAAAAAAAACAACCAAAGAAAAAGAAAAAGAACCAAAGAAAAAACCAAATGGTATTTTCTCCCTCAAAATTTCAATCTGATTATGAATCAACCCATGTGTTTATACAATAATCACAAGGTCAAAAGACATTTACCGCATCCCTAATGATGGTGTTTTTGAATTAGAAGTCTTGCTGATGGATCTTCATGAGTCAGTGTCAGAAGCAATCAAAAAGAGTTTGCAGAGTTTCAGGGAAGGCTTCCAGAGTTTGTCATAATCTTGAGGGCTTGGCACAATTTAAAACTCCTTCTATTGCCCTACCACTATCAGTTGAGGGCTTTGGTAGGTTAATGGCATTTCACTAACTTTCTCTTAATGCATTTTTCAGTCTTTGATTCATGCACCAGTGACTTCTTTTGACGCCCATCCATACTATCCGAGGGGACATCATGTCCGGGCGTTTATCAATTAATTGCACCCTTCTCCTGTGTGCCATTGTGAGCAACTGTGTTTTTTTTTTCTTGCCAGTGAATGAATGATGCATGCATGTCTTCTCTGAGTAGGAAAGAATAATTACTTACAGTCAAAGCTCTAGCCAGTTTTTGGGATGCCTTGGCTACCTATGGTGACTCAGTGCACATTAAAGTACTGAGATGAGAAATGCTTAAATGGCTGCTGTTGGAACAAGGAAGGGAGAACATTTATCACCACAGGTAGAACATTTTAAAGGCTGATCAGCAGAATAAAATGAGCTAGTCATGAAAAGATTTGTTAGAAATCCTGGTGACGTTATTGAACAGCAGATTAATAACGATCTGCATGTTAATAAAGCTTTCTCTAGCTTTCAGCCTCAGTATATTGTGTATTAATACACAATGTAATCCTACTAAAGCCACTTGTATTCACCATTTGTAAATTTTCATTTTATGTAGCAAATTTAGTCTGAAGTTATGACTAAAATGCACTGATTATTGACAATTATCACTCCTTCCCCTACCACTCAGCCCTTACCCTATATTTTGCAAGTTTACACAAGCAGGTAGAGATGTCACATTTATTTGTGATGTAGCAGGAAGGTGAAGTGCTCGGACTATCAGACCCTTCAAACAGAGATTTTTCAGGAGGGCAAAAAAGCCACACAAGTGTATATTATGTATTTTTTATTGTAAAAACAACTTTTATTGTCACAATAACCATTGAGATGTTTTATTTGATGTATTCTGTTGTATTACTTCTGGTATTATTGTCTTCATTGGCAAGAATAAGAAACATCTATCCAAAAGTTTGCTAACTACTATTACCACACAACTATACACAACTACACACTTTGGAGAGCAAGACTGACAGATAAACAACAAGTTTCAGGTTGGATATCTTGAGGTTGGCTGTTGATGAAGTGGCAAACTGATTCCATTGATAATGAAGACAACATTAACAATAACCCTGGTGAAACTGATGTTAACAATGGCAAAGAAGAATTCAGTTAAACTGCTCATCCTGTGGTTCATGCAGAAGTCAACCAGCACCTAGAAGAAAACGAAATCTAGAAGGGAAAATATATTGTTGAAGACAAAGGCAGTAAAGGATTCAGGTGTTGAGATGAGTTCACTGACACTAACTCTGAAAGTGACTCTCTTTGTGACACTGAGACAGATAGAAGTAGTGATGATGATGCTGTTGTTGTGAATAAGGAGGTTAATGAGGCAGTCAGAATACTTTGAGAATTCAAAGACGCTCTTCCTGGATGATCTAGAAAGAGGGCTAAGGGAGGAGGATGATGAAAATGGGAGAAACACAAAACTTAGACACTGAAATGAGCTGGTTGTCATCATGAGGTAAACTACACAACTGCACAATACCTCAGCTGAAAAGATATCTGACTACATTTTTATTTAAAGGGAGAAGATTTCTTGTTTTTTGACGTATGGTCCTGGTTCAGACTGATGTGCTGATTATGGTTTGGACTTTGAGAGTTTTCTACATGATTTCTAGGTAGTCTAATTTTTCTGAAGGAAAAATGTAAATATTTCAGTTCTTGTTTACCCTGCATGATATTTACATTTTTAAACCATGCTCATGTTGCAATATATTGTTAGACCATTTGTTGAAGCATCCTGCGAACCTCTGCCTGCCCTCTTACTGGTTGCTGCTCTGGGTAAGGGCACGAGTCGATGTTTAAAATGCAAACATATTCAAACTGGCCAAGGGTAGAGTGCAATTTAGCTGTTTCTGTGTTAGGTTTGGAAGTTTAAAAAATTATCAGTGATGTGGAATTGAGTAGAAAAAGTCCAAGAAAAGACAAGTGGCACTCTGAAGGTTTTTGTGCACTGCTTTGTCATGATGAGGCCTGCCGGTGTCTCTGTGTGTGTGTGTGCATGGATGGATTTTGCCATTTTGTAAATCGCGGGTGCTGAAAGCCAAATTATTCACATGTGCATTAACTCACAGCTGATAACAATTACAGTACTGAGCTGAAATAGATTGCAAACACACAACTGCAGTACACATGCCTAATACAGTTATTGTGGCAGAAAGACTCTGATCTTAATCTTTTGTTCTTAACTCTGAAATAACTGACATGATTGTCATTCTTCTTCTGTTGTTCTGCATGCTCATGATGCAGCATCTCTGTTCAAAACAGTGATGCACATGATTGTTGTAATTATATGGATGTGCTCTCTCACCCAAATTGGGACCACTGCATTTATCCCCTCTAAGATAAGTAAGCAACTGTCTCTTAGCAACTCATGCTTATCACACAAAGTCTGACATTCTATTTAGGCTTTTTGTTTTAATCCTGGCTGCAATTTGCCATTTCAATAGGTTGCTAGAAAATAAGTGTAGGTGCCAAGCAGATGGTTCAAATTGATTCCTCTGTTCAAGCTGATGGAAAAGTTTATCCTAAATTATGGTGACTGAATCAGTGCTGGCAGAGCTGCAAAGACGTAATGTTGAATTTATTTGTTCCATGTAGTAATTGCGATGTTGATTGCAATGCAAAACATAAATGCACATTTGTGCCTAAATATACAGCAGCATACATTTGCAAAAAATCATCAACAACTTTTAGAGTGTGTAGTGTTTGGATTTTAAAAATATCTAAAATGAGTGATTCTTTTTCTTTTTTTTACGTGTCATAGTGCATTAAAACTTTTCTTCTTTTCCAAGGTCTACATTTAACCCCTTTATATACTGAATTTTTGAGCAGCTTAAACAGCCAGGGAGTTCAAACAGGCCCTAAACACCAAAACTATCACCCTGAAGGAAACCTCTGGAGTCTACGTGCCTGGATTCCCTCATCTTTCATGGCTGTGTTGTACGCTGTCAAAAGCATATCACATCAATGACGCCGAGTCAGAGGCGAGTAAAAGCAGGATCAGAATCCTGTCACACGGCAGCACTGGTCCCTGGTGTACAGTGGGAGGGGTCAAATGTGGGGTGTCTGGGATTAGTTTTGTTAACTGGGTTTGAGGTGTTTACATGTTTATGATCCCACAAGAATTACGACAAAGCTATGCAAATAACCCAACACTGTGACATTTACATTTTAAGCACTTAGTAACTCAGGGATTTGGGATTTCAGTATCTTGCACAAGAAGACTGTAGCAAGATGTGTAAATGTTATTAATCTCACTGACTCCTGCTAAAAAGGCCCCACTGGTAAGAAACTGTGGCATAAATGCATGGATTTGAAGAGCATTACAGTTTGTTTACTATCTGAGGCTGTAGCTTTAATTTTGTGTGTGTATTTTGTGCTCCTCATTAGTTAACTTTCAACTAACCTTTTTAAGTGGTATGGAAAGGTTAATAGAGGTCGTTTTATTTGAAAGATAAAAAATACCCCAGTTCACAATTATAGCACTGTGTCCTGATGAGTTGTTTGTGCACCACAGGCTTAGTCGAACATTGAGCTGCCTTCATTTGCTCTTTGCTGCTCCCTCTGTGTTTATCCTCCCTTCTTCTTGACTACCTATTAACAACCATACTGAGATAATGCAACTTTTTACAAGTTAAAGGGGTTTATTCAGCACTTGGGGAGAATCAAGATAATGCTTTCTCTTGCTCTACATTTGCATACAAATTAATGGGTAAAGGGGATTTTATTGATCTTGTTAACTTCTCTCTTCGATGTTTTTCCTCTTCATCATTCCCAGAGCCTTTCCTCATTTGATAAAGTTTTGTGGTATTTAGATAAAGTTACTCACAAGTTGTAATTTCATTTATTACATTCACTGCTGTGGTGGTTTTGTCACTGGTGTACATTTTTGTGTGAATTTGAAATTTCTATTTAAATTTTCCATATAAGATCACATTACAACATACAGCTACATTATCATTGATAAAAAACAGCCATTTAAGTGACGTCTGTGGCCATTATCTCCTAACAAATCAAACTAAACACTGTTGAAGTCAAATAAATACATTAACTTGATGTGACATCTAAATTCTTTTCAGATGGTATTGATAATTGACAATAATATAAAACAAAGAATAGAAGTATTTAGTTACAGCTTACATTTTCACGAGGTTTAAATATTAGTTTAAAATACTAAAGATAGCTTCATTGCTTTTCCAGACTCAGAAAAGACCAAATAAACCAACATATTTGAATCCAACTCCTTAAAATAGTGATGTTTGCACTTTCAGCACACAACCACATTGAAACATACCCAGCTGAAGTTTGTAAAGATAACTTCAGGCAGAAACACAAAATCTACACATGGAAATCACCAAAAGTCAAAATGTTTTACTGATGCATTGAATTGGAAGAAGTTTAGGATCAAAGTGAAGAATTTACACCATTTAATAAACAGTAATAATATTATCCTTCATTCAACTGCTGCTTTCTAAAATGAGTTTTCAGAATAATGTTGCCTGCTTATGCTTAGGTTTAATATTTTCAGTGCTAATATCTTAAATGATCTGCAAAATGTAAACACTACTGCAGTGCATGAAGTGTCTTTATCCTCAGCGTAGAGTAAAATTAAAAGAGTGTCCCTTAATCCAAATTAAGACCTATAGAGTTTGAAATTTATCTACTTGCCTAATGAAACTTTCCAGTTCCTTGGTTTCAGTCTTTGTTGTAATTGTTTCACATTGTTTACTCATCTGATGTAAAGTGGTGAAGACTGAAACACAGGTTAACTACATGTTTCTGTACAGTCCTTTCACTGCTTCCTCTTTCAATCATCCACAGTGTGCTGCATTTAATTTGTTAGTATATATATGATAATTTAAGTGTCACTTTGACTTGTACGTTTAAATAACTGTAATAAATCACTGACTAATGTGCAATAAAAAAGACAAACTTCATAGATTCCTGTGTTTTAAAGTCAGTGACATTGTTATGACAGACCTAATCCTGTTCATTTGGTACCATGAGGCAGGTGTAATAAATGTTGACAGTTATTTGCAGATAAAGTATCTGATCCAGCTCTTCATGCAGGCATGTGGTGTTATCTGACTACCTCTGGACACAATCTGACTGTCTTCTTGGCTCTGTGTGAGTCGCTCTGTCTCGCTCTTCATGTCTTGGGTTTCAGGGTAACTGGAGACATGTTAGTGTGTGGCGTTCCTCAATCCCCAAGAGGACTTCAGCTCCATCATCAGTTTTCATCAGTCTTTATAAAGATGCCCATATGTGTAAGGGCGTGTCCTGTCCCAGCCAAGGACTGCCCATTATTCTTCAGTCAATATAAGTCAGTTGTTCTACTGTAATAGACACAGGATGTTGATGGGAAATGGTGCATGTCAATAGCTTGATTTAAACACTGCAACAGCTTGTATATTTCACATCAACATATTACCTCAGAGCTTTATTCTGCTACACATATTTCCAACTTTTAGCATTTTATCTTGACCTTTTCTACATTAAAAATACAACAATAATGACTCTGGATTCCTTTAACTGGAATTATGTGTGAAGCGAACAATCTGCTCCTTAACATTTCATAACATCACCAGGAATGTCACTAGCTGCTGATCTCAGCCTCTCACTGGTAATGCTCTACAGCTTATGTTTGGACCTTTACATCACCCTCAATAAAGCATGATGTGTTTATGGAACAACAAACAGACATGTCCTTCCTTCTGCGCTTTCAACATGCGAAAGTTATGGTTCTCTAACATCTTGCAAACAACTTAACAAAAAATGCTTCCAGTTTTACCAGACAACTCTTGGAAGAGTTATATAATAAAAACAGCTTGAATTTTTTTATTTTGTTTAACTTCAGTAACATTTTTCCTATCATGTCTGAGCAAAGTGTACTATTTAACTCCTTCAGCTGGTCAACTTCCCACCCCACCATCTGTCTTTCAGCCTGATGAACCCGTCCTTGAAATAACTTGTAGCCTGAGGCTGTGGGCAATAAACCTTCATAAAGCCACCACAATGATTGAAGAAGCAGACAGTAAATACAGGAAATAAGCAAAACCCACCTATTATTCCAAGGATTTGAAGCTTTACTTTTGTTTGGCTGTTGCTGCTGCTGTGATGGCTTTCTGAAGCATAGCTGATGGTTGTATTCATCTTCAAAACACCTTAAACATCAGCAAGATTTAGCCATCTCACAGAAAAACAACAACAACAAAAGTTAATTTATATATTTAAGGTTGCTAACATCTTAATGTTGTATCTAAGCTCCAGTTGTCCTTGAAAGCATTTGTTTACTGGACAAAGAATAAATATTACTTGAAGTTTTATTTTTAGCCTTAAAATAGCTAGTTAGATGTCAGAAAAATGAAGTGTTTTGTAAAAGTACTATTTTACAACACTTTTGCTTTAACATATGTTTTTGTGTTCAAATATGTCAGAATAACATCATAACTATAATATAATCAAAATATGCTTAAGAAAAGATTATATTAAGCTATACAGTAAACAGAAATATTAATACACATTTCTTTATATGAAAAATAGGATTTTATTTAGTTTCTTTTCACAGAACTCATATCATTCATTGGTGTTGGTCAAAACCTTGTATCTTCTTTTTTTAATAATTTTCATGTTTTTGCATCTGTCTCTAGTTTTATAGCTAGTTAACCAACAAAAAGAGTCAAAAATGCCAGTGAACTTGTGACCACACTGTTTGTGTAATTGAAAAGAAACATGTTTTCTTTTTTATTTCCTGAAAAATTGCAATTTTGAGATACAAGGTTTCTGCCCTACAGCGACAATGTAGCTTTTGAACAATTTCTTATTCAGTGCTTTTAATAATCATTTTCATTATGGATTCTGATGTTTTTCCTCATTAACCAGTTCTTGCAGGAAAAAGTAAAATAAAAAATAAACTTTTTTTTCTTTTTTAGCTGCTGTCTTCTGCAGGGGTTGCCACAGTAAGCGAAAAGATTGAGCAATTGTTTTAGGCCGGGTGCCCTCTCTGATGCAACCTGGGCTCAATCCCGCAGCCTTAGGACTGTGCTCTTTTTAGCTATAATCATTTCAGTTCTTTAGCTGTGTAGTTCCATTTATAACACAAGTAAACATTCATATATTCATTGATTTTACTTTGTAAAAACAACTGGTATCCTAAACTATGATAAAGTGCAAAGTAGTATCAGAAAAACATAGTCATAAAAAGTTGAAATTAATAATAAAAAAGTTCATTAATGAATTCAATTGTTTTAACTTTTTGTTCTACCTGAGATCTATTCACTGAAAATTTAATTCACCTTTCTTTCTGTGTTGTCTTAAAATTTGTTATTCTACATCCACATTATAATTTTGTTATTGTTATTATAAATATTGGTGTAATGTTAGATGATTTACAGGTTGCTTTCGTTAGCCGGACTCCTATAGCACATAAAAACATCTTAAATTCCTTGTGATCTCAGGCTCACATGGCTCATTTGAAACAAGTAACACAGCGGCAGACCTGACCCTGACAGCCAGTGTGGCCTCTTTTGTTGTGGTCATCGTTGACAAATCAAAGTTTTCTGTTAAATCTGCGGTCTGCAAGGTCGAGGCCTTGACTGAGGTTACTCTCTCATAGGATTAAGACAGCAGAACCGGCTCCTTATTTTTCAGAACGGATGGTGTGCTAATCTGGGAGCCCCTTCTGTGATCTTGTGACCACAGTTTCAGGGTTGAGGTAGCAAGCCACCAAACAGCTCCTTATTAAAGTAAGTTTAACCCCTCGACCCCTGGCACAAACCACCACTTCCCCAGATGAGTATTTCTCATTTGTACAAAGAGCACCTGACTCAACAAAGGCTACTTGGAGTAATATGTAATTTCTTAAAAAAAAACAACAACAACAACAAACAAACAAATAAAATCAATATATAGTGAGAAAGTTTGGATTTTTACACTCTTAACTTTACATTAAAGCTGTGGTTAATGTAGACAGATGTCAATTACTGTACCTCAGTGACAAATGGTGTTTTCAGCAAAAATATTTTCCATCACTGGTGGGCCAAATAACAGGAGGATGTAACACTGCAGGCTCAGTTTTTTCCACCCAAAACCTAACCTTTCAAACACCTCAATAACACATACATGTGTGGGTCCTCTGGACTACTCGTGAACATGTAGAGCCAGGCAAAAAAAAAAAAAAAAAGAAGTTCATCCCAGGACATCTTTTTTTTTTTCAGTCAACAGAGCCTTTTTTCATGATGGATTTGCTTTACTTCAATGTCCCGAAGAGTCATGTCAGTATGTAGGCTTGGAAATTATCAAAGCTAACACTTACAGTGTCTATTATAAGGTGAATAGGGCCATTATAAGGCTTGACCTCTGCTATCAGAGCAATGATCTCTCCATATACCTGTACATTTATTTTGAACTGATAATTTGTTCTTGAACATTGAGAACTAATAGATCCTCCAAAACTGTTAATGCCATGCTATATTCTCCACTCTTTCCCATCTCCACACGAAGAGACATGAAGTGACATCACAATATTCACACTGGAGGTCCCTGAAGATCCAACAGCCTTTGTCATATTGCCATTATTTATGATCGACAGCAGAAATATGATGAGAGATGTGGCAGAGTAAATCGGATTGCCAAAGGTCACTGGCAAGGTCTAGGAGAGGGGTTCATCATTGCAGATTTTATTGATGTCCTTCAGTCGTGTGTGTTTATGTATCTGTGTGTGTGTGTGTGTGATAGGTGAGTGCAGGAACAGGGAATGAGCACAGAAAGATGGACATAAGAATAAAAACAATGCTCTAAGTAGATAGTGAACTTTCTGAACTGCCTGCAGACGGTCACAACTAACTTTCTGATAAACAACATTGGTTATTAGTACATATTTATTTGTACCTCCATTGTTCTTTTTCTTTAGTAGAGGAAGAGGAAGGGATTTGGTCCACTGGTGTGGAGCAGCCTAATCCCTTCTTCATTTCTTGGCCTTGGTTCCCTTCACTTCCAAGTGTGACTGCAATTTGCGCGCTGTCTTCAGGTTCAAATTTATGATGTCTCCTGGCTTTGCTGAACAAAAGAGGGGATTGAAGGCAGAAGGATCCATTGGGCCCCATCAAACCCAGTTCTTCTCAGCACCACTTAATTGATGCCAGATCTTCTCAGGGGCCAATCCTAAATGCAACAGCGAGAAGGAGGAGGATACTGCAAAGAAGCACACTCTATATGGTCATGATGCAGAATAAGACATTGGCAATGAGTGTTAAATCTCTCCCCTCAGTGCTGGGCTTGCAGCATGGAAGCAACCTCATAATATCTGTGTGCATTTATGTGCGTGAGTACATGCACTTGAGTGTGCGCAAGAGCTTTCTCACAAGTGTCAGTGCCTCGCTGTAGCGTGAGTAAGTAGGGTGTTGACCCCATCTATCCCCTGGGAGCATATGGATGCAATCACGCGCAAAAAGAGTGAAAGAAAAAATTCTAAGAGCTTTAGTAGAACGTAAGAAAGAAGAAAACCAAGAAACAGAGAGAGGAAAGGAGAGCAATAAATTGTCGTCTGTCTTATGTATCTGGAAGACAAAAAATCTCCCTTATTCCTTCTTCTTCTTTCCTTTATGGATTGCCAAAAGAGGGTTCGGGTTAATGATATGCCATGATGGTTTCCTCACCGACCTTTGTTAAAGCCAAGGATGATTATTAGCATGAAAATAGCACTTTTTTCCAGGTTTTGCTGCTTTTGAATTATAGGAAACAATCACTTATTGTGGTTGTGTGTCACATTTAATAAGTGTTTATGAGAATCTGTTTTCTTTTGAAGCGCAAACCTGGCTCACAAAGTACAACACAGGCATTTTACTGTTCCTAAGGATTGCATGGAGATAATTGCAACATTTCTGAAACAAGTGCACCTGCTGTATTTTTTAATTGTGTTTTCTTTTCTCCAATGTCATCTTTTGGATGTTGAAACATTGTATTTTACCCCAAATCATTAGGTTTTCCGAACCCTTATCAATTTTGGTAATCAAGTGTTACCATTTTTCTTGATGACCAAATGACCAAAACCAAATAATGTTGTTGTCTAAACCTAGCCGAGGCATTTTGTACATACATTTTTGTGCCTCAACAACATCACATGAATTGAATTGTTGTGACTAAAGTGAGGTAAAGTAAACTGACTGTATTTTATCCTAAACCAATATTTTTTCCAAGTTATATTTACATAAATCCACAAATTCAGGTTTGACGCAAACACTTAACCAGTTAAAAATTGTGACCTAATGTGACCAAATTGTTTTGGTTCATAAACCTAATAAGTTTATTTGCTTTAGCTTAACCACTAATTTATTTCCTCAAAACCAAATAACAACATAAAGGAACAAACTAGCAAAACAGAGTTTTCTGTGTGGTTCACAAAAGACTGCAACTACACAGACTAAGGCAAAATCCTCATTGAAGTTGAGTCTGTTCAGGTTACTTTTACACAATTTGTTCACTAGCCTCAAAATGTGGAAATTTTGTGCTGATTGATGAAAGTCAATTGATATGTCTATGCCAAATCTAAAATGTGCACTTAGAACAATATAAAGTAAAATTTCTAGACATTTCTGGGAAGATATAATGGCACTATTCAATGGTTAAAAAAATAAATAAAAATGAAACCATAACTGTTACTGAGCTGACGTATAATTCAGAAAATCGCTGTAAATGATCATCAGCGGGGTTTTTTTTGTGTGAGTACTGTTACGTTTTTACATCATCCAAAGTCTTTCTGGCATGTCGTCACACATGCAGAGGCCGACATTCCTTTAGTGTGATTCTGTTCGTTTAGTTCGATAAACATCTCATAGCTCCTAGACTCCATTACTTGCAATTTACCTCTCCCACAAGCATTTGGACCCTGGCGCTTCTTACTAAAGCTGCCTCACACACTCACTCATCTCAGAATGTAGGCTTTACAGCTTTACCCTAAGTAATCACCAGAGATACCTTAATTAGTATATGACTGTAAACATACTTAAGCTGTTTATGCTTTAGGATTATTGCTGTTAGATTAAGCAATATCCCACCCTACATCTGTAAATGATTATTATAACAACAAAATGGCCCAGAGTTTTTCTTCTTTTATGATCAATCAACGCCATATTTCAATCTGTCGGCATACATCAGCTCCAGTCCTTCATAATTAAACATTCCTTCCCTATGTTTTCAGTCCTTATATTTGCCTTAATCTGAGCAAGAGCTGCTAAAACAATGAACTACATTAACTGGTAGTACCCCCCAAAAAATGACTTGTTTTTAGGCTATTTGTACGTCAAAGTCTGTGGAGAAAATCAATGATGCTAATTAGTGTTCCAAAGGCAGAGTTTGCTGTGCGCTGATTACTCTGAACTAAGTGCCAGGGGATTAGGGTGGACTTGCCTCACAGACTCAGAAGGCAGAGGAGCTATTAATTAGAGAGCTGTGTGGGTGTGTTTGTCTTTGGAAGTATGTTTGCCTGCTTTCACATGTGGGTCTGTGAGAATCTTCTTTGTGCCATTATTTTGTCTCAGGTTCTTTGTTTGAAAGACTGTACCCCATAAACGCTGCACAGCTCTGCTCACGCATACCTTCCACGTTGGTGCATTGCAAACATTTACCTGCTTGAAACAGTGGGGTCAAGCAGGATGCTTTCTAAGGCAGTGCTTGGGAGGATAGATGTGTTTATATATGTGATTATCACTTTGACCTTTCACCTCGCACTAATCCATTTGTAATACAAACAAAAGAGGGAATCCTGCAGATTTTTTGGTACTTCATGTTGCGCCTCTCAGTAGTAAAAGAGGGTAGCGCTTGACTTCTCTCAAAGCACATTGCTACTTTGGAGGTCACATGTTTCCCATTGAGAACAGTTTACTTCTATCTGGACATATTTCCGTAAGCCTTTGATTCAAACCAGAAACAAACCAGGGTCTCTTTCTTTTTCTGGTATGTTCCTTTTTGAAAACCCTCCATCCTGAAATAATTTCCAGCAGCAGGAATTTTGGTTCTTTTTGGTTTTTTGGCCTGATACCACTGTAGCCTTCCAAAAAGGTGCATTGAAGGTTATTTTTACACTTCATTATAACTAATGGACCCCGAAAGCATGACATGCGGGGCGGTGCAGGAATGGCAATGAGAGGAGGCATGTTTGCTTTACAGAGTAGGCTGAGTTTACATATTTATTCCCGCTTGCTCAAAACCAGCTCGCTTTTAAATAAAGATTAGATTTCACAGACTGCTTCACACTACCATCTGTCTGTCCATTTGAATTTGACGAGGTATAAACAGTCTAAACTTTGACAGATTCGATCCTGTTTAATTGAAAAGATGCCATTTATTTTCAAAACTATTCGTCCCGTTCACACTGGTCATTTCGTTTTGTTTACCATTCTATGGCAGAGCAATAAGCGGCAGACTCACCATAATAAAAAGATCAGTCATTCACCTTTCTGCAACACTGAACACTCAGAGGTTTGAAAAGCTGCACATGCCCTGAACATATTCAAGTTCAGAATTATTTGTTGAACATTTACATTCACACTGTTTCCTTTCTGCCTGTAAAAAAGAAATTTCAGTTTAGCAGATGTAGTTTTACATGAAATGGAATATTTTCGGATAACATATGTCGCACAAAAAACACCTTGAAACTTTTATTTTTAACAACAATAAATGTGAGTTTTTTGTCTGTGCTGTCACAGTAACCTACTTGGGAAATGGTTATTCAGAAAGAGTAAGCTAATACTACTAATACCCGTATCCTTGTGGACAGTATTGTCCTCTGAGATTTTTTGTTGCAAGCAAATGCTTCCATTTTATGCATAAAAAAGTAATTAAGCTTCATTACAAAATCTTTATATATATATATTAGTGTATCAATTGTTATTCAGATTGCAGAGTTCCCAGGAAAACAGTGAAGTCTGAAGTAAACTGAAGATGGAATTGAGTTTGTGAATTGTATGAGCTTGCAGAATGCAAATGAATCACTTGATAGAAAAATCTCTGTCTCAGCCAAAATTGTATTTTTCTTTCTGCTCGGTTCTGTTGGATTAGGAAAAGAAATGAATGTTAAATAAGGTGAATGTTGCAACAAATTATGATTTTATCTCTGTAGTTACATCTTACTCTAAAAAGGCATCACATTTGCTTCTTGTGGCTTTTGGCATTATATTGATTTTTAAATACTTCCAGAAGTTTTAAAACAGAAAATGTGATCATTCTCCATCAGTACAATGCTTACAAAACTTTGCAGTCTGACAGATGGTTAATGTCCAAAAGAAACATGTCAATAGCTACTCATGATGTTAGCGGATTGGTACACTTTTTGTTGGAGTGTACGTTTTTATCCAGTTTTTTGCTCAAATACATAATATTACAAGTAATGCAAAATCAACACAAAACCAGTCAAGTAGATAGATCTGTAATATTGTTTATAATAAATATGCTTTACATAAAGCAATGCTTTTACAAGCGTTATTTTATCGTGTTTAATTTTTTTTAAAACTTCCATGAGATAATACAACTGATACAAACAATTTGGCGTTTCCCGATAACATGTGAAAGGATAACTGCAGAAAATTGCCCATTGCCCCATGTTCAGTTGTTGAAAAAAACCCCAGATATAATAAAAGAATATAAAAAGACTTCCATTTACACTGCAGGAGCTCCGGATTTTCTGACATTTTTTTAAATTAACATTCTGAGTGTGAATTAAAGGACGGTGATTGTCAGCTGCTGGCTCACAAAGTAATAACTCATTGATAAATTGTGCACAGTTTGATAAAGGAATTGTTTGCGGCCCAACTCAAACAAGATTATTCATGACAATGCTTTACTCACAGCATGTGATCAGGTCTAACTCAGAAAAAATAATACAGCAGTGTTGTTGCTGGTGACCTCATTAGGATGTGAGAATTACTAAAAAGCCTTTAATCTCAGGTTTTACACCAACTTAATCTGCACTTATTTTTCTTTTAAGTCACCTAAAAGCAGACATGTATTTCACATACCAGACTAAGTTTAGATATTTACAAAACCTTAACTTTTTGACCAAATTCAGTCTAATCTTAGTTTGTACAATATGCCACTTTAACCCCATAATAATTACTGCTTCCTGCTTTCTGTGTAATGAGAGCTCAACTCCTTAGCTGTGAGTCAGTGTAAAAAAATGCTGCATCAGTCAGTGCCAGGCTAAGTAAATAAGTTCAAATGAGTAGCCTGAAGCCAACAATTTTAGCATCAATGAGCTAAGCAGTGATCAGCAGCAGCTACTGCTGTAAATTTAGTTTTCTGAGAAAATGTTATTGCATTTGAGCAGCAGAACATTGCAGATGGGTCAGCTGTTGAAATGGCTTGCTCCATGTTTGTGCAAAATATAGTCACCCTTAAGAAAGAAATAAAACAAATCCTGACTTTTATTTAATAAAAAAACTGCCCATGGTGCGTTCCTTCAGGCGTTATTGTTGTCTAATTTAAAACTAATTGTTTGTATTAACTATAATTCACATCATTTTTTATTATAATTTGTAAAAATCTTTCCCATATTTATTATTTATGTCCAGTGATTCACAAGAAAAGTCACAACAAAAACCTCTCAGTCATAACAAACGGGGGAAGTTGTTTAACATGTTTGAAAAATAAAAAAAGTAAGGAAAATAGCATTTACTCATGGCAGTTGAAATTAAAACAATAAGAACAAAAAGCTAGTCATATGTATCAGAAACAATCAAAGGTCAGCACCCACACAGTCGGCTCAGAACAATTTTGGACCTTGAGCCAATGTTACTGACAGCACCTTCAACATGATTTCACACAGGATCAGCTGAAAAACATAAAGTGCTATCTATAACATTTTGAAACAGTTACCAGCTGGGAATTGATGTTTTTAGATTTCTAATAAGTGTCTCTGTTGTTTTAAAACCTTGAGAGAGTGAGGGCTTGTTGGTGCACAAACACAAACTAGTTTTTTCTGTAAGATCAGTGACTTACTGTGTTTTCATCCCCCACAATCAAAAAATAGGGTTATAAAAGATGAAGTTGACACTGTAACGCATTTATGTTGTGCAAGACTAAATGAACTCCAGTTTGGATGCGAGTTTATGATCCTGGGATTTTTATATGCAGGTACAGAAAGCTCTTTGATGTCTGGGTGAAGCTGCTTCCTGTGGTGGGACGGTAAAGCAGCAGAGAATCAGATTCAACTACACAAATGCATCAGTGCCACACCAAGAAAGCATGAACGACAAAAAATAATGATGTTCAACTTATAGTTAATATTACAGTGCTTATGATCAGCAACAAAACACTGACAGTGATTTCACTCTCTTGGTGCAATTTTAACTTTGTACTATCAAATATACACCCATGTGAATCCATTTTTGCAAAGTTTTAGAATAATTTGTCAGGGAGGATCAATGTTTCTGCCTGTTGCACATTTTAAAAAGGACCTTAGGGGCATTTGCTATTCTTCCCTTAGGTTAAAAAAATGTTAACTGCAATTTTGGGAAGGTTTTGTGCATATTCCCTTTGAGTGAATTGCTTTAATCCCTTCAGGCATCAGCTCATTTGAACATTACTGAGGAACCACCACTTTAGTCACAGTCAGAGGTCCACCCTCTGTGCATAAGAGGGCAGTTATTCAATCAAGCCTGTTTGATATTATATTGATATTATATTGCCCTGCAGTATTAAATTACAGTGTTAAAGGGGGAACAATGTCTGAGTTTGTGGCTAATGTTGATGCTGTTATTTCCATCTTGCCAAGTTGGCACTTAAGGAGACTTTTTGAAACCAAAACTCTGAGACAAAGTTTTAACTTAAAAAAGACAAGGACAGAAATTTAAATGAGAATAAGACTAAACTCACCATTTAAACAACCTTGCCAAATAAAGGTCACCTGAGACATTATTAACACCATACAAGAGAACTGTGCATAGAGGGGGTGGTGTAAAAAGTGACATTTATAGGCTTGTAGGGAGGCATGTTTTCTATTGGTGTTTTTAATATAGCAGGTTAAAGACCTGAGAACGAAATCCTGCTGAGTTGTTTCTCTAGATCTCAGTGTGTATGGTAGCATAATAGAACTTCTACCTTAGAACTACTCTTTTGAGTATTATGCTAATAATAAGAAAGTCCTAAGAGTTCAGAAGATTAGTGAGAAGCACGAACAACATTTCACTCTACTGCTTTGATGGCTGTTTGCATTGAGGGAGATCGTGAATATACAGCAACAAAGTAAAGTCATAGGGGACATAAAGTCAACATACCTCCTTAACTCTGCTGCCAGGCTGATCCATGGAGATGTCTGTATTGGTGATGGGGGATAGCTCGGGTGGACAAAGATCCCAGCATGGAGCACCATCGGGGCATGGCGTATCTCCCATCAGAAGAAGAAGGCAAGGAAAACAAACAGAAAGAGAGAAAGATGAGGAGGGAACCCGAAGGACATTAGTGAACAGAGGGAGGAATAATAGTTTTTTTTCTGGATGTTTATTTGAACATGGCACAGATAAAAAAGCAGGTCACTGTGAGATTTAGGAGAGGAGGAGTAATAAAGTCAAGATGTAGTCAAAGCTCCCCTGCTGGCTCAGGTCATCTTACCTTCATAAGGCCCCCTGGATCTGAAACAAGAAGAAGCCATTTGTCTATTCACACAAACATGGGACTTAGCTCACCTGCCATAACACATTATTGTGAAGAATTTGTGTAGTTTGTAGTTATATTATTTTACAGGTTTATGAAGGTTTAACAGAACCTTGTGAAATTCATTTTTTTTTAATCTTGTGCAAAAATAATTAACCAGAATCATTATAAATTATGTGTGCTTATCATGTTGAGCTTTTGTGTGACCTCTGTATGCTTCTTCTTTTAGAACTGAATACAATGCATATATGTCTCCTCCTATATTATACCTCTCATCAACTGATTCTTGGCTAATTTGTCAGAAGACCTATTAAAATACAAGAGTCTGAATCTTCTAAGTTACGTGCTGTGTTTCCAGAAATATATACTATTTAGTCTCACCAATGCAGCCTTCAAAGTATCATCTTCTGCGGAAATATACTTGTTAAGAAGATTTTTTACTACGGTATTATTATATTTACAGTAATGTAACATGATATTGACAACTCAAGTAAATTCACACTTAAGTTTTGTTTTTGATATTGCAGCTTTTCTACCTTTTGGTCAGGAAATCACATTCAATAAATATGTGCTGAAAAGAAAATTTAACAGTAGTCTAAACAACAGATACATGATGCAAACATCAATTCCCCTTGAAGCATTATGCTAAACATAGACTTTCTCAGTCTTTGCTATGGAGTATCTTCATGAAGAGTTTTGCTATTGATTAATGGAGAGACTTTGGGATAAATCCTACTAACTTTAACAAATTACCTACTTCAATTTGATTGCTAGAGTAATTTTTCTTTATATAAACTCTTATTAATCATTTGTTTGGTTGCCAAATTTATGTTTTGTAAACATTAGTTGTCTATAATGAAGCTTAAGTCAACTACCATTCTATCAAATGCTTCAATTGTCAATGTTTTATTTGCCTAGTATTTTAACTTATGACAAAATTATTAGATTTTCATTAGCCTCAAATCTATACAGTTCTTAGTATGTATTAGAAAAAAGACTTTTTAATTATGCATTTTGAAATGTATCGATTTAAAGGCACATTAGCCCACTCATGGATAAAATTTCATTGGGATTTTGTTCTAGCAGGACTTAGTTTTGGTCTGTTTATCATGCTGCTCACTCAACAGCATACCACTTAAAATGCATGTTAATGTTGCTTTCCAGTGCTACATTTTCACCCTTGACACCCTCTGCCTCAGACTGATAGGTGGAAACAACTGCATCCATAATCATCCCTATTAATCAAATGCTAGGCTGCTAAGACTTTTCGTTTCTTATGTGTGTTACTGTGCTTCCTCTTCTACTCAGCATATTAGCTGCGTTTGCAGCAACCATGTGTTCACCCCTTTTTGCCTGATGCTCATTTCATGTTTTGATCTTGGGTGAATGCATTATTTATTAGATGTTAAGAGATCTATTGCGAACTTTAAGTGGCAGCGTGTTGTATTTGCTTAATGAATGGAGTTAAAGGAGATCAAAGCTGGAAAAATGACAGATGAAGGGGAGGGGGTCGATGCAAAGGTTTGGCTTGTCTGACTTAATTGCTGCCTTGAAAGAAGGAATCTTATGAACTCAGATTTTGAAGAGTTCATATTTGTTTTCACACTCTGAGAGAATATTTTTGATGGTCTTTCAACAAATTGTCTTTCCACACAAAATTAGCATAACTTATCTTTTATTAATTTTATTGATTTGACTTATATTCTTTTTCTACATCAACTGCCTAAAAACAATTTTGTTTTTTAATGCTTAAATAATGCAAATAACCATATTTATCCATCACTGTCACAGAGTTCAACACTTAGTTAAGGCCACATGCTGTAAGTTATGAGTCATTCTGTCCTATGAATTGTAATTACCCTATTTTTTTACTTTTTGAATCGGTCAGTTTCCTTACTTTCAGATTTATCTGTTTGAACTTTTTGCATGCAGTGCTGAACCGTGTAGCTTTAGGAATTGTTTTTTTTTTTCAGCAGTAGTATGAAACCGTGACCTCATTATGGGAAAAATTCAGTAGCAGGAGAAAGTTTCCCTGGATTTAACACTAGAAGTGCCTGTCTGCATGGCGCCAGTAAAGCTAGTTGGCTATCGCTAGCCGCTCCTCTTTCTTCTCTCCACAGATCATTAGCAGTTGGGCTCCGACCCTTTGAAGTCAGTGGGGTCTGCTGTGTCTGTCATAGCCATGCAAATCCAGGGGACAACCTCAGCCACCTGTTCTCAGAAACATCTGTCCACAGACTAAGGCTTTACTCTGGTATTGCACAGCTGCCTCACTCAAGCCTGATCCTCAAAGGGTTGCAGGATGGCAAAGAGGCTATTTTTGGGGGGCTCACTTCATATGCTGGTGCAAACCTTATGCACTCTAATGAACATACTTTGCAGTATGAATACAAGCTCAGAATGGCAATGTTCTACTTTCATTGGAAGTTTTTATGGCTGTCTGCTATTAGTAACTACAGAGAACTTTGATGAAACTCAAGATCTTTTCATGTAAAAGTTTAGCCAAAATGCTAGAAAGTTGCTGTTTAATGGGAATGTGGGTCTTTCAACCCCAAAATAATCTAATTAAGTCCTTGATCAACTTTTTCTTGCTTTCAGTAGAGCACGGCTCTGGAGGATTGATGTCTTGGTTGGTGTTGCACTCGAACATTAAGCTGCTCCACTGCAGAATAAATTTTCTTGGTGTTCATCCAAAACTATGTTTTTTCAGTTTCTACAGTCAGATTATTTTCCATGCATATCAATTTCCTCACAGCTGTATTATTGTGGAAGACCACTGAAAACTTTGGTGGTACTGTATGTAAACAAAAACTGCCATTTGATTGGATGCCAAAAGTACTGAAAGTTTGAACGCAGAAGGTTTGAACTTGTTGTAGATGACTTTGGAGGTTCTGATAACGCTGAGCTTTGCAAGAATGAAACCAAATTTGATTTGTTTCATTGACCTGCTTAACTAAACATCTACACCTTTGCTTACTTTTGTTGCCACACTCAGACTGGAGTGTGAACTATAGAACAGTGTTTTAAAGCCAACATCAGGAAGGCATTACTGAACAATGGCTAATTAGACAAATACCTAAGTGATGAGTCACACACTTTACACTGTATTTCAATTCTTCCGGTAATCTGGCACAATTAACAAAAACAATCCTCAGGTGGTTGCTTTATTACTAACTTAGCAACAGCAGAACACAGGGCATCTAATAACAATCTGTGTCTGGAAATGTAATCTATAACCTCACACCCAGCGCTGCACAGCATGACAAGAAAATAAAAACAGTACAGTGTGGATAATACTCTAGACTCTCAAACATAGCATCAGTGGATTATTAGATGTGTGTAAACATTGCCAGAGCTTGGTGACAGCAGCTTGGTATGAGACAGTAAGTCTTGGGAAAGTTAGCAGCTGTGCAGCCTCTGCCTTTATAGGGAGACTGAGATTAGTGGAGTGTGTAAGGGTAGATGTGCATGAGGGAGAAACCTGCTGATCCAGGTGTTGAAAGCTGGCTGGCACTCTGACAGCTCAAAGGAAAGAGATTGTACTCTTTCATGCACAAGGTATCATACTGATACATGCAAAACTATTGACTACAAAAAGCACACATGCAGAATTCCAGCACACAAACAGACAGCGTGGTGTCAAATTGTTTCCACCGGATGCATGCAGCATTATCCTGCCATTATATCATCTATCCATCTGGAAACGCATGAGACAATAAAATTATTACTGGATGCTATGCCAAGGTTTGTACCTCAACACTGTACAACTGTGCCTGTGATTTGAGCCATGATGATGGGCTGAATCAAGGATCAGATAGCACCTATCTTAAGATATCTTGACAGTTCGGAAGCAGACTTTTGTGTTAGGAGCCAATTACAACAGCCAGCCACAGCCTATTGTACGTTCTCTCAACAGCTCAAATCTGTGAAATAAAACAACAACCTCAGTCTCAGATTTAGCTGTGTCTCTGGCTCCAAGTGATTTGTTGATGTACAAACCACCTTTTTAATTTTTTTATGTTATGGCAATCTTGGATAATTAATTTCTATTTTATTGAAATTTCTGAGGTCAAATATAAAGAAAATACAGTTAAACATTTCTATAAAATAACATTGCCTTTGTCAGTTTCATCAAAATAATTTAAAATGTTAATTGCAAAATTCTTTACCTTGGTTGAACTATTTGTATAGGATATGAAATGTTAAAATGGGATGAAACAATTTACAGCTTTTTTCACATTGCTTTCTGCAGCAGCTCTGAGCATCTTCTGTTTAAGTTTGTGGCTTTTTTAATCCAGCACCTTAAAAAAGCCAACACATTTTGATTTGGTCAGCTTATTTTTCAAAATTGATGTGTGTTCAAGGTGTTAAATTCCCCAAAGACTTTAGGCTTTATAGCTCTGCATACCTTTCACATGCAGTTTTGTCTCACAATTAAATGCACAAAGATCAAGCCTGTGACCATGTGGTCAGAAATTTTCACCTCGCCTCCGCAAAATACTTGTGACATCACATGCCCTGTTTTAGTTGCGTTAAATACGTATTTTTGTTAAATAAAACTTTCTGACCTTCAGAACGTAAACGCTTGCTGATTCACTTGGCACTTATTATGCAATGTTCCATTATGGAGTAGTTAGCTTGCTGTAATTTAATGCAGTTCATTCTTCACACATGTATGACCACCAATACATTGTTCGGTTTATCCTAGCATTTCATTTCCAATTAAAACCACAAGTCACAGCGCAGTGCTTTTCACTTCAAATTATTTCCCAACTTTATTTGATCTCCTAATGACCCCGTGGGATGACCTCAAACTCATTAAAGTTCCCCTTGCAGGAATATTAATAACACACTTATATTTTATAGGTACTTTAAATTTCCAGATTATGTTGTCAAGAACTTGTGAGGTGACTGAAATGTAAGAAATACACGGGGTGCCAACTGAGAGACCTGTACCTCCAAAGTAACCAGTGTGATGAAATCCATCTTTGGCGAGGTCATCTGTTCACTCTGCAGTGTAATTGCAGACAAACAAATGGTTTTTCATTTGGATCATTACACTATTCAGTTGGTATGCTTTTTGAAATGCAATCACATTGCTGTATGGCTGCTGGTAACAGTTAAGGAGACATCAGCATTCCTCCAATCAATTTCTCAAGAAAGGACAACAGTGATTTGTCTGCAGCCATTTTGCCTGTCAGACATGTTTAACTTCCTTGCAAATAATAGTTCTTGTACTCTGGGTAAACACCCATTACTAGCCTGTTTATTTGGAAGGAGGGGCTCGCATGTGGATCTGACCTGGATTTTAAATGACAAGTCTTACCAGAAAAATGAAGGAATGAGGCGAGAAGGAGGGGGGCGGGTGGTGTGGGGGAGCTGGTTGGAGCAGAAAGGAGACTAGAGAGGAAGACCCAATTTATTTTGGGTAATTGGCTCCACTTGAGTAAACACCGTTTGCTTGCCCAGTGGGCGTCTCAGCACAAGTTTATCCCAACAGCAAAAAATATCCTATTGTATGTTCAGCTACATGCTTAAATTGCGAACTTTTGAGTCATTATAAATTTTCCATAATCAACAATTCTATATCTTGGGTATAGAGATTAAAGCCTTTCTGGTATTAAACAAGGGCAAATAGCACTTCTTTTGAAAACATCTTTAGCTGGGAGCCACCAATCAGACTTGACAGTTTTAAATATGGCTGCTTAATTAGTTAACTTGAACAACTCAAAGTAAATGTACATTTACCAATGTTTCTACTGTATTTGAAGAAAGAAAACACCAACTGTAGCTGTTTCCTGCTTCTCTTTAACAAAATAAACAACTAGAGAAATTTTTCAAATCTGACAAAAGTAGGAAAGTATTTTCAGGAGTTGAAAACACAGTCCTGGTGAGGCATTTCTTTGTTGGAGGACATGTCAACTGATGAGGAAAGTCCGGTTCTTTCATTTAACCATGATCACCTTTTACACTCTGAGTGGCCCTTATCTGTGTGATGGCCTTGTGGTGCCCTTTCATCAGATCTGTACTGTTCAGGAAAGAGGAAGCCCCCTGAAATAATACATCTTCCCTATTGATAGTTAAGAAATATCTGGGCCCCATGCATGACAAATTATGGATAGACAGGCAAATGAGAGGGTGAAAGGTGTGTGTGTGTGTGTGTAGGGGGTGGAGGGCGGGATGCCTGTGAAACAACACAAGATTGAAGCTGGGTCACAGCGTGTCCCCTAAAGGCTGCCATTGATGGCTCATGCTGCTTAGCTAGGCAGTGTAAGAGTGGCACATGTTTTAATGTTAAATGCACACAGTGTGTTAAACAAGTGACCCAGCATGAGTGTGTGTTTTTATCTCATTTTGTGTGCTTGTTGTGTATGCATCACAGTGGGCGGTTTGAAGTGTGTCATGGGACTGCTTTTTGTGCTGCTCTGATATGAGACAGTTTTGTTGTTTCTCCTCCCCGAGGCCGTTTCAGATGTCACACACTGGGTGCGTCTAAGACTCCTACAGAACACACACAAACTTAACTTGCAGCGCTTTGTGTTTCCAATTTCAGACAGACACTCAGGTGCAAAGAAGGATAGATACTAAAAACTAAACTAAAAACATCCAGAAAGGAAGACCTGCAAATGGTTTTGCACACATTTAGTACCAAACTGTAGAACCAATCACCTCGTTTTTTCGTCCAATTAGTGAAAACAAGAGGAAGTATTTTCCATGGCTGCATGAACAGGTTCCTGGGGTCAAGTGGCCATCCCCAAGGCATATTTAACAGCCAAAGTTAAAACGAAGACAAACGGTTGGGCCTAATTGTTGCCAGCAAGCACTCAGAAGGTGCTAAAGTGTGTTCTTTAGCTACAGATCAAAATTCAGCAAGCCAGCCTCTCATTTGCCTGTGTCTTTCTGAACATACATTCATATAACTACATGCAAACACTTTGTGGAGATCAGCTATTGAGGAGGAGCAGGAAAAATGAGTTGTAGCTGCTTTAGTAAAACCTTAAAAATAAGTTTCATGTGATCTCATGCAATATAGCAGGATGCCGTGCTCAGAGTATGTGTTGTAAATGACTCTGCTACAGCCACATCAAATTTTAGCTCAATATTTGTAACATTGACTGAGCTATATCTAATTTTGTGTTGGCTAACTAGCTGTGGTGCCGATCTTGAATTTAATTGACTCTGAAAGTAAATGAATTAATGTACATACAATAATTGCTTTCTTCAGTTTTGTTTAAATTTGTCTAGTTGTTCATGAGATATTTTTGTAACACACACTTACACAAACACACGCCCACAGACAAAGGCAAAAACATTATCCTCTACCTTTGCCTCTTGGTGGCTGGCTTTAACAATATAACTCAAAGTGAATGAACAGTAATTAACTGCTGATTGTAGCTTACTTACAAACAAATAATTGCTATAAGTGTTATCTAACTTTCTCAATGCAAAAAACACTCTTAATTTGATATAATTTCAAACTCTTAAAGAAGTGTTTTTCTAAATGTTATTTGTAAAATGTAACTTTAATAAATCAGTCAACAAAAACATGATAAGTCTGTATCATAAGTCCTTTTCTGTTGCCTATCTGGATGTTTTCCCCCCAGCCACATAGAAAGTGCCTTACTGCCCACAAAGCCACATGCTAGGACCAGATGTCTGCCTCAGAATCCCATGCTGCTATAAATCATGACTTTTTCAACCATGTTGTCAATCAAAGTCACATTTAAAGTTGTGACTCTTAACCAAATGAATCTTTTCACACTGTTTACCACCCTGTACATTTTTTACAAGCCTTACATTTCTCACTTGGTGTGTTAGTGTAAAAAATTAATAGACCCATTGCTACATTAGTTACATAGGTTTGAAAACACTCTCCTCTATAGTTGAACTAAAGCATGTGAATGTGCAGAATTTTACTATTATTCTTGGACATGAAACTGACTGACGTGTTTTCAGCTCAGCTGAACAAGCTTTGTAAACAGACAGAAAATGGTTTAACAGCTTCCACGGGCATTAAAAACCGTCAGAGCACGTCCTATTAAATAGGAAAAAAAACCCATCAGTGTGAGGATTTTGCTCCACATTTTCACAAGCTAGATAGGTGGAGGTAAGTATGAATGGATGGAGATTAGTCTGCTTTGGTCAAAGAAGTTTATAGCTGTTGGATTTGGGTCTTAATTTTCTGTCTCTAATTTGTTTGCTGTAGGTTTTAAGCATTTATATGAGCATCATTGAGTACTGATGCAAATAAAACTATATTTTATAAATTCTAACACGGCTGGTAGTGCTGTTGGGAAATGAAAAATAAAACATTGTTTATCTCTTTGCCACTTATAACAGGATAAATCATAAATCATACTTGTATTTATTCATACATTGATAATTTTCAGATCGACAGGAAAATATTTAGTGTTTTGCAGGGAATCCACATTTTCTATTTATGCTAGTATCAGTTTCCATAAATATTTGCCATTAGAATCTGACCAAAATGCTTGCAAAAGATATAAAAACTTATCAAATTATGACAATTTTTACTTTGGAAAGACCTTCTGCTACATCTATGGAAAGAGTAGATCCTCAGTTCAAGCTGCCTGGAATTTGAGCTAACTAAATGTAGTCTGGCTAAAATTCCTAACAGATTTGAGTCTAGTGAGTGAAGTAAAATAGCATTTGTTTTATATTACCTATTGCAAAATAGCCAGTGGTGCTCAGGTGCATCTGGCAAACTTATGGAAGATGCTCAGATTCAGAGCTGCTGCTGGATCTAATGTGAACTTCCTGCCCCTACATGTTTTCTCTATAAAACATGAAACTGTTGGGGTTTCTCATGAAAAGTGAAAATATGGAGTGCTATACTGTGAAAGATGTAGGTGTTTAAAGCCGAAACCGAACAATGCACAGAACAGATATATTCCAGTAATGACTGTATTGATATTTTCTCAGCACCCTACTATCCACTTGAATTTGAAGTGATTCTGTAATTCCTCTGTGTATTAGATTCTCTAAATGTGCTTTAGAAAAGTTGGGAATCTTTCTGCTCTTAGTTATTATAGCCCAGCTTAGGTAGGTATCTCCTATATATCAATGATTTGTTTAGAAGCTAATATTTCTAAGCACTAACCATTGCTGATAATGGAAACCTAACACATTAGCCAAACACCAGTATTACCATCATAACACTGTTTTCTTTATCGAAATATTTATTAGGACCTTAATTTATTCATAGATTAAAAATAAATAAATATAAATAGTTTTGTTTTCTATTATTATCTATAATTCTATAATTATTATAACCACAATTCCTCTGTTTTCTAAAGTTTAGATTTAATTTGAAGTTGTTCAAATTCTAACTATATTTACATCAAAAGCAAAATCCAGCCTTCCCAGACAAATTGTATACCTACTTTTCTAGCCACACTCAGTCAATTTGTCTTTGTGTGAGAATCACTGGGCAGCATAGCTCCTATGGGGCCTGATTCAGTCAGGCTACCCTTCCCGTCATCACTCCTGCTTTGTCTACCAGCTTCCTTCAGAACCAGCTTCTCAGTGGTTCTTGACATCAGATCAAAGTAAGATGCAGGAAAACTTAGAGGAACTCAGAACTTAGAGTGTGCCTTTTTTCTAGAACTCTACTACCAACATCCTCACACGGCAGCAATGTAATGGTTGACTCTGGGTTTTAGCGCCTGAACGGACGTTGCCCTCTGCTGAAGTCAACACTGGCTGTGATGGTATCTTTGAGAAAGAAAACAGAAGTTATGTGTGCATGGAGGCAACAGTGAGGAAAGTGACATAGCTAAACATCCTCAGATACAGAAAGAAGTAAGGAAGATTCAAGTTGAAGCAGGAACCATCAAAGAGAGTTTCCAGGATGTCAGAGGGGGGTGAGAGGAAAGAAGGAGGCGGAGGAGGAGGAGGAGGCCTGGAGGGGATTGAAAGCCTTCTTGGTTGCACAGTGAAAACATGACCTGAAAAAGAAAAAGTCTTGCCTTTCAAGGTTGAAAGAGTGGCAACACTGAGATTCAACTGAGTTCTCAGGTACTCACACATTGCCTCAAGTCTCAGAAATGAGTCAGCACAAGATTTAAATGGACTGGGGGGGGGGTCTGTTTCCAGTCATGTGCTTTAATTAAAAAAGCTTGTCAAGCTTGTTTTAGGTTGTTTTATAGATACCCTTCCTGCATTAAGAGCAGAATATGAAGTAAAGCTGTGCAAGAAAATATGAGAACTACTCTTTTTTGACTCTGGCTGCTGAGGTGCGTTACCCATGACCAAATAAGTTAATCCATATCACACACTCACTGAGAACAAAAGGACTCAGCAGACAAACAACACCGACTATAATTTTTGGTTTCAAACACGGCAATCTGCAGGAGAGTGCGGGGTTCCTGGAATGTGCCTTTCTGTTTTGATATCTCCCAATAAAACTGTAATGATATGCTCCCTCCATCTGGATCCAGTTGCCAGTCTGCGCCAGAGGTAGACGTGTCGGTTGTTATTATTATTTTCCCCGTGTGATGTTCAGGTCTGGTCACAGTTGAGGGAAGGTCATTTGGCGCTCCTTGAATGGTCCTCTGTAATCATGAAGTCACTTGTTGAAGGTCACTTAATATGGTTTCACAGCGCAACACATCCCCATGCTGGGTGAATTATCTGCATGTAGAAATAGTAGCACATCTCAGAACTTAAAATGAGCTGAAAAATGTGATTCTTATATTTTGAGGTTTTTTTTTTCAATTCTACATAGGTTCAGGCAGCAAACCTGTTTTTCTGTACTGTGTTTTCCCAGTTGTATTTATTAAATAACTTTTCATCTTAACTGCAGCACAAAAAGAATTTAAGATTAGAAAGCGTTTTTTCTTTTTTATTGTGGCTGTTTAAGAAGTCATCTCCCAAAAAATCCTCTTACAACATTAAACAAACATTACCCACAAATAGCACTTTACTGGTGCTGTTTTTTTTTTTCTTTTTCATTGAAAGCATTCCCATTGATGGAGCACGCGCAATTATATTCTGTGTGGATTTGCCAATGTTTTTTGTCAAAGTTCATCCTCTCAGGAGAAGCCGCTCTCAGCAGGAGAGGCATATTCTAGTCACAAGGCTGTCTGCCAGCCTGCTAACTCTATGATTGTTTCCAGACAAGTGTTGTTGCCCTCTGGACAGCGCGTCTCTCAGTTCTAGAGTAATGGCCAATTACCAGGAGGCAGTTTGTTGAAAGGATGCTGCCAGGAACTACATCTGCCTTCAAACAGCCCTCAGATCCAAACATAAGCTCTGGAACAAACCGCCTTCAAAGTTGAAGTGTATTCAAAAGAACCAGAACTGCCTTCAGAGCATCATGTGAACGCTGAGAAATGTCCGAGCCTTGGATGACACGAGAGCCAGGATTTCTTCATTTATTTATTTATTATTTGCCAGATATTGTTTACTAGGATGGAATAAAGGAACAGTTAACTAAAGCTTGTGAACAGAAATGACATGTTGTAAATAAATGATCCGGCAAACATATTCTTTTTTCTTTGCTCTGTTCAGTCCAGGGCTCTGAACTGTGCTAGTGAGATGTGACAGTCGAATGGTAAATATAACAATGATTTTTTTTAAACAAACTGAGACCTCATGTTACATCTCTAAATGCCACATCAAAAAAGTCATACATTGGATTTTAATAACCCACATGTTGACGTTTTTTTTATTTGGCTATAATATATCTATAACATATATTAAAGTCACATGGAAGCTGAGGTGTTTAATCTTTTTCTCACTGCCATCTACAGTACTATTAAAAAGTTACGAAGAAAACCAAGCAGTAATTCAACTTCTTTTGTAATTATATTAGCATAAAGAAATTTTATTTTTACAACTGCCCTGAAAACACAAGCAGATGTAAAACTTAAAGTTTTTTGAAGTAGTCCATTAAAGTTTGTTACATGATCACTTTAATAATGTATTGATTTTTTTCTAAAACATTTTTCATTCTACAAAAATAAATAAATAAACAAACAGATTCTTAAAAAATATTTCAGAATAGGTTTTCTGTTAAATAATCACAAAGCAACTGATGATTTGGGTTTTTACAGTAAAACAGAACTTCTTTCTTCAAACTTTTCAGAAATTAGTGCTTTATCATGCATTATTATTATTATTTCCATCAGTGTAAAAGTTTTCCAAAGCATGTAGCATGATTTAACTAAAGCTATCTTCAGGCTTTGACCTGTTTAGTTTATCCAAAAGTGTGTTAGGAACTAAAAGCTTCGCATCACGTGTCGGATTGGCTTCATGTCGTCACCACAGCTGCTTTCGCTTATGTCTGATTCAGAGCAGGTAGAGACATGATTGGCTGGCAGCCAGATATCGATCTGTCAGTCATTATGTTGTGGCTATTTTAAACATTACCCTTATACAGATATGGGATGTTTACTACCTCAGGTAAATAAAAATGATTTAGGCTTTCCTAACTTGTAAATGCTAAATGTTTAATAAGATCATGGCTGTGTCAAAGGCTGTGAAACCAGACAGAACCCCTCGCTAATAAAACTAAAGACATATTCCATGACATCATTCCATCATAATGGTACTATTTCTTATTCCTAAACATTCATGTTTTAGGAAAGCCTGAAATTTTAAATAATCCAGTATGTGATTTTATGATGAATACTAACTTTGTCTACATTAAAAAAAAGCTGACCTGTTCTCCAATCCAATCAAAATTACCATGGTAAGAGTTTGAGCTCATTGCCTCCAGTACTTTGAAAATCTAAGTCATGTGAAACTGTTTTATCCTTTGTGCACAAACCTCAAAGTTCCATATTTTACATGGATCCTTGCCACATTTAGATTATCTGCAATTTCCTTCTCCAGCAGACCTGCCTGTGTAATCCTTTTCGACACAAATTTGGACAAATTAGGAGTCTCTTTTAATCTCTTGATTAGGTGCTGTTGTGATAGCAGATATCCATGAAGGATGATGATTGATTGACTTCTCTGGTGCAGCTCCGATAAACCAAACATTCTCGTTTCCAGAGGTGATGTCAGAGTGTTAAAACCAGGTGCAGAGGCCACGGACTGCATCAGAAAGGCCCAGTATAACTCTACGCACACTTTCATGGCAAGTAAAGAAGCTTCAATATGATCCCTCAGTTTCTCACAATAGTGTTAAGTCAAATTCATTGAGATCATGTGTTTCAAATTCAGACAGCTCCTATTTCAATCATCTAATTGTGTCTGCACCTTTCTTCGAGGACTTTGGTTCCTGTGTTGATGAAAATAATATGCTGTCAAGTGTTCAAAATTTTGAAATGGAGGAATGGGGCCTGGGGGGGCTGAACTTAAACCTCCGCCTTCACATGCATGTGCTGCTGTGGTCTTTTGATGATTTTCCACAGCAATTGTTGCATCGCTGCAGGAACTGAGAAAATAAAAACATTAGCTAACACATGAAGTATCCTGTTTTTCTGCCTTCAATATCACTGGTTTTGATCAAATTAAGTTACAGTGAACCATATAGTGGAACCACAACTCTACAAAACATGCACCAGCTTCAATGCAGATACAGCTGGGTTTTAATACAAAGGCATGCATTATTGTGAATGCCAGATAAAATTCCACGAAACACATCTGAATCAAAAAGCCCCATTCATTTCATAGGTGGCTAGAATAACTATATGGTCTTTAATGGCACAATACTTTTTTTATATGAACAATTAACAGACTAGAGAAAAATAACCATTTTTGTGCATCCGAACAGCTTTCTTTGCACTGCAAAGACCACTAAAGTAAAGGTTATCTTAAAACATACAGACAATTTCTAAAGTTAGCTAATCTACTTTATATGGGACTTGTGAAAAATATTAATAACATTAATTAGTGTTAACAACAAAAAACCACACCATAAATCTGCCTTGTGCGCTTGATTTCTTTAGAAAAACCTCTCAAGACCACTTCTTAACTTTACAGTATTTTCGATAAGTAGCTTTGCCATTGTCAGACTAATCCACTCTGAGTTGTGAGCCAAAATCTTTTTACACTTTGTACAACACTTCCAGGCAACTACAGAGGGTATGTATGTTCAGAAAATATGTTTACATAAGAGAAACATTCATGAACATAAGATAATGCCAAACAGATCAATAGGACAGTGGCCATTGTTAACCATAACCAAAACCAGTCATCAATACCTATTTGGTAAAATCTGCAATTTGTATTTTGACAGTCTTATTGTTTAATATATTCTGTTCAGCACATTATAGATGCAGACCCTACATCAGTGTGTATCTGTACTCTCTCCTCTGCCCTGACTCTATCAATCAGACCTGTCATTCATTGACCTTCTGATGGGATAAATTATTCCAAATTCAAGGTATAATGCTTTTAATTTAAACTTTTAAACAAGTTTTTACCTACGCTATTATTTATAAATGGAATGGGACTCACAGAGAGGTATTCTTGGGTATTATATTTTATTTAGCAGCTCCTGGTTGTACATCTCTAACTCAAACTGGTAACTTTTGGAAATAACTATGAGAAACAGGGTTCCATTTTTCAAATAACACCCTCCTACCTGAGCACTCACTGCTTCCTTTTCTCTATTGCTTCCTCTTAATCTGTCTACCACAAAAAGTTCAAAAAGATTTTTTGTTTCTCTAATTTACAGACTTCTGTTTCATCTCCTTTTTAACGTTGCAGTGTCGATGGGGGAGGCTGGGAGAAAACGCCAGTGATGGGTTGAGGCTTTTATTCGGTTTAACTACCATAATACATCTCACAGGCTCAGATCTAGTTTCTCCCTGGCTGGTTTCAATTCGGTGGCCCGTAATCACCATTCCCAAGGAGTTTCCATTTTATGTCCGTCTGTCCTCCTCTCTTCAGCCAGCAAGAGCAGGTAATCTCATACAAAAACTCACAAAGCACAGACAGATCTGGTTCATTTTGACTGTTGGCAGAATATTCTGATTTAAGGGACACATTTTTAGCTTCTAAATGAAGCTCTAAAGGATTTTAGTGAAAGTAACAGGCAAATGAACCAACTTTAGTCTATTGATTCTCCACAAGTAGCAATCAGTGCCTAGGGATGGGGGCTAACTGCTCCCATATGGTGAAGGTTTTTATTGGAGTGAGATACGTGTACATGTGTCACTTCACAAATAACTGTCTTGGGGAGCATTTTTATAATGGAAACATATGTAGTTTTCCTCTGTTGCTCAGGTGTGGGACATTATTTGGAAGGTTGTACATGAAAAGAAATGTATTTTTCAAATATGCGCTGTTATTTTTATGGTATTGCTTGGTTCAGTGTACCACATGCAAATTCAAACTCAGAACAAATTCCGACTTTCTATCATGTTGTAGTTGTATCCCCTAAAAGCACAATTTTATCATAAAAAAAAATGGTTTATGGCCCATTAAAGACTGGACCGCAGTTTCATAAACCTGCTTATATTTCTTTTTGTGTCTTGTTCCTTCTTACACACAGTATTTTCTTAAAAGGTAAAAAATAATAAGGCACAATTTAAAACCTCACAAGCTATAAGTTTTTTTTTTGGATGTTTGAATAAGACCAGCCATTTGTGAAATTGGTGAGTGATGAAAATTCTCCTCTGATCATTGGTCACTTAATTATCACATGACAAAAACTTTAATCTGGGGTCCTTTCATCACTTTTAAGGAAGTTAACCGACCATCAGAGCACGTGCTAGATGGTGTGAGCAAATGCTAGTGGGTGGTTGAGTGAAACCTAACGGATCATTGGCTTCCTCAGCTGTTGTTCTCTGTTTTATTTGGAAAGCAGGCAAGAATGACTTCATCTCCCCTGACTTCTCCAAGGTCATCAGGCTATAAGGAGCCCCTTATATTCTTTTCATTTGTTTCCCACATACAGAGGTCCTTCTCTGTGTAAGCAGTTAGATTCCTGCAGAGTAACCCTGAACAAGTGGCCCATTAACAGGTCAGACAAAACAGCTATTTTCACAGAAGAAAATTATAACACTGGGTGCTTATAAGCGACACCCTGCAGTGTCAGTAACTTCAAAAAGCCCTAAGAAAAGACAAATGGAACAACATGAAAATGGGCTGTAGCCTCATGAAGCATTCAATGGAAAAGCAGGCAATCATATGCATGAGACTGTCCTTTAATGTGGGTCACTGAATATACAGTAAATAATAATGTAGCAGTGCGTTTCTTTTGGTTTCTCTTAAGAAATGTTGATTTAAAAAGAAGAAAAGAAAACTTAAAAATCATAAGGATTTTTTTATCTTTATCCATTACTCTCACCTAAAAATGCCTCCATGTTGCTTTACATATCACATAAAAAAGACTTTTGTGGGATCTGATTAGTTAACCCACATACAGTTTTAAAAGAAAATGAGGAAACAAAACCTCTTTTCAAACAAATATTGCATAAAAATGCTGCACACTTAATCATTTGTTTTTGCATTTCAGCAATTAAAACTTTTATATCACAGCTCCAGAGCTTTCAAACTGAATGGCAAAAACAGAGGTACCATGGAATTATGTAACTACTATGAACATGATGCATGAAAACTGCATGGAAAGGGGCTAAATGATTTTTTGTTCAGTTGTAAATTCATTTGTTGTTCATAAAGATATTGCAATTATTTTTTTTAGATTTACTGTAGAAATACATAATAAAACACTTGTTTAACTTCATGCAGGAAAACTTAAGTTAGGTCTATTTAAAGTGGGTCAAAGAGTGTAACTTTATTTTACTTTTTGAGTCTTAATAATAAAATATAAATGCAGTTTGTTCTTAGTATTTCACAGTTTTTGCAGTAAGAGTTTAAATATAGATTCAAAGCAACGGTCTAAAATCTAAATCAGGTCTGTAAAAATATTGAAAGTCCTAATAAATAAAAGGCGATTATTCACAATTATTATTTGGTAAAGACAGGGCACAAACCAGTTAAAATGTAAAGGACCAGAATCCACTGTTGAGGCCCATTAGTGTCTTAGCCGCGGTGTCTGGTGTCTCAAGAATTCACGAGGATCTGTGTGCGGTTATTTATGCAAGCCTTCTTACTGAAGACACAACCAAAGAATAAATTTCAAAGGCTTTTTCTCCCTGGTGGACTCTTGTCTCACTGAGTTTCTTTGAGAGAAAATGCAAGTTCTATGAAAAGTTGTACGCTGGAATATCAAGCATACTTGAAACAGACTTGAGCTTAGCCAAACTCTTTGATGACCACACAGGAGAGAGTTGGAAAAAAAAGAGCGTCAGTCTGAGGGTAAAAGTACAGGAAAGGTAGTCATACATGTGTGAAGAAGCTGGAAATTATTTGAAATGATTAGTAATTCAGCCTTGAAGAAGAATGACAGCTAGGTGCATTGCATGCATGCATCATATAATAAAAACAACACAATACAACATTAAACCAAGATTGTAAACCATTTTAACATTGACTTTTGATAATAAATGCTCACAAGTATTATAAACAACCCAATACAGCATTAAACCAACATTGTAGAAAGATTTTAAAACATTTTAACATTTAATTTTGACAATAAATACACTTATGTCTTCTACATATTTCGTCTTAATTGCTTCATGCAGTGAATTTATTATAATGGCAATGGTCATTACAGTAACTATCCTATTACTAAAAATGCAAAGATTTGGCAGTAGACTGACAATTTTCCACTGTTACAAGTTCTCTGTTTGACGTTCCCCCAAAACATTGGAACTTAAAGCAGGAAAACCAGAAGCTTCAAGATATAACTAATCTTGAAAGCTTTATTTGGTTTGGGTCTCGTTCAGACTCTTAAAGAGACCGTGTAATCCCTGGGACCCATTCCCTTTGACATACTCATCTGCTCCAGTACGCAACCCAATTACCCCCACAACTCCACCTAAGGGATACTCAGTCTATCTGTGGTCTTCGCTGAAGCAGAGATTAGTGGGAGAAAGACTTCAAGCGCCCACCTTTTCCATGTCGTATCCAACCAATACATGCAAGGAGTCATTTAGAAGGCATATCTTTAATGGGGCCCCGTTTACACATATTCATATACTACCAGGCCATATCCTTGGCAACCTCCAGCTGCTGAAAAAAATAAAAAAATATGATCCAAAATTTGATTTAAATATACTGAGAATCTCAAGCACACATGTTAAGAGTTGTGAAATTCATAACTTACACTTGTTTTTTTTTATATATAAAAAATAGCACTGTATATTATGGTTATATTACATATGTAAAAGTGTTAAAATGCTATGTTGAATCACAGGGTAATTTAGTACACCACAAAACATTATTTTTAAAAGTTTATTTACTGAATTTATTATATCAAGAATATCTGACATGCACTATTAAACACTGTAACCTAAAACTCTTAAATGTGTGGGAAAGAGACACTTTAACATCACTTTGTGATTAAAAAAGTTCTTTTAAAAATGTCTGTTTTCCTAGCATTTAGGATCTATTAATTTTCAGTTCTTATCCACAATAACATTTTGAAATAAAACCTGTTGTACGGGAAAAAGAGAACACTCATCTCTCAGCTGGTCCCTCTGGGCTTTTCGGATTTGGAGAAGTAATTTATCAGAAATACAATCTCAACTCAAAAACCTCAGTGTCTACAAAATATAAACAGACAGCTTTGTAAAGGTACACAACTGGTAAGGGCTTAGCAAAGATAGATATACTGCGGGCTTTGCGCCTGCCGTCAGTAGATAAACATGGTCTATAGGTTAATGCCGCTTATACTCCCTGGGATTTCACCACTTTCTGGGTGATTTTGTTCTCTTATGTCAATGTTTTAAAGGGAGCTACTCACTTAAATACAGCATGGTTTGGAGTGCGGGTAGATTTCCTTTTCTGGCTTTCCATACAGTGCTACCACACTAAAAATAAATCAAGGCTCTTATAATAACCACTGTGCTACCATTTTCCATCTCTAGCACTGTTTTTTTTTTTTTTGCCTATCCTTGTTCTATAAAACAGGCATCTCCATCCTTCTATCCATTTTCTGCTGTTTATCCATGGTCAGGCTGGGGAGTCAACAGGTCCCAAAGGAAAACCTAGACATCCCTTTCCCCAGTGACACTCTCCAGTTCCTCCTGGGGGATCTCTGCGTGTTCCCAGACCAGAGAAGATACACAGTCCTTCAAGTGAGTTCTGCGTCTGCCTCCCAGTGGGACATGCTCGGAAAGCTTCCAAAGGGAGGCGCCCAGGAGGCATCCTAATCAGATACACAAACCACCTCAGCTGGCTCCTTTTAATGTGAAGGAGCAGCGACTCTACTCTGAGTTCCTCCCAGATGACAGAGTTCCTCATCATATCTCTAATGCTGAGCCTGGACACTTTATGAAGGAAACTCATTTCAGCTGCTTGAATCCTGTTTTTCAGTCTATACTGTATCTCATGACCGTAGATAAGGGTTTGAATATAAACAGACCAGTAAATAGAGAACTTTGCATTTTGGCTTAAATTTGTCTTCACCACTTTCACAAAGTTGAGCTTGTTTTTGGTGCAGGTTGGACTTCACCAGGACTGTCACTTGTTTCCAATACTGTTTTGGTGTTCAAGAACAGAATCTCGAGGAGCAGTCACAGAGAGGTAGATGTCAGGTTTGGGAACCTCAGGATCTCCTGCTTTTTGCAGATGGTGTGGTTCTGTTGGCATCTTCAGGCCAAGACCTTCAGCATGCACTGGGGTGGTTCACGGTCATGTGTGAAGCAGCTGGGATGAGAGTCAGCTCCTCTAAGTCTGACGCCATGGTTCTAAAACTGCAAAAAGGTGAAATGCGCCTTCTGGAAAGCTTCAGAAAAGTAATGTACACTGTTCTAGATAACTGTTCCTTTCTGTTACAAGCTTGAAAATACTTCACATAAAAATAGTAAAAATAAAGAAATAATACATGCACATATATGAAAACTTTAAATCATTTCCTTTAAACTGTACCGATACTTATAATTAGACTTTACAAAACACTAACTATTATTGAGGAATAATTCTAGGTTTATTTACTCATGTTATTTAAATCACAAACTTTACAGCATGTAGATCTGTTAGAAAAAAGTGTTGAATCTGACGAAAAGGAACAGTATGACTAATTGTTTCATCTCATGACCACCCCCACCCACATGCAGCAGCTAACAAAGTGATGATAAGTCTGAATGAGACCAAGGTTCTCTGGAGAAGGATTACATCGTGGCTCAGCTCTCCTTCACTTTGACTGAGACTGAGAAATTATGGCCCCAGAGGGAAAACATTTCATCATATTTCAGGTGGAAGCAATGTGTCGGGCTGGGACACATAGCAGGATCACAGGGTGAAAGTTTGTAGACAAAAGTGAAGGTCTAATATATTGTGCTGCTTTTAAAGAATATGTTTTAGTTGTCAAATATGTGAGATGTGATGTGTCAGAAAAGGGAAGTAAAACAAAGTGCACAGTTTGCCTGAGTTGCCATGATGCTGAAACCTCTTTGTAGCTGGAGACTAAGTAAGGACTAAGGATGTTGTAAATTCTTTTTGTTGGGCTAAATGAATACATTATTGTAATTCACCTTTAAGCTCAGAGTTAAACACACATTAAAGTGGTTCCCAAAGCTGTTTACAATTTGTAACATTACCATACATATAACCCTCCACACCCACCCCAATCTAATCAAAATACCCCAACACAAAATCATCTGGATCAACTTTAAGTGGTTCAAAGAGTGAGTTCAGAATAAAAACAAATTTGTGTCATACAGAGCTACATCTTGAAGTCAAAAGCCCATTGGTTTTCTCATACTTTACATTACTACAACACCTCTTATCAACTTCTGAAACAGCTGTTGTGTTTTTGTCTCCTGTTTTATTATAGCTTTTCTCAAAAGGTCTAGTGCTCTCTGATTGGTTAGAGATGTCCTTTCATGAAGTGTTGTTTTGCAGCCATAAGCTCAGCATTTAGTCATTATCATTTTGGTCTTTTCAGGGCAGAAGTGATCATCAGGATAATACCGCAGATAATGAATGGACACATTCTGAACAAGAATTTCTTAAAGAAGAAATAAATTTAGAAATGACAAGCAACTCACTCATCAGAAGGAATTAATTAAAGTAATGACACCATAATGACTGCAACATTTTATATTCAGTTTCATTTTGAGAGCCACATACACCCATCTTATTTACATTTTATGGCAGGGAGAATTTTTACAAATGTATTTAACGGTGATATAAACCATCAAGTTACTTAATTTAATATGCACTTTGGGCTTTCTAACTTTGCCAACCTTTTGTGTGAAAACAAAACCTTTTTAAGACATTGAAGGAAAAAAAACCCACCGAAAAGCAGAATATGACCTCTTTAATCTAATTTGTGGGAATATGACACTGCTAAATCAGCCATCACTGTGCCGACACCTTCAGTGTGTCCTCATCAATGCACATCAATTATTCAGATTCTGATATAAACTCATTAAGAGGACACAAATTCTTCAATGTTACTTTGAAAGAGGCAGTGAGAACAAAGCCAAGAAGAAGTAAAAGGGTGACAAAAAGTGGCAGGTTTAAGACATCTCATTGCAGCTTTGCACCATTTCCCAACATATTAGGGCCAAATATGTCTGCTACAAATATGTGAAAACATCAATAAAGCAATTTTTCTAGAGAACAAAACTTCCTGTTTTTTAATCATTTGCAGTTCAGAAGAGTATTCAATTTGGTGTGTCAGTTAGTTGTCATATCTGGTATTGTTATCTGAAGACACAGTCAAATGTCCATTAGTCTGATTAGTTTGGCACAATGATTTAAAAAGGGACAAATGACTTTAATTTGTTTAATGAAAGCTCTAAGTAATTAACTAATTATATCTAACTGATTTAACCTTCCTGGAGCCCTCGTAACTGAAGAGAGGAAGAGAAGCCCTTCTAACTTCGGGTCCATTCGACCCAAAGGCCAGTGTTGGTGTGATTCCTTGTATTAATCTTTAAACTTTAGGTGACAATGACTGTAAATTCAAATTTGCCAAATAAACTACAGAAATTTTCACATCAGGCTCTTTTATAGCATTTTACTTGGATGTTTTTTTTTTTCAGAATATTTAACTATTCTTTTGAGGCCTATGAGACAGTCTACTAGGTAAACAAACTGTGATAAAACATCTTTGCAGATTTTTTTTTTTCTGCCAAACTCTTCTCCCTCTGTCTGTATGATAAAATTTCAGAGGACAACTTGTTCTCACCCGGGATTCATTCAGAGTACATTTGATTGTTTTAGAGCAATTTAGCAGAAAAGACGAGCTGATGTCTGTTGGCATGTCTGTTGGCAGTTGCAAAGCTATCCGAAAACTGGCCAAAAACAGAAATAGTTGTTTTGCAAGAAAAAGATAAAGTTTAAAGCATGAGGATCAAATAGTTGTTAATGGCTCTTTGTCTTTTGGCTTTTAGCATGAGCCATGATCAAGACCATTTCTAAANCCCCCCCCATCCCCACACCCTCCCCCCCAAAACACACACACAGATTCATGTACATTCGTTACCCTTGAACTCTCAACTCACATCCTTCCCTCGGTAATAACGTTTATCTTTTGTAGAGCTGTCTCACTGGAAATGTATCTGCTCGTCTTGTGTATCCAAGGAATCTGCTTATCTGATGTTGACTTCCTGAGATCTTGGCTGTAAACAGACCTTGAGTCTGCTCTTCTGTCTAAAAATCAGCACTGTGTCTCATGGGTGAGTGAAAGAGGAGTCTGAAAGGAGAGAAGGAAGATTCATGGAAAGGACCAAAAAAAAAAATGAAGAGCTGAACAGAAAAGATGAAATTGAGTTCATGTATAGTTAAGTAAAAATTAAAGTTTGGAAAAAAAGTTTGATTTATTGTCCACTTTGCAACATATGTTACCTGTAAGGCCTGTTTGATGGGTCACAAACAGAAACCTTAGAAAAAACCAATACAAATAAATCTTGTGTTACTCATCTTCATACTTTTCTTCTCATCTTTCTCAGACCTCACCCCCAGTCTTTCACCCTGCAATGATGCGCTACTCCAACTGTGGTTAATGTTATTAAAACCCCAGCTTTGGCCTCTGTTCCAACTAAAATAAAACAACAATGCCTGCAGGCCTGCAGAAACCTTACAGCTGGACTTTGAGTAACTCAAGACTGCAGTTCTGTCACCGCTTTCCTGTACATGTTGCCTTCACGTCTCAGATCTGCTCCAGATGCCTTTTTAAAGGAGAATCTAGTTATGCTAATGTAAAATGAGATGAAACTTTGTAGGAGTGAGAGATTTCAGTCCTGCAGTCATTTCTTTCTGGATAAAAAAAAAAGTTGGTCTGTGATTGTAGAATCTCTACTCAATTTTCGGAAAAGAAAACAGTATGACTTCACACCCTTCTTGTGTGTTATCTTCTATAACTAAACTAAACGAAGGGGTCATGATTGTACTAGAAGATTTGTGAGTCTGTGCACCTTTGCTTGATTATAGGCAGTCATTGTGAAACAATTCACTTTCAACCGCTTCTCCATGTTCGGGTATTAGAGTCAGTAGGTCAGAGATGGAAACTCAGACATTCCTCTCCACAGCGCCTCTCTCCAGCTCACCCTGGTGAATCTTAAGGTGTTTCCATCCCAGAGAGGACTAATCTTTCCAGCAGGCTCCAAGTCTTCTTCTTCTTCTTGGTCTTCAAGGATGAACTCAAAACACTTCCAAAGTGAGTTAAAAAGGAGGCATCCTAATCAGATGCCCAAACCACCTCAACTGACCCCTTTTGATGCAGAGGAGCAGCAGCTCCGCTCCGGAGCTCCTCACCCTATTCCTAAAGCTGAGACCAGTCATCTTATAGAGGAAACTCATTTCAGTCACTCCTATTCAAGATCTCATTCTTATTCATTCTACCATCATTTGTGAACAGAACACACTCCTCCACTTGAGAAAAAGACTTACCTTTTTCTGACTGAGATCCATGGTCTCAGTCTAAGAGAAGCTGCAGTGTAATACTCGTGAATATGTAATCATTGACCAATAATGTTTTAAACATAAATATTTACATTAGGACAAGTTATGTACCGGCGATATGGGTCATTTTCCTTTTAGTTTGCTATTGCAGACATCAGCACACAATAGAAACTGAGTCACTAGTTTTAGAGAAGATCTTTCATGAATTGGCTACTGTGGTTTCTGCTGGAAATTTGGAAAGATCGAGTCGGTAATTTTCAGTTTGCTACAATGTGTAACTTTGGCAGTAGATTTCATTAAATCATACATACCTATTTTTCACATGTAGATAATTTTAAAAATCTAGGGAAATTGTGATTGTTTTGATTGATTCCACTTCTTGTTTTCTGCATTTTTAGCTGCTCAGACATAACTGGCCAACACAATTGTACCATCAATGGACCTGAAATTAGTCGTTTCTGAAAATTAACAAACAAACAAATAAAAAAAAAAAACTACCAAGTTAAGGTTAGAGCATGTAGTTAAATCTGTAACAAGGAAACATGAAGAAATCTGTGTATTTCCAATGTGATAGACTTTTAGAGAGCAGTGTCACTACTTAGAAGCAGTAACTATTTATTTATTTTTTTTAATTTGGAAAACCACAATCACATTTAGATTATACCAGAAACACTGAGCATCATTGAAACATTGGAGGAGGAAAGGGTGGCCAGTCCGATTCTATCATCTGGGCTGCGGCTGCCTGTGTTTCTGGATTAGCAGTCACACTTCATCATCCTGTGTGGAGTGCTAATCACAGGATGTCCAGCAGCAGCCAGCAGGAGACCATTACTGCTCGAGGGCACTGCACTGAAGTATGAGAGCTGCACTCCTCCACAGATCAGGTATGGTCGTGAACAGCCCTAACGAGCCAGCTCATGTTTCTTTACATGAGTATGTGCATACTGTATACGGTTACACACCCAAACATACATACAACCTGCAGTAGCTCAACATTCACAGGCAGACGATCCCCGGCACTTGTCCGGCGATGGTCCAAAGGAGAAACTGAATAGCTTTAATTGTGGCAGCGCAGTGAATAGCCGGTTGATTTCAGCATGTGTGTTCATTTCCTGACCATCAATCCCACAGTCCACTTGGTTCAGCACACACCGGTGACTCTAACCATGCAACTGGAGAAAACACAGTATCTTCTCTTTTTTTAAAGTTACACAATTACACATTCAGGAGGGAATTACAAAGAAAAGCCAATGATTAGCTGGTATTTCAAATTCCACAAGAACACAAGGAATTGTTCCTTCTAGGAAGTATATCAAACTTCATTTAGCCTTTTGTTTATGTCTGCAATTAGATTTTGCCTGTTTTCAATGCTGACTTCAAACACTGCAATCATTTAAGCAAATTAAAACTAGACCTACTGACTGCTTTGTAGCTGTTGGTAAAATACCAGATTATTTGTGGACAAAAAGAAAATTTTTAATTAAGACTTAATAGTACTTGAATAGTTTTGTTAGACCTTCTTTGTTTTGCACTCGGTTGTCATTTTTCTCAAATGTTGCAAGAGTTGCAAGTTCTTTTGAAGTGTTTGTTTTTATTCTCCCAATGAAGCATGCCATCTTATGCAAATTTCTGTCATAATCAAGGCTTTTTCTGTCTATCCATTTTTCTTCAAGAAGGTAAAAACACAAGAGTACGCATATATTATAAAATAAATAAAAATTAACAATGCACCTTCAGAAGTAACTCATTTATTTGTTTTTACTTTTCAGAAATAATGTTCAGAAGAAGAGCAGCACATCAATAAAGGCTTTTTTATTGTTTAATAATGAGACAGAACAGTAAAGCAGAGAAAAGTAGACGCAGAAAAATAATATAATCTTTTGGGTGGCCTGATGTCTGTTTTTCTGCCTCATAAAAAGAATCCATGGAAAATAAATTGTAGGTTTAGCTTAGTTTTATCATTTATCGTAAAAGTACATTGTAAGAATAATTAATTTGCCATTATTACCACTGAAAAAGTAATCAATTATTTATATTTTATTTATTACAATGCAGGGATTGTAATGAATTAACAATACTGGTAATTTCTTGCCACTGTTGCTAGTCACAGTGTTGTAAATACAGTATGTTTTAGTGGAAAAACAGAACCAAAATGGGTTTTGAGTCTTGATGCTGTTGAAGTATCAGGTATCCTTTTGAATGCAGTTGCAATTAAAAGATTTTGGCATAAAAATGTTAACTGTACTTCTTTGCAGAACTACTTTTAAAAATAAATACATTGAACAAACTGTCCTAACATTGAAGACCGTATAAATTGTACAACATTTTGAAAAATGTACTGTATCCAGAGAAACAGCTGTTCAAGTAGTAGTGGAAAATGTAATTCATTTTTATGATTGAACTGGGAATCAGGAAACCTTTTGTTAACCACATCTAATACCCCTCTGTGTTTTAATTTTTTGCTGTGATGTTTTTGTTGTTGTTGTCGTGCATTCTGAAACCATTTAAAAGGCTATATGCAGGCCATAATTATGGAGGCACTTTTATTATTAGGTTCATACAGAAATGAACATAGTGATTAACAAATAAGAGTTCATTTGTAGCAATAATTTTCACTTTTTCAGAAAGGCCTGAGTTAAAGAAATAAATATAAATTGTGTGTGTATATAACAACTTTGCTTCACTCAAGTATTAATTTGTCCCTTTTGTGAGAATGACACTGATGTTAGCTGTATCCTGATCTGTCCTCAATTATGCAGATGCCATGATCTCACATTTAGCTTTTATTAGTAAATTTTTAAAGGTGAATAGTATCATTTTGCTTCAGTGCTGCTCAGAGGAAGAGTTTGCATCATTACCAATTCAGGAGTGATGACCTTGACTCAGAGATCAACCACAACATTAAAATCTCATACAATTGAAGAGGATAATGACTGTCTCCTTACAATGACACCTATCAATGGGTGGGACTTATTAGGCAGTAAATGAACAATCAGCTCTTAAAGATTACGTGTTTGAAGCAGAGAAAATGGGCAAGCTTACGGATGGCACAACTGGCTAGCTTTGTTTCAAATTGTCATAAGTTAGCAATGGTATCCTCTGATAACTGCTCTTTCAGCAGTATAATGTCCACATTCAATCCAAAAGGTACTTGTGAATTGCTTCAGAATAATATAACAAGAACTAAGTGCTAATTTTGCCTCTAAATTGATTGTAATTCAAGATGCCAAATACATTTTTGATTAAAAGCAAATTATATGTGAGAGATGGTTGGACAATCCCAGCCATCAATGTTTTATTTTTTAATTTGATTTGAAACCAATTTTCCAACAATGCACCAACTAGAACCATTTTTTTTCTGGCCCCTTAGGCTTGGGCCTCTTATGAAACAGTCATGAGGTGAAACAGAAGAGTGGTGTTTGTAAATTGATTCACAATGATTAACTCTATTGTTTTTTCTTTTCTGCAATCACTGAAATAATTCCTTTTGTAATGATGAGGTTGTGCAAAGAAGATTGATTAGTTAATAGTTGTAGTATATTAGGGTGTGCTTCCTCAAGTATTAAATCTGTCCTGAACTTTGATCCAGGTGGGACACTATACTTCTGTTCTGAACTACTATATTGTATGCTCTCTGTCTACACCAGCTCTGTCTTTAAAATCCCCCTTAATTCTGAAACTATTAACTGAACAAATAAAATTAAACTTCATGAGCAAATAAATAAAATCTTTCTTGTTCTATTTCTCCTAAAATTTAAGCCACTTTTAAGGCATTGTAGTCCTTTTTGCCGGCTCAGGTTGAAGAGAAAATGCTTTCATTAATCACAATTTATTTCTTCTGCAGTATCTGCAGCTGTCTAATCCACCTGGTATTACATATCAGCCGCTCAAGCCTTATCTGTAATTAGCATAACTCATGGGATTGAGTTAACCGTGTGTTTACACTGTAACTTTAAGAACGAGGTTAGGAGGTATGTGGGAGACAGGCATTTATCTCCCACTGCTCAGACTCTGGCTGCTTCCCAAGAAAGAAAGGACAGTTGGACCATGGGGAGGGAAGATGAGCTCCAGTCTTTTTGCTCTGATCTGCCTCACTCTTGTAAACAAAGTCACTCATGGCAGTGAAAAGAAGAAGATAGGGTTTTTTCTTTCTGCTACTTGCCCAGGTTGTTTAATAAGCAACTGAAAACCCTTAGTTTTTATTCAGGGTGGGCAGCACAACATCTACAATCTGAATGTGCAGAATACTGCTATAAATCAGAGACATTGGTCAAGAACATATGATTAAGGCAACTAGGCCAACTCAGTCACAAGGACCTATGGGGTGTAAAGCACAGAATTCAGATTGTAAGCAAAACCAATGCAATGTTCTTTATTCTAGTTTAAATGATGCAGAATGTTAAAAGAAACCCAATGCAAGTGCTCATTATGCTAATTGGGGTTATCAGTCATCAGATCATGAATAATGAAAACACACTTCCCTCCTTCGTTTCATCCAAGTACGCATTTGGTATTTTTCCTCAGTCTTTCCTGGAGATATTTTCCTAGACCTCCACATGCTTCTTTTATCTTCTAGAAAGAGCAAGTTGTATGTATTTATTCATTTATTTTAGGGAATGGAGTGGAAAATAATGTTTCCATGGTAATTTACCCAGTTCAAAGGGATCAATCTAAGGAGAGAAATTCCCTAGAAACAGCATTAAATTGTCTGAATGGAGCATGATTCTTATCATACGAGCTCTGGCCTGGGCTGCACACAATCACAAGGAATGCAGCATCAGAGGCTGCGGAAACTGTGAGTGGGGCGCTTTGAGCCCAAATAATATCACACTAATAACAAAAGGTATTCTGACCTCTGACTTTGAAGATTTCAGATAGTGTTTAATTGCACAGAGCAATGGGAATGAAGGGATACTCCCTGCCTCAGTCCCTCCGCACTGCATTCCTTTGCAGTAAGTCTGATGGACTGCCTCAGACTGGGCTGAGGGTTCAGTGCTGTCAAGATGTTATGTTTGAGAGCCCCAAAGAGAATCACTGAGATTCAGCAGCCCAGCTGAGTTTGTGATTTATTTTTTTCTTCCTAAAAATAATTAAACAGTCTGACTGCCACCCTCTGTGACTCAGCCCTATGGTCCTTTTTTGCCCATGAGGCTGTAGAGGAGAGACAGCGTTATTTAGAAATTCACAGGGGGAAAATGCATGAGATGCTTTCAAGACAGACATGAGTCAAACGTTACCCCTTGTCATCAAAAAGACACAGCCGTCCTTAGCTTTTTCAGATGTTATCCTCTCTGTTTCTCATCTTCACAGATTCCAGGCTCTGCAAAATTTCTCTTCCTTTTCATCTCCTTTGCTCTCAGCCACTTCCTCTTGCACAGCCCTTTTGCTGTTCCCTGTCGCTTCCTTAAGTTTCTCTTTCCAATTTACCTTTCACTTTATCTCTTTCAAGTTGCAAGCCTCTCTTCCACTAACCACCTCTTCTTTTTCAACCTCAAAACTGCCCCCACCCTCGTGCCTTCCTCCTGGAGGGATGAGGTATTGGATTTGTTTTCGGGTGAGATGCTCATGAGCAGGTGGTTTGGGGAGACACGTGGCCATCCTTTTACATAAACAAAAGGAAATATGTTGACACCACAGCCATGTGGAGTATCAATATTGTTTATAGTAATCACCTGAAGGTCTGATTAATGTTTGTGTTAATCAGTGGGACAGGAAAGAATACAGCTGTGGCTGTATGAACGATGGAGCAGAGGAAAAATACAGATATGTGATATGTATCTTAAATGACTGAATAGAGGATATGGTGCGCTGTTTATAATAAAACTGATTTCAGGGGATAAAAAGTAGACTGTAGTGGTAACACTTGCCTCAAAGCAAAAAGGTCTGGTGTTTAAATCTTGGCTATGTGGGTGTTTCTGTGTGGAGTTTACATGTTCTTCTTGTGCATGGATAGTCCAAATGCCTTGTAGGTGTATACTTTAACAAGACTTAATTTTCTTGATTTGATGTGAAATCACTGTGAAAGATTTAGGTGACAGTATCTGGCTTGATTCCCCTTCTAAACCATGGTAAAAAATATAGAAATTTGTTTAATTTTTATCTTCATTTACAATACATTTTTTGGTAAAACTGTTTAATTATATCTTTTAATATGAAAAATGCATCCATAAAGTTTCATGAAGCACACAGATTTTAGTTTTTTTCTTGTTTGAGAGTTATTGTAAGACTAATTTGATTTCTTTATGACATGTTACAATTTGTTTTTTAAAGAATCATACCAAGAGTTCTAGTTTTCAATGCTTATACATAAACATGTTTTTCTTGAGATTAAATATGAACAGTTTCTGTGTCCCCTCTGAAGTCATTGAATGATAATCTTTAGTGACCACTTTAAAATCATCACCTCAAAGGCTGTTTTGTTTCTTCATGGGTCAAATTCAGGATGCATTTTCTTACTCTGGCCACAGCATGGCACTCTTCCAATTGAAATGTGACCTCTTCCCGAACAGTGCTGCTCTTTGCTGACATTTTGAGTCAACTCTGGGGCATCATGTCATGTGAGACTTTCAGCACTGCTTTGCAACCTGTCCCTCATATTTAGATTTCATGATGAAGCCCAACCATGACGAACTGATCACACATGCCCATCAGCGGGGACAGAGCTACAAGTCCTCAGCACGGTTTGAGAGGAGCTTTTTTTTAAAAAAATTAGAATATGACTCGATTGAAATTAATCCCTTTTTGTCCCTACTTTCATTTTTTTACAGAGTGACTCTCCTGAAGATTTTCACCAGGCGGTTGGTCCTTTTTGTCTCTATGCTAAGATCAGTACANGGGGGGGGGTTCACTTCTATCAAGTGGAGTGGAGCTATAAAATAAATTGAATGTTCTGCTGAGGGAAATGTTGAAGGTGATGGACAGAAAGAGCCTCTGCTCAGAACCATAGCTCTCCCCAGCTCCCCTGGGTGCTACAGACTGGGACCTGGACTCAGCAGCTGGATGACTGGCTGGGAAGAAAGGTTGCCATCAGAATTAAACATGAGCAAACCCGACCAGTGTGGTATGTTGGCCATCCGTCATTCTCTGCAGCTTTGAAAGGCTACCTGTGCAAATTCAGTGAACCTGTCAGCTATTGGAATGGACACACTTGGCTGCACAGAGGTGGAATCAGAATTGCAGATGGGGTAGGAAAGGAGAAAAGGGAATACAGCCAATCAATGTGAAGCGAACAGCTAAAGTATAAAGCCACAGAGAGTTGTTTTAAATTGGGAGCAAATTCCTGTCTGTCTTGGCCCCTATCTGGAAATCTGTTAGCTCATAAATCTGGTCGGAATGTAGCTCTATTTCTCCAAACTGAGGTCTTTTAAAGAGCTATCTACAACAGGTAAGAAACTGATCGTTTCTACCCTTCCCACAGAACCTCTCTTTAAAAGATCTGAACTATGGCTCTAATATTAACAATGCAACAGTTAAATGTAATCTCCTAATTCAAGAAAATAAAAAATGTTAGGTGACTTTTCCATATGAAAAAACAACAATAGTCCAAGCATCAAGCAGAATTGTATCTATTTTTTGTTTTACTACTACTACTAGAGGTGCCATGAGCTTTAACTCTCCTTCATAGAGTCTGTTGTTTTTTTTAAATAGGCCACATAGTGTATCATGGTTGCACGCTTTCATGACAAACTGTTGTAAATAATTTATACAATGCTGTGGAGCAAAAAAGTTGCTTTAGAGAGAAAAAGAAAGCTTTAGGGTATAGTTTCTGAGTTTCTCATAAAAGCATTTACCACAGCAGCGTAGCAGGAAGTTGTAGGCTTGGCACTAAGATATTCTGAAACATGAGCTCAGTTATAAGTATCCATACCATCATAAATGACATATATTGTCAGTTCTAGGAATGAACTAGTTTAAACATAAATATGCACATAAAAACAATTAAGCTGTTATTGGAATTTGAAAAATAATGGAAAAAGGCTGAACTTTCAAGTGTATCCTTACAGGACATTTTTATACAAAGTGGCTATTATTTCACAATTGTTGATTCATTTAACATAAAGAACCTTAAACTTGCAATAAATCACAAAAACATGTATCTAATGCGCTTGTTGATTTTCACCAACACTGGACTGTCCTCCAGCAAAATGTAGTAGAAGCAATTTGTTAGGAGCACTAATCTATTTAGCATCTATTTAGAAGAGTGGCAGGCTTAATTGTGGTCTTTGTCTGTCTTTAAAAGGAGAGGATCATTTCAAAACACAGCTTATATTCAAAGGAGGTCAAATTATTAGCAATGCATTTAGGTGATGAGAAGGTTACTTCTATAATAACTGGATCACACAAACCGAATCTTCTACATTTTTTTTGTCATATTATAAAAACGTGCCTGTTGTGCCTCTTTTCTGCTCAAAACCACAACATCTGAAAACTTCTATTCTGGCTGGAATTTCTGCTCGCCACATTTAACGTTGGCTTGAACTGAATGAGTGCGGAATTATACCATGTTTAAAAGCTCAAGAATGACTGAGTTATTATAATTTGTTGTTTCCTCTCTTTTTCAGAGTGCAGAAAAAAAGGTCTCACAAACTCTTTGAGGTAAGTGCATGCACAGAAACACTCACTGATCTCATAAATCACCTGCCTGGAGGCTCAGAGAGAGATAATCTAGAGTTATGTCGCTTCCTTTAACACCACAACAGGGAAAATCACAACAGAGCACTAAGCCATGGGTCTATTGTGACAACCCCTACATAATTGTTCAGTCTGTCCCAAATTATTCGGAGCCTCCTAAAAAATGTGACAGTTATTTGTCTTTAGCTCACCCTCTTAGCCTCCTTTTCCTTCTTATCTGCAGTTTTCTGATTTATATGTCATCTAACTGACATACTGAGTTAGCCCTGTGTTTTTGATTATGTTTCCATCAGTGTTTTTCTAATGGATCAACTTGTAAACCAATTTAGCTGCTGGCGCCCTAAAACTATTCTGGCATGAAAGAGCTATTGCAGCATTTCACTTGCAACCCCTCCTTTTCCTCCATTGCCAGTAAATGTTTAAATATGTTGCAGTTTTGTTTGAAGGACCGTGTCACCGCACATGGCTAGTCAGCAGATACCTTCGAGATAAGAATGCTGCTTTTACTCAGGTTTTGCTCGCAAACTTCTTTATTTTTCTCCCTCCAGTCCTGTGGTCAAATAAGTTGCTGGTAAAAGACTGAACCTTTGTATTGCAGGTTCAACATGGAGGTTGAGGGCACCTTGTTTTAATGGTCAATTTAAGATTTATTTAGAAACCTCTCTAAAATAGTCTGTAAGAAACACACTTTTAACCTACAGATAGAACTGGATCTATTTATTGACTGGGTAGTATTCTGGCTTCAATCTTGATCCCTTTATCTTGTTTTTGAGTATGTAGCTTTAGCTATTTAGCTTTCCTGACAGTAATATGTTAATACCAGTAATCTAATGCACAAAAAGACAAAGACATAAATTATAATTTTTTTTTCTTTTTTTTTTGGGGGGGGGGGGCTTTTTAAAATTTCAAACTAGTGAAATCAGGAACAGTAAAACAAAATTTAAATGATTTTTTTTTCAATTTTTGTGTCAAATTTTCTCTATTTTAGAAACCCTCCGCTTATAACAGGAGCATATTTAATGTTTAACTTTATTACAATCAGCATGTCATCTGTGTATAATCCAAAATCCTCATTATCATAAACACCCAATGCCTTTTCTCATTATGCGGTTTTCTTTTTCCTTTGTCTGTATGACACTCATTATCACAGTACCAGGAAATGACAAGTGACATCTTCCAGTTAAAAGGGCAGCTGTAACTGAAGTAAATCAATAGCATGAGATGGATGACACTGTTAATCCAAACACCAAGAGCTTTCCATTGTTTGGAGCTTCACAAACTTGTAGACTTCCATCTGAAACCTTCTTCTTTACAACTTCCAAATGTCATCCACTTCATCACTGCCATCCTTTGATTACTTCTTTCTTATTAGTCCTTCATTTGGAAGGTCGTAACTCTTCAGTTGAGTGTCATTATTTTGAGTGTGACATTAAGCGACTCAATATTTTGACACCTTGCCTTCATCACGGATACAGTGGATATTGGAACTGGGGAAGACATGATTGACAGGTAAAGGATAAGAGCTCAACCATTTGATATTGTTCCAAAATCATCTCTGAGCAGTAACAAAGGGCTTTACTTGGTGTGGATATATATTGCTGAAGAAAAGGAGCATTGTCCTATAGTTTTTGAATTTTACAGTGCTTTTATATATTGCTTTAAAAAGATCATTTATGTCCATTTTTTCTGTTCCTAATTCTTTGTCCAGAGGTGATGTAAACATGATGTACGTTGAAGCATCGCTCCTTATTTAGTCAGAATTGCTCAATCATGGTTTGCTCTATACATCTATGGAAAATTACTGCCTACAAGTTTGGGTTTTCACCCACCCTGGTCTAATGAATTACAGAACACACAAAGTCAGCTTGTTTACTATGCATCTTTCCCCTCTGCATGTTGCTGTACAGCATACAACAACATGCATGAACAACACAAATGAATGAGTGACACCCTGCAGACCGGTATCATAAAATAGCATAGTTAGGGCACACCAAGTCATGTTGCATGTTACAAAACCCTGTTGCTTTTTGCATTTTTACATTATGCACAGTGACAGGATGAGAATCTGTCTAGTTTTTATAACCAAACATTCATCATCTGTGTGGCATTGTGGTAGGGTAAACTTAAACAAGTGAAACTTGCAGTACAATGCATCTAAATGAGATGCAAACATATGCCAACAGTGCTATTAAAATTTTTTTCCTGAGATAATTTTGCAATTAAAATACCAACATGCAAAACTTTTTTAATGTAGGAACCAGATTTCAGGTGCAGAATATTTATATGCTGTAAATAATCAGTTATAATCTTCTTAAAGTTGAATGCATCTAAATATTTGGAACACTTAATCTCAAATTTAATCTTAAAAACACTATTTAATCTTCTGTATTATTTAATCTTAGTGTCTTCTGATTTTTATTAAAAGTAAATCTGGATTCAATAGTCAAAAATCAAAATCTTCGTTATTGAATATTTAGCCTGCACCAGCAGCACATATATTTGATGCAATTGTCCATAAAGGTTTGATTTTTGGGCTCCAAGAGATTCTCCTTCAAAAATGTAATGTACTTATTTTTATTTTTGTAGTCATACAGTGCACTTTAAAACCATTACTATTTTTCATGCCCATGGCAGTCAAAAGTTTGCACACACCTAGAGATGATTTTTGTTGGTCTGTGCTGGAACTTTACCACAGGTTTAAGGAAATATCTCCAGCCTGCTGTCCAAGAAGTTTTTAGAGTCTGTGTCAAAAAAAGGAGAAAGATGTATCTTTAAATGTTGCTTCATGCAATTGTTTGTTTGGAGGAGGGCATTTGCACTTCAAGATGGGTGGTTTAATATAAACTTAGTCATATACAGAATTAGAAATAACAGGGCTGAGTCTTCACATGGTCATCGTGCTGTAGTTATTGTAAAAAAAAACTAAAATGCCTTTAAAAGGATAACGTTCCGAAAATATTGGTGAGAGAACATTCTCTCAGTGATTAAGATGTTATTGTCTTTCCTTTGAGTCTTTCACAGGCCTTAAATTAAGTATTGAGAATTTTTACTTGCACTTTTCTTTTGAGGTTAAGGTTTGCAATTTAATGCATGAGTGATCATCTATAGCGCAACCTTTCTGCCTAATTATTAAGCCTTTCTCTGCAATGTGCTTGATTTGATTCACCCTGGTTTTTGTTTCTTATTCTTTTCAAAGAAGAAGAAGAAAAAAAGATAGGCCTGTGACATCTTGCTGCAGGTCTAACTTTGTATGGAAATAATTTACTCCATGTTTTGATTTTATATTATGAGGTATTTTCAGTTTAATGGTGGGGGTTGGTGAAAGAAGGGGGCTAGGAGTTTTAGAGCAGCATTCTGTCTTGCTCCTGTTGTACTGTCAGACTTCAGAGGGTAAACCTCACATTCTTCCTTTGCAGAGGGAGAGCATCTGGTCTTATCTTGCTTTTCCAGTGTTGCGCTTATCAGCGCTCACGGTTGTGTAGTTATTCATGGACAGTATAGGACACGGACTTCACCGTGTACAGTCCAAGGCTACAGAAACTATGGAGCAGGCAGTTTCTCATACCTTTAACCCAGAAAAAATGTCTTTTCTCATTACATATGGGTTAGACCCATTTATCCACTTCATATTTTTTTCTAAGAAATCCACAACCAGTGTTTAGGGAGACATCTCTTCCAACCACGCAGAAAATCTATCAACTTGAACAAAAGCTATTAATGTTATTCTTACTTTTGAGATGACATGGGGGTACACATTCAGTGAAAATGAATTTCAAATATGAGTATTGCACTTGATCATATCAGGTCCTCCTCATGTTATGTGTTGTTAAAAAATAGAGCTAAATAACTCAAAGTCTGATTTTACGTGGTAGTCAACCAGAAAACATTTCTTCAAAATGGATTAATCTTTGTTCCTACCACCTATGCTTTTGCGCATTTCTTTCTTACACATGTTGAAGACATAAAGTGTTTATGACCCCATGTCCCAGAGGTCACATTCAGACTTTCATTCATTACTCTGTCACGTCAAGCGACTCCATCAGCTTTCCCCATCCCATTCATTTATGTGACTGAGGCGGTTAAACAAAAATGCATGGAAAGGTGCTGACCCTGACCTTTGGCCTGAAAAAAAGGTACATACAAATGTCAAACCAATAACCAGCTTCCTTTTCAGAGCAACCAATCGTCTAAACAGGAGCAGTTGCTTACAAGTAATTCATTGGCCACAGTGCAAGGAGCAGGAAGAGAGGCTTCATACAAATGTGTTGCTCATGTGGACTGTGGCGTTAAAAGTAAACTGTGGATTGGGTTCCAATCTTTATCAGTTTGCCGTAGTCAAAGCAAAGTCTGTAGGGTAAAATAAAACTCTTTCTTTCCCCCAATGAAGGGAAATTGTTCTTCCAGTTTTTAATTGTGGTTGCCCATGCATGTTGAAACAGTTAAAGCTTGGACACCCAAAGCAAGTATTTCTGGTTAGAAACAAACGAACGCTCAGCTTTTAAAGCAGATTTCAACAGTTCTTTGTGTCAGTTTGCATTTTCCAGTATTAAGACTGATAAACTAATTGTGCATCAAAAATAAAAACACATTTTAATGTTGTTAATAGATTGCAGATGTAGAGGCACACCGCACAAAGTTTTTTTTTTTTTAATATATCTCCACAACTTACTTTTAGTTTATGAACAGACACACATTTTGCCAAACAATCAAATTTTAAGTCTTTGAACCATATAGGTCGAATTACTTTTGGCTTTTTAAGGGAATACCCGCCGGATGCTAGTTCTTGCTCCATTAATCTAGAGCGCGCTGTGGGTGTAACTGCATAGAGGCCAAAACGGGGAATAAAAGTGCACTAAAACTAGTCTTCTTCAGCCGCCAGAATGAACAAACGCCTGCTAGCCAGAGGCACAGGACATCTTAATTGTTCCAATTTAAAAAGATTTATAGATTTTCACATTTTAGTTTGTAAAGTCTGGTTTGCATTTGGGAAGTAAGAGGAAAACCTAAGCTACGACTTTAATAATCCTTACAGTGAGAAAAGGCAAGTCCATTAAGAAAAAAAAAGAGCAGTTAATGTTGTTGAAGGATGACTGTTAATGTAATATCTTCTTAACCTACTGTCTCATTATTGTATGTTAATATATTGACATTGTGCACCAGTATTTTACTTACATCACAAATTTATCTAGGCACACTTTGATTTTCAAAATTCAACTAAGTCAGCTTTTTTCTCACTTGATTTTTAACCTAATTTTCTGAACTACTTAACACTACTTTGTAATCGTAATTGAGGTTCAGCATCAAAACTTCCTGTCCAGAGCATTAGCAAAATGAGGCCATTCTAGATGCAAGAAAACAAAGCTAAAATTCTTCCCTTGATTACTTCTGCAATATGTAGACACAAGTACAACAATGGAGATGTTAAGATGATTATGTTCTTATTAATTATGCATCCATAATTTGGGTTTTTTAAGCATAAACAATCTTTTTCTCTCCTCTCTTTTAATCTGCCGAGATAAAATGGAAGCTACACTGCAATGCCCAGATGCTGGACTAATGAGGAAGTCTTCCACATTAAACAAACTTTGGATGCTCAAATAATCACAGTCTTAATACATTGTGTGGAGTGGCATTTTCTGAAACAAGAAAAACTAAACATTGCTTCTGTTTGTCTTTGCTTTTTAACTGAATGGCAGACAAAAATCTACCAGCATATTTACTATCCGGTGAATGCTGTGAATGCATTTTTCAAATTTATTCTTCAAAGGAATTGGGTGCTTTTTAAAAATTAAACCTCTCCCTATGTTTACAGCCTATTTATGCCTTGCAGTAGTACAGCTGCCTTGTTTAATGTAAGCAAAGGAATTTTGATTTATGATCAGCCACCATTTAGTGGAGTATTTCGACATGTTCAGTTTGAATCTTTACATTTCATAGAGTTTAACTAATAAACTTTGTCCGACATGACATGCTTTTGAAAAACTTTTTAAATACACTGTTAAAAAATATAATGTAGCAAAATGCTTGGAACTAACAGAGTTGAATATTTAATCAGTCTATTGTTGTTTTATTTACATCATCCTGCTTCGTATCAAAAAGTATGAAATCAACACTTTTATTATATTAACGTTCAGAAGTAGTTTTAGGAACAAATGAGTCAACGAAATAAACATATGAACACAAATGTTTAAATTTGTCCCCTCATTGCTGCTTTTGATTTTCTTGGTCCTATTTTAACATGTAGTGTAAATATCACAATAAATATGTTAGTTTTCAGCACTACTGTCAGATAATATTTCTGACTTTGGAATGTACGGTATTTTTTTTAACATAGTTATTACAGCTTTTTTTAAAACTAGTTCCCTTATGACAATTATCCTAATACCAAGCTTCAAATAACCCTAACCCTACCAATACTTTAAAAACTCTTAGCTCCAGCTTCATTCTATCTAAAGCATAGGCACAACAACAACAAAAAGAAAAGAAAAGATTTGATTGCATTGGACAGTACTGAATTTGAATGAATTTGATTGATTTACACAAGGTGTAGATCCATTCCAACTGGACCTGTTTATATATATATATATATATATATATATATATATATATATTACTGCCCAGAAATGACTTTTGTTGTAAGCAGCCACTAAAACAGTACATTGAATCAAAACGGAAATGAATTAAGGCAAAAAAGTTCAACACTTAGTTGTTTCAGCAGGTATGCATTCAAGTACTTTGTCCATCCCCTTTGGTTAAATCTTCTACTTGACAGGTTCTTTTTGTTCAGCAAAAAGCTATGAGATGCTGCGGTGCTGCAGCATCTACAAGTCTAATTGAGTGTTTCACTGATAGTAATTTGACTTGTAAATTGATAAACACTGTGCAGGAACTTCTACTCTATTTAACCCAAGGGAGGCTTGAGAAATGGGAAATGACAAAATGTTCTGTAAAAATAACTTTTTCCATCATCAGATAAACTTATAAATGTGTCCCTGTAATGAAGATGTTATTATTTTAGTTTCCTTTTGTTTCTAGATTTATTTGTTCAGCCTCTAAGTTAGTGGTGAATGTTAAAAACTCATATATTGAATGCTCAGTATTGGCAAGACAAGATTTAAAAACTCATAACAGTGAAAAACCCTCTATAATTAGTATAGCACAGAACTGTTAGGATTTGGGTTTTTGTATTCAGTTTGTTGTCTTCATGTTTCAATTGGAGTTTATTGCTTATTTTATTCAGTTATCTTGTTAGTCTGCTTCTTGTTCTTTGTGTCTTTGTTCCCTCTGCCTCAGCCATCATTCACTTCTCCTCAGTCTATCTCTTGTCTGCCTGCCACGCCCATCTACACCCATAGGCGCTGGAACCACTGGGGCCAGGGGGCCATTGGCCCCCCCACTTTCCGGCCCTGCCAGTGCGCTGCGTGTACCCACCAGACGGCTGCACAGACTGCACGCAACTCTCACAGACTGTGACCAACGTGCCTCTGTGTTTATATAGAGACAGAAGCACAAATAAAACCTACAGCATTGAGATCTGGACCAAATTCTTAAAGCTCCAGTCCAGGGTCATAACAGTCACCAAAAAGTTTATGCAGATGCGAT
>NC_051453.1:8129573-8254106 GCF_001649575.2 Kryptolebias marmoratus | reverse complement strand
ATTGTGGTCATTTATAAAGCTGTTGGTTGGTTTAACTAATTATCATTATTCATAATAATATATTGGAACAAAAAGTCATAGCTGAAAAAGCGTTTCATTATTCAATTTTTATTGATGTTAGACGATGATTCGATGCATGTAAAATTAATAAGGTGACGAAAAACTCCGGTGGCCCCCCCCACCTAGAAAATTAATACGGCGCCACTGTCTACACCTGACCCAAGCCTTGCAATCATCTCACCTGTGCCCACTTTCCCTAATTGCCTCCTGTCTTTAAAACCCAGACATCCTCCACTTACTTGCTGGTTCGTTGTGTATTGTCACTTGGTCTAATTTCCCTGATGTCTAGTTCTACTTGTCTCCCACCCATGTCTGTTCAGTTTTTTGGGTATTTAGTTTTCTTCTTGCTGCCATGTCAGCATTTGTTTTTGTTTTTCTTTTATTTTCATCAATTAGTTTATTTTTTCATCATGAGTCTGCACTCTGGGTTACCTAAGGAGCACTAAGAGTTCATATTGACACACAATTCTTCTATCAACTATCTGTTAGTTTGTTTAATTTAGTCACTTTAGTCAATTTGTCTATGTGCTTGTCATCACATTTTCTTTTTGATGGGACTATGTTTTGGCATATTGTTTCAAGGCTTTTCATGTAAACACTGACAACACACCTCCTAAATAACTATTCTAAAGTCAGGACACACATAGTGAAGGTGTAGGAGCAACTGTGGCTCACTGGAAGAGACAAAGTGTTCCTAGGCAAGACAATTTATCCCCTACTACTCCTGATATGCTGACAGGCATATGAAAGAGAGAAAAATAATTAAAAGTTGCACATAGAGTGCAACTGCATATTAAAATGCTCTGAATGTGTAAATGTGACACGCATTAAAACACTTTGCAGATGCTAGATCGAGTTAAAAAGTATTATATAAATGTTGACCATTTATTATTTTATGATTTGCTGGAGTGTGCATAACCTTTCCAAAAAAATCCAACATGCTCTGAATTACTGTAGATATTTATTGAGGAGTGTCAAAAAAAGGAAATCCAGATGGTATCATTGGTATTATCATCTTGGCATATGGATCCTTTTCATGCTCACTGAAAGCATTGTTGTGTGTCCTGTTTTCTCCCCCAGCACCCACAGTCACTGGCACTGCAGTCAGCCACATAAGCATGCTTTCATGTGGCTATAGACATTATCATTCCACCAGCTTCAAGTGCGTCCTCTCTGGCTATAAACGGTCCTTGTGGTTTTATATTAAATCAGTAAAGGGTGGTGTCAAAAGCCACAGTGGCCACAGCTCATCATGTGCCTTTCTTCAAAGTAATGTGCTTAAGGATAAAGCATCAGTAACTACTCATAGGTCAAATAGTTTAACTTTGTGCCAGTCAGAGTAAAGTTGCTAATGTCATACTGGATCTTCAGTCATAGAGTTGGTGCATTGGTGGTAGAAAATGGGAAAAATAAGCACTAGCACCTAAACCTGTTTGGTCAGAAAAACCTCTATAAAGACTATTTCAGCAACAAGCAGTACAATACTGGTTCTCGTCAGAATCAAGTAACTCAGTTTGCATCTCTGCACTAACATTAAGTACAAAAATAAGTATATTCACGTCAGACTGCATGAAACCTACACTGAAGGCTCTTTTTTTAGTACTTCCTGGTTGACTGACTCTTGTGCCAGATATGTTGTGCAGTGATTGCTTGTTGCAGATGTAAAAGGTTTAGCTCTGAGCTTATTGAGGATCCCGATGATAACACTGGACAGCAACCAACCACAACTAAGTAGCTAATTGTTTTTTTTTAATTTTAATAATTAAGGTGAGCGAGTGTGTAAAAGTACTATAATAAGTGCTTTACTTTTTATCACACAGAGTGTAATTTGAGTTTATATTATAAAGTGTTTTTTTAACTTAAACATTCAAAGGATGGCAGTATAAGGACCTTGGCCATGTTGTGTAGCATTAGACAGTTTTTGTAGAATGTTGTGCTTCACTAAGTTTTTTTTTAATGCAGTTTTTATTGAACCATCAAAACTGGACAAAAGACTTGAGGATTAGCAAGTACAGATACTGTTTAACTGTTTAAATACATAATTTGAGGGCTTTTCTGTTGCAACCTTCAAAGTCACTGAAATAAGATACTGATTAGCTCATCCTACTGAAAACTGCAATAAATATCACTATATAATTTTGCTGTTTATGATTTTGGGGACAAACTTATAACCAGTACAGTTTTTGTTATTAGTTTTGTTATCTATGATAGAAAGGCAAATTGACCCCCACCCCACCCCTCCACCCCAAAAAACAAACAAACAAACAAAAAAAAAAAGGAAACATTTGAGATGAAGTTATAAAGGCAAATCAACATATTGCATTTGTAAAACTCAGAAACATCAAAACTAAAATCATTTGCAGTTAATGAGCAATTAAAAATCTCTTTTGTGATAAAACAAATGTCTCATCTTGAAAGCATATGGTTTCCCAGTGGATAACATTTGTATTTTTAGGCTGATAATGTTTTTTTATTTATTTCTTTATTCAAACTTGCAATGAAGTTAAGGCTTTCAGATGCAAGAGATCTTTTGTTGCTTGAAGCTACAGTGTTTATCAAGTCCATTTAGATTTCCACTTTGCATTTAGAGATTTGCAGGGCAGAAAAAAGTCAACATTTTAGAAAAGGTTTGAGATGTAAAGATACTCATATTTCAGTGCAGGGCTGACAGCTAACTTACAATAGCTCTTGTTTGAGGCTGTTTCCATTTGTGTATTGATCTAGCAAAGCATATATTCAAAGTCTGTTTTTCTTTTATATTTATTTCTGCAGAAAACCTTTTCTTTTTCTTTTTATTCTTGTCCAGTATTGCCACATTTTTTTACTTTCTTCCCCAAAAAGGCTAATAATTGTCTTTCATTGACATTGGAAGCTCATTAATATCTTGTCAGTATCCAGAAGCAGAGCATGACATTGATTCGATTCTTACCAGGGATAACAACAGCCACTCTCTGACTTGTTGTTTGTTTCCTGATTCTTGACCGGATGTTAATGAGATGGCAGAAAGCAGTGGGATTTTGCTGACTCATCCTGTTCTCAGAAGATGTAAACCAGGCCCATAATTAATTTACCCTTCTTCACACCCAGCCAACTTCCAAGGTGCTGTTAAGATGCATTACTTGGAATAACCCTGCCCTTAATGTCTCTTCAAAGCAATGAAGAAATGCCTAAAGAATAAAGCTGACATTTACTTTTTAAAAACAGTTAACAGCCACAAGTTAGGTAAAAGTAACTTTGCACCCATAGAGCCAACATATATACTTGACTTTTACCTGTCCTCATCTACCACTGTTTCTGTTGTTTTTTTCTGCTAAGGATTTTATTACAACACAAGAGAATTTGCAATTTGCAAGATATCAGTATTGAAATTGTGGACAAGATTTACTATCATAAAAAAAGACAAATTAAAAATTTAATTAATGACAAATTAAAAATATTGGACATTCTGTCACATTTAGCTCTACACTGCTCCCACCACACCCCTGCAGGTTTACTTTTGTCCATTCATAACTTTTCTTTTTTGGAGAATATGCAAGACCAACACCTCAAACCAAAAGATGCACATTGCAGCCATCATAAGAACTCAAACATGGCATACAAAGCAAGAACATTATATATTAATATATATTAAACAGACAAAAGCTTTTTGCAGAGCTGAGAGAACAGAACTTATTTTCTTCAAAGAAATGGTGAATCTCACGCACTGACTTTAAACTGAATATTTTTACTGCTTCTATATGCCATTTAGGCTTTTTATGTACGAACTAAATATTACATTTTTATATTACAGAAAACACTGAAAGGTTTCTGATGTACAAGCCACTTTTTTGTCATGATACTGTTTTTTTACTCCATTTTGCACACGACTACAAGCACACTCACATGTTCCATCCTGAAGTAAAATCATTTCCCGTTGCCCTTCCTTGCCCCCGCCTTTCTTCCTCACCCCCTTCTTCTCATACGTCCTCCTCTCCTCATCACCACCTCCATCCACATTTGTACGCCTATGTCTTATTTATTCATTCCTCTCAGATAAGGTCTCGGGAGATGAGAGACATCTGCTGAACGTACTTTGAAGATGCATCTCGTTGCTCAATTATGTGTGGTGCCGGGGTCTCGTTTGCATTCAGTGACATGGAGAGCGCATCGCTAACAGGTGGTGGGAGAGGACATGCGTGGCAGGCTGTTTGATAAATAAAATATATTATGGTAATGTCACAGAGGAAAGGGGAAGATGTGACTATTAGTAAATTGGCTAGTACTGCACACTCACTCTTAGCGATGGGGTTTGGGGAGGTGGATGCTGGAGAAACACATGCACACGTTCACAAGGACTAAAAACATAAATACAGTGAAGCATATTCTCTTGTAAATGTGTGCATATGTTAAGCTTCTACAGTCAGTCGATTTGCATACATATTCAAAAATGCTTATTTGTTAAAATGAATGCAAATCAGCTACACTGTTGATGGACTGTCACAAGAGACACCAATACTGGCTTGACTGGTGCTGGCAGATGGAGGCCTGTTTCCTCTGTGGGTGTATCCCATTACTTCTCTCAAATTTTTGGGCCTTGTGCTGGGCAGAAGTTGGACAGGCACTCTACCATCAAGCCAACTGAAGAATGTGTGTTTAATGAGGAATGGGGTGGGGGGAATGAGGGGATAAATTAAAACCAACATCTTCAAATCTGTTGCACATGCAGCCGTGTATAGAGACACGGGGAAAAAAAAGAAGTGGGACAACAAGCAACACAGTTCGACCCCTCTCAAAAAAGCACACACATGCAAACACACCCAATCTGTGAGAGGACCTGAGGTCAAAGGTCTTTGGACTGGAGGGCGTCTCATTTGAAAAAATGGAAGCCTTGCAATTTATCATGTGTTTGGTCTCCTGACACACATTATCAGTTCTTTGTGTCAAAGAGACTTAATTCTGTGATATTTCACAAAAGAAAATCATATCGTTCTAGCAGCAAATTAAATTACCTTTATTTCACAAGTAATAATAAAACATTATACAATCAGATAATAGGTTGATAAACTTAATCATCTTTACTATCCAATAATTTAATTTGAACTAGTCTTTCATCATTTTGAAAATAAGGCTTTATAATCAAAGCTGCTCATTGTAGTGTCTCACTGTGAGGTTGGCATTTTAAGTTGTCAATCACAGCTCTAATGAGAAGGGTACAGCGAGGATAGGATGAGGTTAATACATGACAAACAAACAAGATAGAAGGAGGCCCTCTGTTCTGCCGTGATACCTGCCTGCTAGTGGGAATCAGGCCCATATGTGTTATGGGGGGCTCCCAGTGGAAGCAGTGACTTTGGGGGTCACGCTGGGGCAGTTTTGTACTCTCTTCATTGCACACAGCTGTGCTTGCCATGCAGAAAACCGTCACCTCTGACCTCGCGACCGCCTGGTACACCTTTGTTGGAATGCTGAATGATTGGCTACTTCTCTCTCCTTTTCATTTCCTGTCGCATCGGTTTTCGCTAACAGCCTCCTGAGTCTCCCAACGCCTTCCCGGTCGGGTCTTAAAGGGATTTTCTGAGCTATCAAGGACAGGCCTGCAGCTTAAATATGAATTATGAATAGATCTGAGGCTAACAGTAAATCAATAATGTCTGCTTAGGAATGCATTAAACTTGTGCAATTCATTATTCAATAAGCAATAACGGCACCCTAATCCCATGTATTCATGTAAGAAAACAGTTTAACACCCTGACTCAGTTTGATTTTGAAATTAAAGGTCACATATAGTTCAATAATATTCCACAAAGAATAGATTATAATTACATTTCAAGGTTTAACCTTGAAGAAATCGCAGATCAGCAGTTGTAAGATTGTGGCATAGCACAACAAATGTGACTATTCAAAGTTTACTACTAATTTGCAGCATCCTGCACTAGATTCATTAGATTTATAAATCATTTGCTTAATTAAAAAAACAAAACAAAACAAAACAAAAAAACAACACATTTTAAACTTCAGAAACCCATATGAAAAGAACTTTAATAAACATACAAATTTTATGTTTAAAGATAAGAAGCTAGACAAATCATGGGTCTATTAAAACACTCTTATTTTCATTTTTTTATTAGACAAAATACAGCAGAATTCACAAGAGTCCAGTTTGTCTGCTACTACTGACTTGAGTATTTTTTGTTTGATTTGGCTGTATAAGTAAAATTACATGAATCTTTTAAATAAAAAAATCTTATTTTGTGAGCTCCTTTATACCTCATCAAGTTCATTCCCCATCTTCCTGTGAGTGACCCTGAATCCAAGCCTGCCTTCAATCTGATACTTAAGTCTGTCTGCTCCCATGTTTTTAGAAAATCCAATACCCCATGCAGCTGGATCTGTACTTGATTCAGCAGTTTAGTGCATATGAGGAGAAGAAACACATGGCTATGTGTCATAAAAGATGTTTCAAATTTTATGAAAATAAAATCATATAAATTGTTATTCAGATTGAATGAGGCAAGGCTACTTTTAACATATTTGGATTTGAGGCAACATAAAAAAGTTTCTTGAAGAAACCCCTCTTCAATACCAACTAGTCGCCTTTAGGGGGATGGAAAAATGGGGATTTGGACTGCCACAGATGATGGATGGATGCTGTGGTGTAGATGAGGTGAGATGTGAGACGTTTGCTCCCTTTTCCCTTTTCGTCCCTTCTGGGGCCAAATGAAGATGAAGGAGAGTCACGTTTGAACTCATTGCCTTTGTTTTTCATCCTGTTTGAGGCCAAGTTTGGTTGTCTCTGAGACGCCTGGGACAAATCCATTAGCTCTGCTGTATCTCGACTCCTGAAGGTGTCACCTTCGTCTGTGTCACTCTGAAGGCGGAGACAGACACAAATAAACCAGGAGGCACAGAGACAGAAACGTGGCAGGAGTCAGTGAAAATTTAAGAGCATGTAGGGTGTTTCAGAAGCTGACTGTAGAATTCTCAAATTCAATCATTAAGTAGTGTCACTGTAGTGTCACTGGCGCAAACATAATCAAAGGCCTAGCATTTTTTTAAGGAATGCATATCTCTGACCACTTTTCATGCCAAAGTTTTAAAATAAGATAATCTTATGTTCAGGACTGACAAAGTTGTAAACATTTTTGGAATACCTTGAAAATAACATTATGTGCCATGCCACACAATATCACAAGGTGTTGCACAATGTGTTAGCGCTCAAAGTATGCTGTGAATGACTCTCACCTACTACCACATCAAATTTCAACCCAGTATCTGAAAAACTGACTAAGATGTAGCATTTTTTGTGTTTCCCAGGCTCAGTTGGCTGTGGTGGCCATGTTGTATCTGGATGACTCCAAAAACTTAAATTTATGTTGTGGTTCATTAGATATTTTAACAGACAGGCCAAGTTGACTTCAATAGTTAAATGCAAAGTTTTTTTAAACCAAGATCTTGTGCAATCAGTTAGCACTCAAAGCATGTGTTGAGGTTGATTTTCACTTACATCATGGTCCAATTTTAGCTCCGTATGTGTGAAATTGTTGGAGTTTTAGCCATTTTTGTGTTTGCTAAGGTTACTTATCAGTGGTGTCCATCTGGATTTGGGTTGACTCCAAATGTAAATTAGTTGTAGCTGTACATTCAATGATTACTTTCTGAGAGATTCATTAAAGTCCATCCAGTAATCATGATAAATTATGGTAATAGCCAGACAAATACACTCATACACATGTGCACACAGACACACACAAAAACCTTACTGCCTGACTTATTCATTTTAATAGCAGGTGACAATAACGGAAAGCATAACAGTCTTCGAGTAACATACAATCAATTGTGTTAAACACAATGTTAAAATCTTTTTTTAGAACTTTGTCAGACAGCAGACACCTCTGTCAATTGTTAGCTTGCTTAAGTTGCTTTGTGTTTGTGTGATTTAACTTGTTCTTTATGCAAATGCGTACATTTCATAATTGGAAAAGCAACATCAGCAAAAGTAAATTATTTCTGTAATTTAGGGCTTAACAGACCACACATCCACTCTCATGGCTGAAAAAAAGAATAAAAAACAGATGTGTTGCATTTACAACAGCCCATGCACTTTTCCAATAGAGGGGGAGGTAGGGGTGGGGATGGTGGTGGAGGGGTTTTAAGTGTGCATTAAAATTCAGGAAAGTTTCACTAGTTAGTAAGATGACATTTACAGAGGACCAGAGAACTGTGATGAATTCCTGGGTGCCACATTATGCTTTTATGAAGTTAATGTAGCCTGTACTCTTCCTGTAAATCACAGCTGTATAAATGGAAGTGTCTTGTAAGACCAAAACAATGCTTTCCAGCATGCAGCGGAAATTCACCCATTTAAAAGTTAATCTGTTGTTGTACAGTGTGACATGAAAGTGAACTGGGCAGAACCAGGAAAACAACAAGATTTTTGTTAAGTTTAAATAAATCTAACCTTCATTTCCCAAATGCCATTACTTTGTTGTGTATAATGAATAGGATATAAGTCATAGAAAAGCAAAGACAGGAATTATATGAAACATTAACCGGAAATTCCTACCATTGGAGTTCATATTGACCGCTTCCTTAACAACAGTAAAGTGTTGAAAGGTTGGTGGAGGGAATGTGTTGCTGTCCTTCATCAGAAACAAGAATATGTTGTGAGAGGAAGCAACCCCCTCAAAAAAAATGGAATTGGTGATTGGAGGTCTGTTACAACACTGCTGTATCAGCATTTATATGCATATATTGTGAGATCAGTGTTTATAGTGGAATTTTACCTTTGAAAACATTCAAATTAAAACCATATCTTTGTCCACTGATTGACAAGTTTACACTGTCAATAGTCTTAACAAAAACTAACATTTTAACTTACTTTTTTAAGAAATCTTTTGAAAAACATCTTTATGGGTGTTACAGCTTATGCAAGGATCTTAGTACTACATGGCGTTTATGCCATTGGAACAAAAGAAAAGAACCTTGCACAGTCATGCAATAATCCCTCTTGTATCTTTGATTGCAAAACGTGGATAACATAAGAATACTTCTGTTAAGTAAAACAAAACAAAACTTTTTTGTGCTTTGTTTACCTAGTGCAGTGTCCATGCTTTTCCATTCAAAGCTCAGCAATGTGTCCTAATGCAGTAAACTCAATCCAGCTGGTTCTCCAAGTAGATAAAAACAAATATTAGGACACTACTTGACCCCGGTTTGAAGCTACACCTTGATTTGTTCGCTGGTAGGGAGAAAACATGCCTGTGAAAGAATACAGCATGTTTAAGGAAAGGAAGAAAAAGAGTTAATTAAATAAAACAAACATGTTTCTCACCAATATTGTATCATTTCTGTAATTAACTACACATTAGTTTCAGACAGACAGTATGATAATGTTTCAACTCCATACAAGCCTTGTATTTGGCAGTTGGAAAAGAGTTTATCTACTGAAACTAGTACTTTGGGGAATTCCCTTTCAATAAAACATTCATGTGTGGTTATTCAAAATGAAAATTAACAACGGTTTTTGACATTGTTAATTATGCACCTCTTCATCATGGTTACACACAAAAGGAAAAACACATCTCGATTACCACTTCATTTGTCAAATCTAACTCTTCCCTCTGCCATTTGGTCAAAGTCACAGTTTTCTCATGTCCAACTCCAATAATATACAAACACAAACCTTTATCTGATTGTCATCTGCTTTGTGGGTCTTTGATCTGTGGGTCAGGGGTCAGTCTTGGGTTGTGGACACAATAACAACTTTTTAAAAACACTTCATTTTAAACAGGTTTTATACTTCTCTCCCTTGAAATTTAATCATCCTGACCTGAAAAAGACCTTTGGGCTTGTTTTTAAATCAACCGCCTAAATGATCAAATAGGTATGAAGCAATAGGTTATCAGCTTAGATTGCTGGTAATGGTGAGAATGTGGCACTCTGTGATTGCTGAAGTGATTGCACAGTTTTTTACAACTTCTTGTTGTTCATTATGCATAATACAGTACATGCCAATGGGAAAACAGTTTATGAAAGGCAGAAAACTTCCTCTTCTGTCACTGGTTTGATGATAGTGGTTCGAAGGAGTTACCAGTCACTTTAATCAGACAATTTAATTCTTATTATGAATTCAATTATTCAACATCTGTCATTAATGGGCTTGTTGGGAACTTAAACAGGCTTAAACTTTAACAGAAAATTGATAGTATATAATAATAATAATAATAATAATAATAATAATAATAATAATAATAATAATAATAATAATAATCCCTTTACACTTTAACAATAAATTTGAGAAGGATATGATTACTGAAAGCTTTTGCACTTTTTCTCACTATCACACAATCTCTCCTATGTGTTTGCTCATGAATAAAAAAGAGGTCATTAAGTTTAGAAAAACAGAGCAATAAATCAAAGCAATGATTACATTCTTCCACACTTGCTCTGGCTGATTCATACTTGTACGCTTCCAGTTCTTCCAGTGCTTTCTTAAAATGAAGGACTTGTGTTTTTTTTGTGATTATATTGTATCTTTCTTATGAAGTCCCTTAGCTCATCTATCCACAATCATGTTCTTGCTACGTCTGATACTGAGGTTGCACAAAAATGTATGCTCTCTATCCTGACACAGATAAGGTTTTTAGTTTGAGCTTCACAACACTGTGTACTATCTCTGCTGCCATAACGGCAGCATCTGGTGTTTTCTTTGTAAAGAGCAGGTCCAATACGGTGTGTTGAGGTAATCATGATACAACCATTCCAGTGATTGATACTTCCCGCAAAGCCTTCTGGGATGCCATGTTTTCACAGAAGGAAAAGGGTGAACAGTTTTGTTTCTCCAAATGAAAAACAAATGGAGCTGGATGGAAAATTGTACAGGGATGGAAAGGGATCACTACTTTTGTGGTTCCATGTCAACCACAAGGTCACATACCAGAAATCGGGATCCCCCACAGTGGAACGAGCATTTTGTTTCAGTGGCACCACATTTTAGTGCTGTCAGTGCTGCCACAAGCATGGAAGGGTGCCAGTTAAAAATCCCTTTAGCAGCTCATTCTAGCTAACACAGCTCTCACCAGTTACAAAGTCCCTTTTTATTTATTTAATAGTTTAAAAAAGAATCATTATGTTTGAAGCTCAGGGTATGACAAGCCCAGAACCCATGACATGCATTAATGCCAAGTAGCATGTGATTTTACATTGAAACCTAACCACAATAGTATGCCGCACTGTGGCATTTTTTTTCATTATACCCCAGAGACATTAGAGCAATTACCTCATTAAGTAATGTGTCTGCTGAAGTGAGCTGGTCTGGTGAACTGGAGACAGGTGGAAAGAAAGAAAGAAAGAAAGAAAGAAAAAGATGGAGAGAATAGGAGACAGTCAGAGATTGAGGAGGGGCCAGAATGAGACTGTTGGATAATGAGTAACTTTAAAGTATTCAAAACAACTTTCAATAGCTACCAGATGCCACAGGGAAAATACAGTAAGGAAGCTTGATTATCTCAAAGCATTTTGCCTTAATTTTACTGAAACTGTGATGTTCTTAATGTCCTAAAAGTTCAATGTCTTTACATTACATTATAAAAAGGATGTAAAAGATCCATAAAGAGTGCCATCAGGTACTTTATAAGTTTAAAGTGATTTAAAAATATATAAATATGATACAAGGTTAATTTTTGTTTAGATTCAGAACAAATCAATCTATGTAAGACTGTCCTCAGTAAGTATACTTTACTGTTCTGCATTTGAACTTATTAATATTTTGGAAACAGAACCATCTCATCCTGCTTTACAAATGATCCAACTTTTCAAAATTCAGGATACAGGAGTAAAAGGTGTTTTCCTCATGCTTTCTGAATGCATTGAAGCATTGACAGTATTAAGAGGTAATTTCCACTTCCTCTTTAGTGTATGAAAGTGTGCCTGGGCAGCTGGGGTCTGAGCCAACAACTAGACTCAGAGGGATGAGGTCATAAGTCAGGAAAAGGCCGGGGAATCTTTTGGGTGTCCCAGTATGTCAGCAGGGGTCCTGTAAACCCAACGAGTTGCTGATTGATCCCCTCTCCAGCAGAGAAAATGTTTTAAAAGAAGTGCTGAGTCGTTGATGGAGTTTCTGCCTCATAACTGACAAATCTAATCAAAAGTGTCTACACCTAAATAGCATATATACTGTATATAAATAGTATATATTTTCAGTCTCTGGGGTATTTTGTGGGAACTTTCTCAAATCAAGGTTATGCACAATAGGTACAAAAATGCCACACTACTACAATTGATTTGATCAGGCACATGGACCCTCTAAACTAAGTTTAATTACCCAGAGTGCTCGCCCCGTCGTCTCGTCACATTAACTGCCGTGTGGCGCTCCAATTGCTCCTGGCTGCCATGCAGGCGGTGTCAAGGAGTCTGCCCTCAACTTTGTGTTGCAAACAAAAGTCAAATATGCCAATTAATCTGGCGGAAAAATGTAATGGAGATGGAGATTGTTTTGCTTGAGTCAAAATAAACACAGTCCCCTTCCTTTTTGCATTGCACAGATTACAGTTAATGCACACCCATTTCTGACTGTTTTAGCTGGATAAATACACACATGTTATAGATGGAGATTGCACCATGCATTTCCCAGTGGCAAGATAACATAAAGGAAAGCCTTTTTCTGGCATTGTCAACTGCAGACATAGTGAATGAGACAAACTATAAGACTAAGTTTGATGTAGATGGAGGGGATTGCATCTTCAACGGGACAGGAAAACTACTTGGTTTGAAGCAAAACCCTTTTACAAGAATAGTATGTTTTTAAATTAACTTTTGAGCACAAAAAATTGAACTAATCTATTGCTTTAAAAAGGAAAAACACACAAAACATAAACAAAACAGAAAGTTTGCTTTAGCAACCATTCCGTGCTGCCAAGGTGTTATGGTCCTGAGCGTTTTATAAGCTGCATTTCGACTGAGCTGCACCGTGTCCCAGTGAAACCTAGGTCCATTTGGTCTCACTCTGTGTGAGCCATTGTGAGGTATCCAGCTGGTGATTTATAGGACAAGGCATTTGTCGACCCTCCTTGTTAAATTCCTGAACCTAGACACATACAATTTGCAGATGACAGTGAAGCAGAATTTGCAGATAGAATTTTGTGTAGCACACAGAACATATGGCAACAACAAAAACCTAAAGGGAAATGGATCAAAGCTTCCAAGAGCCAGGGAATGAGGGTTTTTAAACAGACGTTAGTTCTTTTTAATATGCCTTAGTCACCATATGGTGTATCTGTGCATGCATAAAACCCTAAATTGGGAGTTGAGCTTTGACTTTCATAAAATATTTACTTTATAGTTCCATCTTTTGGAAGAATCACTCTTGCTTTATGCCATTTCTCATGAATTATTGACATGTGTCAGAATGCTGAAACATGATATTCCTGTCTAACCATTCTCTTATACATATTTCAACACAAGCCTGACCCTGCTAATTAGTACACTATATGGAATGCTGTATATATGTGATAAATCTGTCTATTTTCTAAAAAAATAAGTGAAATTGAAAAGGTCACTGTTGATGCATTCTAATTTATTCTAATTCAAAACTCTTCTCACATCCTTCTAACTTCTGTAGTAGGGGGTTGAAATATTTAAAGGGTTCCTGATAAAGAAATCTGTGAAATAAAACTCCAATCTGTGACCTTTTGCTCTCCCCCTCTGCACTTAAGTCTCCCGACTTTTACAAAAAAAGTGTTGCAAGTTTCCTTAGTTGTTCCTGGCTTTCTGGCCATCCAATAATCTGAATCCTGCCTTCCCTTCTTCCTGACCTCCCTGCTTTCAGAGTAATTGCCTCATAGTTTGATGGGCCAATGTTTCTGAATCAGATGATGTCTCTTGGCAGCGTTTGATAGCAGCTAGAAGACCTTTTACTCCCTGACCACCACAAAAACCCTTTTAATGAACACATTAATGTTGGTGGCAGAAGAAGTACTTTAGTTATCTGCAAAGGAAATACAGTCTCTGTTACTCTGACAAAGCTCTGGTTTTCATTTTCATTTGGGTGAAAACTTCAAACTCTTCATTATGTGACTTTTTAGCAGCACTTAAAGTACACAATAGTGTATGTGGCTTGTTATATGTGGATTTTAGCAAAATACAGTTGTCAAAATGCTCATCCCCATTGCTCATCCTAGAGACAAAAAATTGAAAGTCTGCTAAAGTATGTTTTTGTTTTACATTGTTGGACCATTTGCCAAGCCAAATAATCATTTCAAGCTCTCTGCCTGAATGTATTTTATCAAAAACATAACATGATGTCTATAATAACATTTAAGTGACAAGATTAAGGTAATTAGCAAACCAGATAATGGGGCAAAATAGAGGCTTATGAGCTGGATCACAAACAGTCTGATGTAAAGCAATTGCTGGCAGAATAGCAAAAAGACCCCAAAAACAGTCTCAAAGTGGGAAACATATGTTTGCAGAAAGCTGATTTTGATCCAACTTGAAAGCCAAAGTACTCTTTTCCTACTTTTTGTTTTAGAGGTTAAATAAAACTATAATCCTAGCCATCCAAGGCTCAATCGACTGAACACAGATCTTTAAGCTGCATTTGGAAAGAGATGGACAGATTGATGGATGCACCAGCGCTGAGTCATGAAATGCACGTGCAGGAAGGAGTTTACCATGTCTGGCTCCTGGATTGCCCCTTGGCTGCAGTGGTGACAGACAGAGGGCTGGATGATAGATGAAGATGTACGACTACTACAGACCATCAAATTAGTGCTTTATTATACCTGATGTTCTATGGTAATCAATCCCATTCATAACCTACTATCCCAGTGTTACAATGACATCTGGGTACAAACACTGAACTAAAGCTGTCATCTTTCATTTGAGCTCATCTTTAAATGCTTTTGCTCTGTAGAAATAAAATACATCCTATAATATTTGCTGTTATTTAAAAAAAAAATATTATTATTATTTCCGCCAAGAAGGTTATGTTTTGGGTAATGACCATCTGTTCATCTGTCTGTCTGTTTGCAAGATTACTTAAAAACTGATAAGCAGATTTTGATGAAATTTTCAGGAAGTGTTGGGATTGTTACAAAGAACAAGTAATTCAATTTTGGTGGTGATCCAGATCATGATCCTGATCCTACAATTTTTTAATGACCTTATGGCCTTGGTGGAGATGTGTGCTCTCTGAGTGCTTCTAGTTTGTATAAACAGAACAATAAACATTTAATAACTGTGAATATAAACAGGATGCACAACCAAGCACCTTGCCAATCATGTTTTTTTCCACTTGTGAGGATGAACTAATTGCTGATGGTTCTGTTTATTGAGGATAAAATGTGTGAGGCACATGTTGACAGAGATTTAGATCAAGAAATATTTGGAAAACAGCCTCAGACAAATACATAAATGCATATATTTAGAGTAGCAGCAGATACTCTGCACTGGGATTAACACCTACAAACACAAAATTAATTAAAGGCAAAGAAAAATAAAAATCTCTAAGAATCATATCTGAAAACTTTTTTGTCACAAAATATAACAAAAACACATAAGTCCTAAGTGTATTGCTTAGGTTTTAATACTTTTTAACCAAGTAGTTTTTGGGTTTTTTTTGCATAGCTAATTCTGTTTGTTTTTGTATGTTAATATTTACCTACACATATGGGTAATAGTGTAATATTAAGTGATAAAGACTGTTGTGCAACAAAAAGAAAATTGTCAGTCCTATATTATCATCACACATCTCTCTTTCGGCAAATGAAATCCACAAAAACTCAATAAAACATGTTTTTTTTCCAAGCTGGCGAGCTGAGTTGCATACTTTTTTTTTGCATGGACATGAGAAGTCAATGCAAAAACATGCCTGTGAGCCAAACCAATTACAAGCTTTAGGCGACATCTTTGACTTTGTTGTCAATAGCTGTAGTTGCGGCGTGCAATAGCCTTAGTTCTGACACGTAAAAGAAGAATAATGCAGTCTTCCACCATCAACACTAATGGGAATAAATGGCTTACCTGAACCAACTAACAGCAAACCACATCCTTCTAGGAGCACCCAAAGGTCCCCTGTCAATCTCAGGCTCTAAACAAGCTTCTCAGTGAAAAAAAGACTGCTGTCAAGCAAAAATGAAATGTTTACATTATGAAAATACCTTTCAGTGCAAGTTTGGCAAAAGTGGAGAGAAGAAAAAAAAACACCTATTAGGTGGGTGATTCACAGTCATTTGTAGATGTGTGTGTGTGTGTGAATGTGTATGCGTGTGTATGAACGAGGTGGGGGATGGGGGTAGAAGATTTAGTACGTTCGCATAGCTTCGACATGAGCCAGTCTTTCCTGGCATGATTTCTGGGGAATTTTGTCAAAGTGGGCAGCGTACTTGGCTTAAGCCTTTGCAGTTACTCAAAGTGAAATTAGAAAAGTACAAGCATTAATTGCCATCACATGGAGGGGGATGCTTAGTCATTGGGGTTTGGAAGTGTCATATTTAGGTGATGACAATGTAAAACATCTAGCTGTATGTTGTGGAGAAGGAAACCTCCTTGCAAACACTTCTTCCCATGATCCATGTACAATGATTATTTCCCTTGCCTTTAAGCAAATTGACACTGATGAACTTCTGCTAAAAAAAAAAGAAATGGTTGGAGTGAGGCAAGCTAATAACTTGTGTACGAAGTAGACATTAAACATGAGCACAGTAATTCTCAATATCACTTATGTTCGACTTGTGTCCAGATATAATGTTTTGTACTTGTTTGCAGCTTTTAACACACATCTACACACAAAAAACCCACTCCAGCTAATAAATTGCATTTAACTTTTGGATAAAAACAGAAAATAGAAAAAAAGTGTGGTAAGAAAAAAAAAATAGAAAGTTTTAAATAGGTCTTGAATAACATAATAATGCAAAGAAAATGAATCAGTTGTGATGATTGCAATGCGTTGGCGCAATATCTAACATATACCCCCACCCACATACCTCCAGCTTTAAGCCATTTGTGCTGTGTTAGCTTCAGCAATCAAATCCAAATGTGTGAGCTTAGAAGAAAAAGTAAAGAGAGGATGAAAAGAGAGGGAGAAAAACACAGGATGGAGGACAATGAGGGAAGGGGAGAGTGCTTGATAAAGAGATAGAGAGATATTGGATTTTTAGAGAGAATCCGATGAGTGTGTCTGATTAGGAAAATGGGTGGAGTGCAAAATGGGATAAAGATTTGGGGGAGGAGGAAGAAAGTATGGGGGTGACAGGGAGAAAAATGATCATGGAAAAAGGGGAGGTCTGCACGGAATAGAACTGTGAAAAAAAGAGAGGAAAAGTTCTTGACAGGAGAAAGGGGGAGCTGAAGGACTATGACTGAAGCACTACACTGCAGCTGAAGCTGTCCTAGTTTTGATTTGCTTTCTTTTGTCTCTGAGGACCATGTAATGTTTCCTGTTATTGGTACAAACGGAATCCATGATGCTAAAAGACGTGTATTTATGTTTAACAATACTGAATAGCAAATACTGTTGCTATGCAGTTACTGCAAAGTATTTTAAACCAGCAGTATTTTCTCGAATAGTGACAGAGAATATGAACCTGGGGGTCCATTTAGTGCTAAGAAAAAGCCCAGAGAAATATTTTTTAAAAATATCCTATGAAAACTATATACTGTGCTTTGTGAAGCCAACAGAATTGGGTAGCAACTACTACATTTTCAGGAATTGAAACTTTAAAATAACTATCTGTTATTCATATATCAGTTAACATGTGAAATTACACATCAGAATAATTAGGTTTAAAATAATTGTTAGGTTCTTGCAGAAGAAAATGAATCCATCAGCATAAAAGCACATGGTTACATTTATCATTAGCTGAAATCTAGAAGGATATGTGAGTCAGAGTTTATCAGTCACAAAATTAACATTTTTAGAGAAGAGTCAGTTTCAAGCATAACTCTGACTAGGGGGTGTCAGTTTTTTAGCTTCTAAAATCTAAGATGTTTGAGCTCATAAATATGGCCAAAAGCATCTAGCTGAATAAATTAACAAAAATAAAAAGGGTGCTTGGGAAGACATTCAGACTCAGTACACCAGAGAGGAAAGGGTTGTATTAAAGTGGAAAAAAGTTAATGGTATTTAAAGACATTCTTTCACCAAATCTAGCTCCCCTTTTGCTTTAGTCTAAAAATAATCATTTTTTCATGGAGTTCCAGGATACTGTACTTCCACCCCCTTCCTAAATGCTATGAATTCATTAAATAAAAAGGAAACTCTGATTTGATCTTTGAGAACAGCTAAAGGCTGACATGAGCTTGATCTCTTAAAACAAATTAGCAGACAGTAGAGTAGCAACCCTGTCTCACTGAGGAAAAAAAGTAAGGCAAAAAATGAATGATTTCTTTTCTATCAAAGGTTAAAGTTACCAAATTAGGCTATGCAGTTTATACTGTTGTAGTTTCTTTTTATATAGATGTTTTTTGTCATTCTCAGAATGTTATACACTGATGTTTTGTCAAAGTCATGTCTTTGAGAACTGCACAAGGTGTTCCTTATGATGGGTGAACTGACATAAAAATATAAATGGAACACAAAGCTAACGTCAACTGATCACACTGAAAAACTGAATACAGGATAACCAATAACTTAATAACATGTGAACAACTAACAAAAATTTCAGACTTAAAGATCTGAGATTGTTTTAGCTGTGCTGTATTATCAAGTTGAATTGAAGCAAACCATTGAAATTTCACCAAACTGAAAATGAACTTTAGTTGCATTTCTATTACCTGGTTTTGAAAGAATAAACAAAGCATAGTTGTGTATTTAGAAGATAGAAGTAGTAGGTTATACCAATTGCTCCCAAATGGGCATGCTTGGATAATATACTGTATTTTTAAAAAATCTATGTGTGTCATGAGACATTTTCACAAATGAACATTTTACAAAGCTTTTCTTCTTTGTTTCCTTAGACACATTTCTTTTTTTAAAAAGCACATTCTTAAACCATTACAAATGAAGGCTGCTCTTGAATGTAACTCACATTCATTTGTGTCCAAATGTTGTCAATTTCTAGAAGCTGACAGAACAAAGGTCCTGCGTGACAGCCAAGATAAATACAACATCAATTTATGGAACATAATTTACTTTTTGCACAAACCACCAGAAGACTGAGAACCTGTTTGCAGACACAGACATGATAGTTACCTGTGTTCTGGCTTCAGCCAGACATGGTATCCTAACAACACTCAGCCATAAGTGTGTCTTCTGTTGGCAAAAGTTGCTTAGTGAAACTGCAAAGCCAAGCAGACTGAAGAGGTACTTGAAAACCAAACATTCTCTGCTGAGAAAAGCATGGCCCTCTTCACAAGACTAAGAGATCTTGACAAGAGGTAGAAAAATTGTTTGTTAGATTCTGTAAATCGGTTCCCATACTACCAGAGCTTACTGCAAATGTTTCACTAACTTCAAATTATGAGTGCTTTCATCTGAAAAATGATTCAAAAAAGAATAAAACATGTCAGACAACAATAACAAATAAGGTGCAAATGAGCTTTAAAAACACTGATGTAAAATAAGTGATGCAGCACAATCTTAAATGTACATGAATCTTTAAAAATATGTTCTACACAGAAAACTATATTTCAGTTTTTTTTTCTCCCTGCTTTTGATAAAATTCCAACAATGCCTGTGGAAGTTCCGTCTATGATCATTTTGTTAAAGATACAAAGAAGTACAGTGTTTGGTTTTTGATAAGCAGCCTTCTGTCTTATCATGTCCTTTTCCTGGAAGAGGGAGATATACTCAAAATGATGGATTGCAGTTAATTTAAGTTTAAAAGTTAAGCCACCCAACTTCATTTCTGCATGTACGCAAGATTAATGATGGCTTTCCCACCTCCATTTTTGAAAATTAGAATTTACCAAGAAATTTGTGCTCTACTAATTTCCTGATATAATAATATTCCTGGCAGTTTCAACAATCAGCTACATGCACTGTAAATTCCTTGGTGAAACTAACAGAGCTATTCCTCTCTCTTCCAGTAAGAATATGTTTGTGCAAATTGGTATTACAAACCTTTTATACAAGGCTCACACATTACACTTATAAATTTAATGCAAGTTAGCAAGCAAACATGTCAGAAACAAACCTGTTTCCAATAATTTCTTTCTAATGTTTCTTAATTATTTCTGTAGCTAATAGTTGAAAATAATGAAGAAGACTGATTTTAGATGTCCAAAGAATATGACCTCTTAGGTGTTGTGATTGTGTGGGAGAGCCCGGATAACTCAGTGCTAATCCATCTGAGAGTCATCTGTGCTTTTCTCTCCCTCACCTTTGACCTTTCTCAAGCTCCCTGGTCCCAAATTCACTGCCGGTAAGGAACTGAGGAGGGGAGGGGATGGTTTCAGGGAGAGCAGACATTTTCCTCTGCATGTTTCCTGTGGTTCTTAGAATTTGTAGACTTTTCCAAGCCTTGGGATCTCAAAAGGGGTTTTTCACAAACACTGGAGGGTGACGTGTCATTTGCTTCTAACTGACTACTAAAAGAAATAGGGCCAATATTTAACAACACTAATGACCACCTGGGGATGGTCAAATACTGTGAAAAACCCTGAGTTAAATAGCTTTTACAACACTTTAAAGCATTACAGGCTCTCTTTTATAAAACGATGCTAAATATTTGCCATGCATCTCAAGTGCTTGATATGTTTGTACTGGTTATGAGGGATGAGGGTTGAGGGAATCTGAAACCAAGCCTGACCCACCACATTGCTTTCAGAGGGAGCTTTAGATGAGGAAAAAAGGGACAAGAAGATAATTGAGTGGTAAGCATGGTGGATAGCTTGCAGTGGGCCCAGAGGCTTTTAATGTGACCTTGTTTGACACTTTAGAAGGAGAGTGGACCAGTTGAGTGAGATGAAATCCTGTCTAGGGCCACATCAGGCAGGAAAGGGGGATGTGGGTAGTTGGAATGTAGGGGTACAGGAGAGTGGCTGATGATGGCTTCAGTTTAGATGGCTAAAGTGACCTCTGCGCCCCACTACCACTACCTTTGACCTCCGTTTGGTTCCGCACATGGGTAGAGAAAGTGAAAAAGGATTTGGGGGAAATACTGGTAAAAAAAAATGACAATGTCTCTATTTAGAGCACATAAAAAGCTGTTTCTTCCAAGAGATATTTGGACTAATCTCCCAATCTCCCCGAACATAGCCTGTTGCTCAAGCACTTTCATCAAGGAAGAGACAGTCCCCTCTCTATAGTTAACACATTTTAGACAACTAATTCTTTATATCTCTAAAACTTTTTAAATATAGCTACTATTATTTTTTTGTGCACACATACACACTCAATAATACTTTCTCCAGAAACAGGTTCCCTTTAATGCAGGCTTTCTTTGTTCGCTTTTTGCAACTTCTAACATTTTGATCGCTTTTGTAGGAAGTCAGTTCAAGAGATCAGCAACTAAATGAACAAATGGAGAGTGCAGACCACCCCAGTTCTACTCAGCTCTCCTCCTGAGCCCCGATGTCTTAGACAAATAAACCCACAGCAATTAAATGACGACAGTCTTTGGGATCTTTTCCACTTTCTTTAACAAAGGATCAAACATTTTAATAAGAGCTTGCAAATGTGTGGTGTTTGAGTTGGACTTATTCTGATGTTCTCAGTCTGTTGTATTTATGCACCCTGTAGTAAGGCTTAAGGAATTCTGTCATAATACAAGATTCTGACTATAAGTAATGATATTTATATTGCCTGTGCAGCCAATTTAAGCCTGGCCAAACGTTTGTTTAATGTTAAATTTCTCTATCTGTACAAGGTCAGAAAAATTAAATTATTACCAATGGCAGATGGCAAATGTTTGCCTTCAAAGTTAATTTAATCATTTTACTAATAATGTTACATGTCATATTTAGCCTTTTAGAGTAGTTATTAGGCCATTTTTACAAGTATAAAACAGATCAAACAAAAAATATGTAGTTCAAACACAATCAGAAACTGTACATCTGATACAAAATTTATTTATTCTTTTTAAATTCTCTACACAGGTGTTTAATTTCAGGACCGGTGTTCAACACAAAGAGTTTTGAGATCCTCAACACAAACCTGGGACTTTAATAAAGATGGATGTTTGCTTTTAAATCCCTCAACACTGATGATTTTCCCTGTTGATTTTTCACCTGCCTTTTGGGAATACATACAGCATATATTTCAGCACATCTTTGAGATGAACACTTTTAGCGCAACAAATTGAAATAACTGACCCACTCTAAACTGTTTACTTAAATTAATCATCACTCTGGCTGTGAAGTTTGTGCTCCTATGACAGAGCTAGACGACTCTTTTTCAGGGCCCGGGTGAGAACTGGGGACGAAAGAAAAGAGGCTTCATTCATAGGTGAAATAAATCCACTGCTGTAGCTTCTGTCTTTCAACACTATAGTGGTCTAATGGGCTCACACTTGAGACAATAAATACATTATTCACCACTGAGTACATTTGCAATTCTCATTTGTTTTGAATCTAAAATGTAATCAGTATTTTAAAATACAGAATGTATCATTTAGCTTGTTAGGATATAGCCTACACTTCAAATTTCAAACACACTTAAGCTTTGTTTTGCACAATAATAAACAGATGTCACATGCTTAAACTTCAGTGCTGCTTAATAGTTGAAACATGACATGGCAATCTTTATATTCAAAACCAGTTTAGTTTAGTTGAAGTTTATTTAACAGGGACAATATGTTCAACAACATTACATTTAAAAAAATCATTGCCTTGTAGGTATGGAAAATTTTCATTCTATGTCCCTGGTTAGACTTTTTACAGAAAACTCCACCAGAATTGCTAATTTTCCACAGAGGCATCAACTTAATTCATTTGGACCACAAACAAGATGAAACTTAAGCTAAAACAGATGTGGATTAATGTTCTGTGATCCTAGCACACATTCAGATGCATTTAAGGTATTTCCACTTCGGTCCCGCTGGTTAAACCTCATCTTCTCAGGTTCAAGCGTGAACTTTAAGTGATGCTTGTTCATAATTTCACTCCGCAAACCACATATCAATATGGTAACTGCATGTTTATGTCAGAAGGAATTAGGTTTGAAATTGTTTGAGGGGGACTGGTGACAGAAGCCGAGTGTTTAATCGAAGCGCAGGGAGAGGTGATTTACGCTGGTCAAGACAACCTCAACCCAGACAGGAAGTGGATTCTGTTTTGAGGTCAGCAAGCCACGAGGCAACTAGGAGACTATGAAAATCGCGTGAGTGGCTTTTCTAAAGAGAGTGTGAACATTTCTGAGAGAGGGCCAATTAAACCTATTCACAACACCCGCAACAGTGGCACTTAACAATGGCATGAACACTTTGCTAAGCTTAGCTGGTGGTCTTTGACTTTGCCAGTGAGCAAATTTTGTTTTCATCACCTTCAGTGAAAAATACAGAAGACAGAAGTTCTTTAAAAATATCTAAAAGGCGTATTTGGTCTAGCTTCACTGAAACAGTGTGAAAATGTTTTAAAATTTGTTTAGCAAGAGTCAGTGTAATCAGTGAGGTTAGACTGATACTTAATTTTTTTGAATTTTAAGCCATTATCTTTATTTTAGATCGAAAACAAGATGGTACCGTATATACACATTACTTTTTACGATTTGTCTTCTGCCTCGGTGTCATTATGAGCATATTCTATGCTTTCTTGGCCCATTTCAGGGTAGATCCAGTGTTACACGAACACGTCTCCAATGCTTGCAGTGAGCAGTGATGCTTTCCAGATTCTGAAACACGCACATAGACACACACACTCACACACACGTTGACACGTAATCACACAACCACAAACTCAGGCCCCCTTTTCTGTCACACATGTACGCTAATTTTTACGCACATTCTTCAGCCCACACAGAAACACACACACACACACACAGATGAAAAACTGAGCCAGCAGCAGTGAAAATACATTTGCAAAGCATTCACCATCTCTTAAAGGAGAAAACTATTTCAAAACTTCCCAACCTCATTGATTCTGAAAGCTGAATCTAGACAGCAGTTGTGTTTTGCTTATCAGTGACTGATATGATCACGTTAACTTTGAAACAGTTCATATATAATGAGGCCAAAACTGGGAATCAGGTGCCTGTTTAATCAGCCTGTTGCAGTAGGGTGGGGCTGGGTGTGTCTATAATTATGATGTTTGTGTTGCGTTGGCAAAATAAATCTAGCCTTTCACTGTGGTAATTGAATTCAAGAGAAAAGCTAATTGGTTTTCAAATGAAGCATTTAGAAACAAGACCAAGGCCTTCTGATTAATAGGTGCGGCCAGTTCCTTTGAGTGCAGGAATGAGTAAAGAAGTAATTAAAAAGAGCAAGTTTGAGGGAGAAACAAAAATGCAGCATTAGAAATACAATTTGTAATGAAAATAATGATGATAAAGGAAATCAGAGACTTGGTAAAGAAAAGCTAAAATCAGTTTCTTTTAGATTGTTTCGCACAACTTTACACAGAATGCCAAGTAAAACACATTAAGCCCCCGCAGTATTTACAGCACAGAGGAACAGGTTCATCTGTCCAGCAGTGTTTGGTGTAGCACTTATTGTGAGCTGCCCTTCACTAATCAAGTATGTCTGTGAATAGCCAGGCTTTTCATCCTGAAACAGGGGTTTACAAATTCAGCAGCGTGTGTGGGCCATGGGTGTAGCCATACGTGGCCTCACACACTCTCTCTCTCACACACACACACACTCACATATCCAGAGTCTGCAGCCACTGAGGCACCTTCCCACAGTTACTGCACTGCACATGTTGGCTCGATGACTGGTAGCTCAATCAAGGGCCTGCTGGATTTTTATAAGCTCTGTCAAACCTCCACATACAATGACACAAAAGCAGTATTTTTTTGTGCTTTGCTATTATTATTATTATTATTATTATTATTATTATTATTAGTAGTAGTAGTAGTAGTAGTAGTAGTAGTAGTATTTGGACAGATAATGATAAAAAAGATGACATTTTGACAAATCATTCATATTTACATGTCAATTACTTTTTTTTTAACCCATTAGCAGCTTTAGTGACTATATTTAATTTTAAAAAAATTACAATTAAAGTGTCATTCCATTAGGAGCACTTAATAACATATTTTAGACAGTTTACTGGGTGTATTCATTTATGATAATGTAATTATGACTGGAGTATACAGTATATGCATGGGTAAACACATCTGTGACTTTAATGTTACTATCACTTGTTTTGCAACAAGTTCATCTCACAGACTTACTCATATAAATTTATCTGCAGGTCTTGCATAAATAAATTAATTAAAAACCACATCAAATTTATTTATATAGCACATTTAAAGCCAATCGCCGTTGGCCAAAGTGCTGCACACAAAGCAATAAATAGTAAAAATATAATACCAAACACAAGAGACTATGAAAACAAACAAAACTAAAAACAATTAAAAATGTAACAAGACTTACAAAAATAAATATTCAAATTTTATGACAATAAAAGAAAAAAATAATTTAAAAATACAACTTACAGAAAAAATGAGTACTTCAAAGCAGACATTTGTAAAAAAAGAGAGAAAAAAAGAAAGTCAGACCTATTTGTTGTTAATTTTTAATGTCTAGCTGCATCCCATTCAGACTGTATCAAGGACACTGGAGTTACTGTGGCTTCTTGTTAAACATCCAACCACAGAGGCTCTGCAGAAGAAGCTCTCTGCTCCCCGGACCTGATCAGTTTTGATACAGAGCACTTCAGATTTATCAGGCCGCAGTGAAAGTCATAGGGCCTGCAGACCAATTTTAAATGACAACAGGCAGTGCATGCACCCAATCACATACAGTAAAAAGATCAGCTTTCATTTTAGCACCGGGCCAAAGATTAACCAGACACTCAGTTTATAAACCTGACAAAGCCGAGCCACTTTGATTTTATGTGAGATTCAGAATAAGATATGTCTTCACAAAGATGTCTCAATTCTCCACATCACAGTTACTGTGTTCTGTGGCTTGACAAAAACACAAACACAACCCTGTCACAAATACACTGTAGTTTCTTCTCAACATCAATTTCACATTTCTTCTATTCAGCTACTTTAAAACATTTATGCTCTCTAAGAGACAATGGAGACCCGACACCAAACTCCGGAGAATGCTTGCAGCCTACCTTTAAAGATTTCCTGTGACACTTGTTGCTGACACTTGACAGCGGATAGAGCTGGTAAAAGACATGCCGGAAGACTTTTCTAAGTCTGAAGACTAGGCAAAAGAACCACAATTCACCAGGTGAGTGGATAAAGATGCTGTAACCATATAGACTGTTTTCTAACTTTTCCATTATCTAAACTAAACAAGAAAAAAAAAATCAGATAATCAGAAATAATCTGTTGCCTCGCTGGCCGAGCTTTAGCTTCACCTTTTGACAGCAGTCAGAGCCAAATACCAGTTTCCCGTTTCCAAGCAGCTGAAACTAACCACAACAAGGAGTTCCCTCTGGCTTGAAATAAACATTACCTGGTGGAAAAAGATCCAGAGTTCTCCCTTGAATCACTTGCGTAAGTTATTGTCTGTTTAATTTCAGACCAGGTTTATTCATTTTGGCATTTCTACCAGCTGATATTGATTCCATTTAATTTAATGAAGCTAATAAAGGCTCCCTGGCAGAATGATTTACAGTTGGCATGCTCACTGTTACATTGCAAATGATGTGACATGGATTGACAGATAATTTCGGAAAAAATAAAATAAAATTCTTGTATTTATTCCTCATTGGCTCACCTTTTCTCAGCTGCAGTTTTCTGATTGTGAGGCCTTAATAAAATATGAACCAAAATTGTTCTTTTTTTCATGAAAAGTGACGACATTACGCAACAGCTCTGAAATATATTTTTCTTTTTGCCATCTTTGTCACATTTGCTGCATATTTTGAACATTTTCGGTACATTTCACTGAAACAAATCTAACACACTAACTTTTCATTTATATGTTTACCTCTGCATGCCTATTGGTCTTTGTTTTTGCAAAGATTGGTCACATCAGACTTCTTTTCTGTGTTTTCTCAATTTCACTGTGTTGCAAGGACATGCATTTCTCAGTGCATGTCAACAGTGTTATAAAGCATTTCACCCACAGAACATATTTTGCATTCTAGCTGCTTTTTGTCTCTCCTGGAGTGAAGAACCTAAGAAAATTTATCAAAGCTAATATGAGAATGTGCAACACTGAATGCCTGCACTATATTTTCATGGCTAATCATTCTGAAGTGCAGCGGATGGGTTACAATGAGCATGGTGAATTAGGCACATTATACCAGTGAGCTTCAGTAGAATACAGCTGAGCTGTCTGGCAGGGTTTCCTCTGGAATATCAATCAGAGTTGCTACAATTCGATGACAAGTCGAGCTACAACAGATCACTCAGGGGCTGAGAGGTTTCACAGTCTCTAGCTGGAATGCTACTCTGCAGGCAGGCTTGCTTACATATGTGGTCAGCATCATATCCATATGTGTCTGTGGGAAAAGGAGGAATGTGTGAAGAATACAATTTATTAATATATTTGGAGAATTTGAAGTTTACATTCATTTAGTTATTTTGAAAGATATGACTAATATATTTACTTACACAGAATAAAGCAACAGATTCAACAAATCAACTCTTAGTTTTATGCATGAAAATTATTTAAGTTTAATGCAAGGACACTAATTACATTCTGAACCCTGCAGCTTCACAACAACTTAAACAAATAATTAAAAAAACACTAAACATACATTTTACTGATTTTACTGATTCTTGTTTTTCAGTTTCATTTTAATGTACACAGTCAAAACAAAGAAGCAAGATCTGTTTAATTTTAATTTTAAAGACCTCATACATCTTCATTAGTAGACTAAAAAGCGTGGCAGTGATCTTACACCTAAATCTGTCATTTATAAGACCTGAGAAGATCTGCTGTCCTCTAATGAATGCTTTAACTTTTATAAGTTTACATATTTGTTTTTCACTTTCACCAGCTTTTTTGTTAGTATTAAGAATGTAAAGAACCATGTCAGGGTCAGGAGAATTTCATAATTTCCCTAAAATAAAAATAATAACAATAATAAAAAGACCCATCTACAGTGTATCTACATGTTTTTATCTTCATTTTCTATTCTAACAAGCTGATAAGTCTTGCCACATCTGAAGCAAAATGTGCTGCAAATGTTAAAATAAGCTCTAACTTAAATAGAATGATAAACCTGTTCAGTATTCACAAAAAAGAGGAAAGGACAACCCTCCATTCCGCAATTCCATTTGCATGAATAAAACATTTCACTTTTTGTATATATTTCACAGTTTGGCACAAAACTGCACCAAAATGAATTATTTCTTTACACCAAAAAAAGGCAATAGAAACCAAGTACCGTGCATTCAGATTAGTTTTTAGTTTTTGTGTCTGTTTACAGCAGCAGCTTCAGCAATCATCAGCTAACATCTCATTGAAGTCTGCCTGCTATTTTCAGTGACAAACATGCTTTTTGGGAAATTCCAGTCTTCATTTTTCATTCTAGTCAAATATACAGAATCCAGGTAGGCAGATAAACATGCACAAGCGCGTGCACAAATGTAAACACGGTAAACAGTTTCATTCAGCGGTCACTTTCCTTTTATTTGTTTTTTTTTCTTTTTTTCCCCTTACTTTATTTATTTGTTTTCTACTTCATCAAACCGCCCCAGTCTCCCTCCGCAAACCCTTTTCCTGCCACATCAAGCAGAATAACTCGTGGAACAAAAACAAATTGGCTAAAAAAGGGAAGAAAACCAATGGAATAGACAGCAATTATGATCAGAATGGGGGGACGACAAAGACATAAACAAAAAACACCAGAAAGCACAAAAAGTTGTTAACAGTCCCTTTTAGAAAATAATATACTGTTGTTCAGATGGAAGCAAGGCAGGTTTTCTCTGTCAACACCACATGGAAAATGATAGTATTCAGCAAACCAAAGAGGAAATGAGGAAGGACAAGAGTACAAACAGAGATTAACATGTTTATCTGTCATGTAAAGGAAAACGACAGTTTGTGGATGGTGCATAGACTGTTTGCTTGCTACTCTGCATTGTACAGTATTTTTCAATGCACAGAAATGGGGCTGCCACATCTGATTTTGGGGATAAAACTATTCTATAAATGGTAAAGTCAGAGATGAAAAACTGACAACTTAATTTTAAATTATCTTCTTTTTTGTTTTTTTATATATATAAATGTTTACAACATTTTATCCAGTCTTAGAACTAACTCTTAAAAAACATTTGGCCCTTACATTTGCTCCTAAACTCTTTTTACCATTTTACCTTTTTTTTTTCAACTTTTCAACATTTGTTGTCAAAGCCCCTAAACAAAGCTTAAGTGAAGCAAAGTGCAACTATATTCGGTCTTTGTATTCAAGAGAACCATATTTTATTTCCCTCAGCACAGACTGCTGCTGGTCCAAATAATTCAGAGCCTGTCAAAGCCTGGATTATTCCCCAGCCGTCTCAAGCAGCACCTGCTAGACTAGACACAATCTCCAGCAACAAATAGAAAAATCCCACACGAACACTATGACCCAAAAGAACACATAAAGTACACCTTACCATTGACAAGCGCATTTTCACAGTTTGCTTTGCAAAAAGCTTTCTTGAGAGGCAGTTTAAAATAATGGTGCATTATTTATTTATCTTTTTTGGATAACACTCACAATCCTCAGGTTATGAGGTGTGAAGTTCAACCTCAGGAAAGAGAAAAAAAACAAAAAACAAAAACATTAGCTGCTTTAGAATGAGATTCACATGAATTCTATGAAGATACTGTTTCTATACAAAAATGCATTCTTCTCACATGGAAATGCAGCTGAAAAGTTTAACACACTAAAACCAGCCTGAGTTTCGATTGTTGTTTTGGCAGATGTAAGCAGAGCCCGGTTCTGGATATGCACGTTTGGAGGCGGAGGAAAATCCTATCAGGTTTCAGCAACTCCTCAGTCAGCCCCCCTGCCGCTCTGAGGAGTGAACGTGAGGGGAAGGCAAAATCTGAGCCACCCCCACACACAGAGTCCACATGAGAGCTGCAGGTTAATCCTATTTCAAACAAGCTTGGTTTAACCCTCGTCAACCCTGCCACCAACGCTGCTGCTGACACCACAACACAATGCATCAGGACGTTTCATATGTACATGTGTGCATGTAGGTGCAGGAATAATATACACAGAAGCACATATGCAGACACAAACCTTAAGGTCTACACATCGCACTGATGACTTTGGTGTATTTGGTGCTTTCCACATTTAAGCATCTGTGTTGGTGGTCAAGGAGCACTGCTGACAGCTGAAGGCCTGTTGATCCATAAAACCATACATCCAGCTATTCACAGTTTAATGATATATATAACTAATATGTTCTTTAAATGCATAGAGCTGGCGATTCACATGGAAAAATACTTCCATAATATCTTGCATAAACATCCATGCATCACCAGGCAGGGTCATCTGGCCTTCCTCACAGTCAGCACTGCGGGATTGTTAGCCCCTTTTTTCCCCACTCAAAATTTCTTAACAGAGAAAAGAGATACAATTTTTGCCAGGTTCCTGGAGGTAGACTTTCATTTCATTTTCTGGTAGATTTAATGCATGTCAAGAGGTCCTCTCTTGTAACGCTATGAAATATTCACTTTTAACAATTTCAATGCTGAATCAAACATGTGGAAAGCCACAGAGTGTTGACAGAAAAGTGTGCTGACCTTGCTGATTTTTGCACAAAAATATGTGCTGGCAGAAGCCTAAAAGGGTTATTCTATGTTTTTTATTGCATACATTCTACTCTCTCATTGAGCTACATTTTTCTATTGAGTAGTTGCAGTTGCTTCATTTAACCTTGTGAAGTCTAAAGTGCTATTGAATCTATGTTGACCAAAAAAAAAAAGAAAAAAAGAAAGGCAGAGCTTTGGATAGGTGTGTTGGCAAAGAACAGAGTGTGAATGTAATAGTCTGCCTGGAAGTTGTTTTGAAAGATAATTTGCTTGGATAACTTTGCATGTTTACACTGTAAGGCATCTGTAAAACTACCGTATATTTCAGTTCTCAAAAAGAGGTTTTGCATTAATGTGGCATGTAATTGAAGTTTCAGCTTTTCACTTTTGGAAAGATAATGGAATTCTGTGTCTACAGACTGCTGGCCAGTGCACTCTGTCAAAGCTGCAGCCTTTCTCATCCTTCAGAAAACCACCAAATTGTCCAGCTGCATATGCATGAAGGATTTGCTGAATTTTTACATGACACTGTAAATGTAAAATTTGTTTATAAAAGACAACTAATTCTATACATTATAGATGTTTTCATTCAGTCCTGTGTGAGGAGGTTAGTTTATTTTGTTGGACTTTTCTTATTGTTTGCAAAGTCCTTGAGTTTTCCTGGGAACATCACATTTTTTTTAAATACCTCAATTAATAATCTTTTTGTTCCTCACACGGCTTTGCTGCATTTATGGTCAAAGATGCTCTGCCATGTCAGCTTGAATGAACATTTTTATCTTTCATTCAGCATTTCCTCAGCATTCTTACTTTTTTTGTCCTTTTGCTCATGTTCCTGTTCATCAACTACAGTGATGGAATTTGTTCTGTATAAATTTTAACCTTTATTTAACCTTTACATGTTTACCAGAGAGTGACCAAATTGAACATGAACCACTCTTGGTTTATCCTCTTTATTGACGAAAAACAGATATATTGGTGTGAATTGCCACTCGTCAAGTCAAATGAAGCTGTTTCAAGGAATTACACTGTTAAACTCCTGGAAATAAATGCATAAATGAAACCAGTAAATTTTTATGCACACTTTGTAAACTATTATTAAAGCTTAAAGTTAATGTACTTTGTAAGTTTTGCTGCAAGAAGTTTCTATAATAAAACAACAATCAAATATGCTTTGAAGATATTATTAAGGAGTGAAGGAAAAAGGGGAAGTTTAGAAAATAATGAGTGACCTGGATGTAATTAACCTCTCCTCATTCAGAAAAACAGTGTTGGACAGGGGATTGGGAAGGCAAGTTGTGAAGCCTCTCAACTGGATGTGGTAGCTTTGAAACTAATTAGGAGTGTGTTGTGGTACAGTGTGAAGTGGTTCCCATGTGGGTTCCTGATTGGCTGCCTGTGTGAAAATCCAAACCTCTCATTTGTGGGGAGAAATGACAGCGTGAAATCCAAAAAGCTGATGAGAGGATGCAGCGGATGAGACCGAAATAAAAAATTCTTTATGAGTGAAGAAGTAAAAATAGGAGATAAAATATGAACTAACAAGAAGGGTTTAACTGTGGAAAAAAAAGAAAGAAAGAAAAGAGATCACAGACGTTTCCAAAACATAGAGAGAAAGTTGGTAAAATAAGTTTTTTTTGTCCTTGTTTTATTGCATTTTCAAATAGCAGCAGTGGAAAATGAATGCTTTTGAGATTCTAGAGAAAGAAAAATAAAACACTTCTTCATGAGAGGTTAGATAAAACCTGAAAACACACACACACAAACAAACAAAAGAAACATCACAAGGCAACTTTTGAAGGACTTTTTACAGCTATTTGTAAGTTTTATTTAACTAGAGCTACTCACTGTGTTTTTTAACAGTCTTATTTACCTGTATTTTCATTTAATACCAATTTTTTTTATTTTCTGCTTCCAAAGTCAGTCCACAGCATCTTTGGAGAAAGGTGATGGACAGTGGTAATCTTATGAAAAAGGAACAAGTCATGATTTAAATCAGTCATTTCAAAATTAAAAAGGATAAAATAAAGATAAAGAATTTTTTTTCTAGAATTTGTGAATCTACATACAAATTCTGTAAATGCTTTAGGAATCATTACTGATGTATTAAACTATCATTACTGATGTATTAAACTATCACATCTGCTAGATAACTGAGATTAAACATGTTAAATTTAATGAAAAGTTTAGATGTCGCTAAAAGCTGCCACAGATGTTCTTGAGACAGATAACCACATAAAAAAAATTGTCCTCGGTCTTCGTCAGCTTGATGTCAATCCCACAATTCAGATTATGAATGTTCAGCTTCTTTAAGAGATTGTCAGGTATAAATAAACATAATAAAACAAAAATACTGAACCAACAGACTAGGCTGCAATAAAAATAACTTATTCTTTCATGTGTTTACAGGCATATTTTAAACATAAGTTTTGATTGTTAAATCTTGTTGTTGTTGTTGCTGTTTAACTTTAACCAAACTGACCAGAAGTTACAAGGCCTTCTCTGCCTCTTTCTATTTCTCTCTTTTTTGAGGGCTTCAGGAACAAAAACATGATAAATTTATGGTTATGCTGCTCCACATGCCACAATAACAAATATATTAATGGCATATTGCAAGTATTTGTCTGCCACATCTTTCTACATGTCGGTTTTTTCTTACCAAATGTCCTTGAAAAGGACTAAAGATTGTTTTAAATTGTATTGTCACTTAGAAAACATAAAAACATCAAAAGCAAGATACTTAAAAATGTGTTTAATTTAACCAAATTAGTAAAAGTTAATTGAGTAAACGCCTGTATTAAGTTGAACCAACATTATGTTTTGTACCAAGTTAAATATTATTTTGCTAATTGTTTGCTCCTACAAATGTATCAATGTGTCATAATGTCATAAAGTATCCTATCAGTGGTTATGCAATAGAACAAATGAAGAATACTGATGTAGATTAATGATAATCTACATCATTGGAGCTCTTTGTCCTTATGATGCATCAGTCACATGGTTGTCTGTAGGGGACCTGTCATGCAGCTCTTTATGCTTTGCCTAGTCAGCCGTTAATGCACAGCAGCCCAGGTTTATATTCCTTTCTAGCTTTTGATCTGTTTTACAACCTAGAAGCAATCTCACAATTCCACACAGAGCACATTAAAATCTTAGTATTGTCAGCAGAGACAGGGAGTGCCATCCAAAGCGAGGCATGCAGGACTCTCAGATGTGCATATATACCAACGCAGAGTAAAGATGAAGGGCCCTTCAATTCACTCTGCTACTAAGCAGCAAGCTTGATGTGTGAAAGCTGAGTGTGAGGACGAAGTTGAAGCAGACAGATACAGTCTGTTTTGTGTCTATACATTGTAAATTATGTAGCTGCTTTTCACTGCATAATGAAAATGGTAAAGTCTGCAGAGGTAAATATACATGTTCTGGTAATTTTTATTAAGAAAGAATGAATGAGAAGGCTTGCTTAGAGGCATTTTATCAGCACACATATGTTTTAATTTATGGATAGGTAATGCTGACATTTTGTCTTAAACATTAATATTTTAAATGAAATGGACAGCATGGCTCACTGATAATATGTAGTAGTAGATAATATGTTGTAGTATAATACACAGATGTTTAGGATGTTTGAGGGAACGTAAGTCATCACAATGGCTGAGTTGTGTTTAGGTATTTTCTGGTTGATAAGTTGTAGAGTTTGTTTATTTATTTATTTATTCCATTTTCTGTTACATTTAACTGAAGATTGTTAATGTTCCTGGGTTTTGTCATGATAAGAAGTACTGGAAGTAATATTTTTGGTACAGTATTATTCTGTCTTTATTTTTGACTTTAAAATGTTTTCCTTTTCTGGTATAGCTTGAAAGTCTCATTTCCACTCCATCTACAACAAATTCAGCAGAATTGACCAAAAAAGAACGGATTTTACAAAAAACATTATTTGAATTACACTGTCTTGTTGAGTCAATTGATTATATTATGAAAGTAATTTAAAGTTTTTCTCTGTCCCACAATTCTGGCCACAACTTGGGTAATTTTCTCAAACTATTAGGAATGTGGGTTCTAATTATGGACTAATATTGTGGATTTCTTTGTCTTTGTCTTTTTTTACATCTGTGAAGATCGTTTAGACCATTTATATCACATAAACAGAAAAAAAGTTTTTTACACAATTGGTATTAGAGGCAACATGTATAAACAACAAATAAGCTCTGAATAATGTCAAAACAAGTGAATGCAAATATCTGTAACAGACTCATCAGTAATACCATCTAAAAATTATGTTTTCAAAATATACTTTTACCCTATAAACCCTTAATCTTAACTAGCTGTTCTCTCTCAAAAGAGAAAAATAAAGAAAGTGAAAATAAACTACAACGTTAAAACACACAGTGTTCACATGGTTACACTTTAAAGTCATAGCAGCAGATACTTTACTGTTCTACTAATTTTTATTTTATTATTTCAAGTTTTTTGAATTTGTGAAAGCTCTCATTTTTCTACAATTTTGAATTTTTTTTTTGTACAGGCACCCAGAGAGGTTATAAAAAAAAAAACTAATCTTTACTAGAGCTTCTTACATCACTGTACTATCAACCCATTGACCACAGCCCTGATTGCATAGCCAAGACTAGCAATTTCAGGATTTCGGAGCAATTGATTGAGCAGTTTTAAACCAGATGATTGAAGTGCGTTGCTCACTTCCTAGGAAAAATTCCTTTTTATGAAAGGATTTGTATCTTCCAAACTTGTAGGTCATGTTTCAAGAAAGTTATGATTAAGTGTATTAGCATTTTGACCAGCTCTTCTCACTTGGTTTCAAATAGAATAGGTTAACAAGGGTGATGATATAGTATTTAGTGATTTTGGCTGGCCTTTTTTCAGTCAAATCTGTGAAAACTTTCCATATTTTCACAATGGAAACATTGTCATCCTTACAATAAACCATCTAAATACTTGTGATAGCATATTTACTGAACCAACATAAAGTCCACAGCATTGGATCAAGATTATGGCAGCCAAAATTTGGACCTAAAGTCCTTAAGTGAACTGCATACTGTAATGTACTCTTCTTACAAAGGCCCTTTTGTTTCAGTGGTTGGGGGGTCTGTACAACCCAAAACTTCCCACCCTACCCATTCTCCTCTGCTTTCCCCATGTATCCCTTCATGTCTATTAAGCTCACTGATTCCCAGTTTAAATTGGCCCCTCTTATTAATCCCAATCACCCGTAAAACATCGACCACAGTGCACCAGTAAGACACATGTGCTCGTCCCTCCCAACTCACCAGTTTGCTGTGCTGATTCTAATTAATTAATTACATCCCAGGTGATTTTATTTTTAAATGGAGAGAGGGAAAATAGAGGAAGAAAAAAAAAGACTGCATCCCAAAGGCACCACCAAATTGGCAACAAAAGCTCCCCAGGAAAAGAAAAAAAAAAGACCCAGTTTATTACTTCAGGGACAGTCAGCGTTGGGTAGCTGTTTCCTAACTACTGCTATGCCTTCCAAGACCAAAATACTCTGTTTTCCCTTTTTTCTCTCTTTTTCTTGCCTGTCTGCCACACACAAAATCCCTGCCAAAAGCACACCCTGGAACAAACCCGCAACAAATTGATAGCATATTTAAGTATTCAGGATTACATTTTTGAGTGAAATGGGCAGAGGGGCTCTTTTGTGTGATTCATGTTTCAGGGCCAGGGAACTATTGGATAGCATTGAAGCTATTTTGCATACCACTGGCAATGTCTTAAATAAAAGAAGAGTGTATGTCCAAAATATATATATTTTAATAAAATAAAAAAGTGCAAATTCTTTCATGATAGTCAAGTTTGCTTTTCTCGTTTTTTTTTTAGAATTCCTCAAAATTTCAATGTGGGAATACATTTTTCCCTCTCTGTGACTATTAGAATGATCTGCTGATGTGAAAATGAACAAGTCTGCACTTTTGGTACACCCCATGTTTAAATAATGATATCTATCAATTATCTTAGACAACATCTTTGTCTGTAAAGTTCAATTTGAGCTGAATTTGACATTGCAGAAGTTTGCAAAGGCCCAAGAAATTCTGCTGAAGAGCGTTCTGATCAAAAGTGAGATTATCCGCAGAGTGAAATTTGACTACCCAGACAAAAGAATAACTGATAAAATAACAATTATTGCCTAATTTTTAAATGAGTCATAAATAACTGGTTTTATGTAGTTGTCCCATCATGTACAGTCAGACGTTTATTCCCATTTGGCTTGTCAAATTTTTGAAAAATATAATGATTAAAAGTCTAAAATCTCTGCATGTTGTAAAACAAACAAACAAAATAATTAAATAAATAAAGATTTTAAACCTAGCTTGAACATTTTAGTTTTACAGAGTATAATAACATCAAAAACTGCTTTAGGAAACTTATTAGGTTTAAATACCAAATATTCTCTATGCTTTTCTTTAAACATTCTGTATATTTTTTTTAGTGTGTGAATTTTTAAAGGTAGCTAAAGAACTGCAACAGTACTTTCAGGTTGTGTTACTATTTTACCATTTTTAAACAGTTTTATTGCCTTTTTAACACTTTTATGTGTTTAATTTTCTTTTAAAATTCTGTTTTAGTGACAGGATGTGTTTTATGCTTTTGGTTTACCTCATTATTGGCCCTTTTCCACAGGCTTGTCTCGGCTCTACTTAGCTCGACACAGCACAGGTTCAGTCTTCCCATTGTGTGGTCCTGCTCACTTTGTAGTACTTCCTAGAACCTACTCAGCCTGTGGGCCAAGTCAGCTGAGTCGAGCTGAAGATTTGACGTCAGCAGACTGCAGGTCATTGATTGGCCAGACCAGCGAAAGGAAGGTGGCCTCGATTTGCCTGTGGCATTTTTGGAAACCATGGCAGAGAATGGTGAGTGTTTTCTGACTTTGTTTTTCTTATTTACAAGTTAGTAGTAAGTTTTGCCCGCCCACATGGAGGCAGCAATCAGTTGTATGGAAAATTACCTAGGCTGTGTAGAACCAAGTAAAGCCAAATTAGGGCAATGGAAAAGTGATTTTATATAGCACGTTGGTCCAACTTCTATGGTTTTAAATATAGTTTACAATTGCCATATTTCATATTTCTCTCTACATGAACCCAACTAATTTTGTGTTTTTGTTTTTTTATGAACTTGTAAAGTGCAAATTCCTAGGCAGGTTCTTCTGCCCAGTCGTGCTGAGGAACTTCCTCACTTGCATTAGCACTCAAGAACTCTTGCAGGCTTCCTCTGCATGACCGAGTACCAGGTTATATTACACTGGAGACTGATGATGAAACTTATACTTACCTTCCTGTCTTTTATTCTGGATGGTGATAAAGCTGTTGAAGAGCTTGAGTGCTGTAGATGACACTTTGCTCAGGAATCTATCATGTCAGAATTTGATTGATCAGGGCCTTTTACAACTCTCTCTTCAGGCAAAAGTGCCACATCATAACTGTGGTCACAAGTGATGTAACATTAGACTGAACTGTTTTTAGCCACTTGCTGTTTGCACCTAGATTTTAGCAAAAAAAACACTGTCAGCAAGATCAAAGGTCAACGCTAACAGAGTTCCTGTGGCTTACAGAGATTCCCTGATAAGCTGTAGGCCACCTGAATAAGTGTTTGTTGCTCTAATTGGTTTTAAACCCACAATCCAATGAAAATGTAGCTTTCAATTTACAGTTAAATCTGTAATATGTTTTTTGCACACTTGGAAACATTTTGTGTTGTAAATACATAAATACGTAAGTTCTCAACAGAGGGCACTAGCTCCCAAAGTTTTCTTGACCACAGGTCTGATCTGTCAACAGGTGAAATTTAAGAGGTTCTACAGAGCAGAAAGAAACATGACAGATGAGCTGCTGCAAAACTGTGTCCACGCTGGAACAAGCCACAAATAACCAGCAGCTACTGTAAGTGTACACTGACACCCAGACTGCGATGTCAAGTCTGAATCCTTATGGGACACATGAGATGTGGGAGTATAAAGAAGCTCAGAGCGAGTTCTGGTTTGTGTAAGGCACAATTGTATGCATTCATTGGCAAGACAGAGCATAGCCACTGCTTTTTAGTCAGTTTGAAACACACAGCATGGAATTACAGCAGAGCATGTCATGTGTTTCCACCTATATTTCTGAACTGCTCCAAGTTCAGACTGAAAGCTCAGGTTTTTGTGGCACTCCTATAGGGATCCCTGCGGTGAGTATGATCATCAGCACCGGAATGTGGAACGGAATGCTCTTCTATGAGGCCCAGATCCTGAATGCATATTTATTTGCTCATTCATCACTTTTAGATGACCTCTGACCTACTACCGCATGTTTTTGCTCTCCTTCGTTCCCAATTTCTCTTTTTTGTTTTTCTCCCCAGATTCTTTGCCAGGGAGATATGCCGACATGCTGGTGGAGACAGTGCAGATAAGGAGAAGATGCTGGACATCTTCCAGGTGCCCATACTGCACTTTCTACAGACAGAAAGTGAGCTCCAGTTTATGAAAGTGTATGAGCAACAAGATGAACGAGTGACTATATGTATGGAAAAGTGTTTGATGTGTTCTCGGCGGTTTGTGCTCTTCTCCAGTCGATGTCTGGTGGGAAATCGTGGTATGAAGAGGAAACAGATGTTTCTAGTTCCCAATGGGAACACAAAAGAAAAACTAAGGTATACAGACATTAAGTGAAGGAAAATATAAGAGTTGAAAATGTAGATTTAAATCCTCTGGTGAGAGCAGACTATTTGGGGCATAGCAAAGCATTTACTTAGTGGAACCTAAATGTTCCGTACTGGAAGACACGATAGACTCAGAATTAGGTTAATGATTGTTATAAGCAGTTCATCCAAGAGGAGAATGTTTTATAAGCAAATCCTTCATGACTCAAAGATTGTCAATAAATAGTTGAACCTTTTAACCACAGTCTCTGACATCTAAAGGCAAAAATGCTTTAAAAACAGAGACAGCGCCATAATAAAAATAATTCTAGAAAATTCCTCATGGGCTCAAAAACACCTGAAAATGGTCCTTAGTGAACCCAGTTTACTGCTGCATTCACAGAGGCAAGTTAAGGCAGTGCAAGGGAAATAATACATTAAAAAATAAATCAGAGTTCCAGTTTTTAACAAGTTGTGCAAGACCCCACAGACAAAAGCTGTAGGTTCTCATCAAACCTCTACTGGGTTTGATACTTAACTTGTTGCCTATTTGCTACATGTCATCAACTTTTTTTCACTTGCCCATATAAAAACAAACACACAGACAAACCAACCAATTTAACTGAAATGTTAATATTTTTGAAGTCCTGATCTGTAAACAGTTCTCACTTGTTCATGGTGCACAACATAAGTCAGGGCTAAAAACAGTTTTACCTGGAATCAATCAATCTATGTGTGAATAGAGTACATTAAGTGTTTCCCTTAACTGCACTTTTTCAAGGTTTCTTTTTTCAATAAATGCAAATTTGTAGTCATTTGCAAACACATTTTTTGTTGTTATTCATTTTTTAAAGATTTATATTAAGCTAAAATTGATCTTTTTCAAGATGGCCCATGCATTGAATTATGCCAAAACACAGTTTGAGCTTTGTTACTTTTGTAAATGACCTAAAAGCAGTGATAAGATAGGGCTGCAGACAGCTGCTTTACAGTGAATTTGTGAAACTTTGCATGCTATAAACACGTCCAAGGACCAGCCAGAGATTTGTGAGTCAATTTACTCTTGAGGGCTAAAATGTATCCATCTGCTACTGAATATGTTGAGCATCTTATATCGTGCTAAGTGCATCAAATGAACTTTAGGTTCATTCAGTTCTGTTTAGTTCTCATTGAGGCTTTTTAGGTGAATACAAAATGGACAGAACAGCTATGTAATACACAATAAACCAAGAACTTTAAGGATGACTATTTTATGAAACCATCTCAATGTATTTTTCTGCACTGTTTGTAATATCAGAAACAAACAAACAAAAAAAAAAAAGTTTTGATCTGTTTTTGAACTTTTGACTCCAGTGCTATACTAACAACAGAACAGACATTTTATAAAACAAGTTTAGTTTAGAACTGCTGAACCGCTCTGACCAAATCAGCAGCTCCTGTCTCTGAGTGTCAACAGAAGATGGATAGCCACTGCTATCAGTGACAATGAGGCTTCCTCCTGGACATAAATTAATAGCTTCAGCTTGACACTAGCTCCTGAGGTTAAGTCTATGTTGTCAACATGCTTGGGCATTCTGGAGACAAATGACACCAAAGAAGCCACACATTGTCTCCCAGTATTGTAGACACAGTCAAACTTAGTAAAAACCCGGCAGAAAGCCTCGAGCTTGTGGCCTTTTAAAAATGGGAATAAAAACTAATTGTCACATTGGATTGAAATTAACATAAAGGAGGCAGGACTAAAGAATACATTTTAATGAAGAAGTGTGTTTCTGTGATTAAGGATGTCTTTATCTCACCCGTTTCCATCTGAAATAACTTAGAATTCAGCTCATGTTCTTTTGATCACACTAAAGTTTTCTGTCAAGATAAAACTGCTGCCCCTTCACCCTCTGTTACACTGACTATCAGTGTTGGGTAAAAATAATAAAAAGCTTTTCTTTGAAATGTTGATTAAAGTGGTGAAAATCAGTTTGTTTTCATAAGAGATGCTGACTAAAGCTGTTGATTTATCTTAATCTATCTGCTACAAGACTGCACCACCAAATGTGGAGTTAATTAAATTTTCACATTTCTCTTGAATATTTATTATACAAAACACTCTGAGTGGCTATACTTGTCAGATTATATTTAGTTTATTAGCACTGCTTAGCTGAATTATAATTCAACAGTTTAGGTTTATTTCTATGAAGGCTTATAAGGGACACAGTTTGTCCAGTTCTTAAAACCTACTATTTTCCCCTCTAATGCATAATAAGTTTATCTGCCACAGTTAAAAAAAAAATGCCATCATGTGAAAGAGTTTTTAGCATGCTCCCACATGTAAGGAGCTCTCGTAAAGCCAGTGGGAGAGTTGTTAACTTGCAGCTGACTGAGACTTCCAAAACCCAAGTAATGTCAATAATCAAACCCTTAATTTTCATTAAATTCAGGAGGACACATTACAGAAGTTGAGCAGAGGCAAAATGCAGACAGAGAGAGAGAAAGAGAGAGAGACCTATTATTTGCAATGTATTTTCATGCAGATGGCTCGAAAATGAGAAACACTGCATGACAACATGCATAACTTGATGCGTGAAATCCCTGTCACTGTCATTCTGCTGACAGGAGCAGAACCCTACTGTAAGATGTGTCTGCACACATTTGATCAGAGCTTTGCTGTTTCTGGAATTTTCATAATTCCAGAAACAGCAGAACATGCTGCCATCTTCTAACAGACCATGGCACATTTTTTTTTATTTACAGCAAATAGTCATTTTTAATTTGGTGAAACAGCAGAAGTCCAGACACATATCAGGTCAATTCAGTACAAGTTAAGCAGAAGTATACTTCTTGAAACCCTTTAAATTTAAAATAAATCTGATTTGTGAGTAGAAAAGAAAGACTTCCATTACTTCAATATTAGGAGAAACATTGATCTGACTGAGGGTAAAGGGCAAAAGTATCCCTTTTAGCTAAGTTTTGTTGATATTTTTTAAAATTTGATTTGAGCATACCCCGCCTCTGGCACAATGACTGCTGGAGACAGGCACCAACTCTCCGTGACCCAGAAAGGAGAAGCGGGTAAAGAAAATGAATGGATGGATGGATTTGACCATATTAAATAAGTGGATTTTCCTAGTTTTACTGTACATATGGTGTTGATTGAACAAACCAACTGAATACTGTTTTACCCACTGAGATTAATTCACAGTTAAGATTTTTTTTGTGTGTGTGTAATAACATGAAACAAATTAAGGGAATAGATTTGTTGTCATTAATTTACCTGGCATAAAAATAACTCTTTTGATAGAGAGCCTTCTTTTCAAGTACATACACTGGAGAGCAGGTTTAAAGTAATCTATTTTCCCTTTTTTAGTGGGCCCTATGCAATGACTTTTCAACAAAAGACACAGATAAAAGCACAACTGACGTACTTAAAAGTCAAATGCATACTTCCAAAAAAACATTGATGTAATGAGAGACTTATGTAATATCTATTTTTATGTTGTGCACACTATGGTCTACTGTTCTTATTTATATATTTCTACATTTCTTGGAAAATGTGCTTTCATAAAAATGTCCAAAATGTTTCTGGTATAGTTAATTCAACATTTTGCTCACATACATACATATAAACAATGTTGACATTGTTGAAATTGACATGGTTTTATTATCAAACAACAAAAAAAGTAAAATATCTCCAAATCTGAGTTTTACTTAGGGATAAGAAACATGATAGTGGAGGCCTTAGAGCTTTAAAGTAGGTTGGAGAATAGGTGCCTGCTGGCAATGTGGAGCTTGTCCCTGTGTCCCGGAGTCCTGGGGAATTGCTCTTTAAAAAGAAAAGGGCCATGGGTATAGGATGTGCTCAATCGCAACATGTGACCTGGTAAAAATGGGAGCTACACTGCTGTCACTCTAGGGTCCTTCTCCAGGGATGGAGTATAATTATAAGAGCGAGGGCCCTCAGGCCCTATCCCTCTAAGACCATCCCGCTAATCACAAATCACACAACCCTGGCACAAGAGGTGTTCTCCCATAGAAACTGAACCACAAACCCCTTACAAAGTTAAGGTCAGACCTGGAGATAATGTGTGAATTAAAAAAGCTGTGAATGCTCACTGCAAAGCAACATAATTACAGTTAATTATTGGGTTTCTTGGAGTGTCTTAGTAAAAAAAATTCACCCAAATTTCTTAACATTCTACAACAATCTGCAACAATAAACTGCTGTTTCCCGTGCAACTTAACTCAATCAATTCAGAGGCTGTTTACGGAGCATAAAATTGATAATTGAAAAGTACCTCTCTTTTAGATATTTTTTCTTTCTAAAATTCATTGGAAGTAAATGTTACCCAACACTTATTGGATTTAAAAGCACTGCTGATGATAAAAAGAACCTTTTGTAGTTTTTTGTAGTAAACAACAGTTTATTGGTTACAGTGTTTACAATGTTTTAATTAATTAATTAAAGCACTACTGCTTTGACCTTTTCCAAATCGTAACCTGCTGCTAACGTGTCAAGTTTCTCATTTAACCTAAAATGCTATTAAAATGATTGTATTCCTTCCAGTGTTTTAAAATATTTTGTCGACAACATTTCAGTCAGTTGTGGTGGTGAAGAGATGACACATTACAGAACAAATGAACTAATTAGTTATTACTTACCCTACTACTAAAGACAGCCTCATCAGAAAATGTCTTGCATCTTGTTTTTTTTCACTTAGCTCTTTTCAAAGACTAAAAGCCAGCTTGATGTTGACTTTCGCTTGCTCTTTTTTTTTTGTTCATTCTCGTTTTCTTTTCCTGGCTTACTCTGATAGGGTTATCTTGGGTTTCTTCGCCACATCTATTATGGTTTGTCTTTGTCACAGCAAAAGTATCTCTTTTTTTTCTTTTTTACAACTTAACTCAGTTCCACCTTTTTTAAACTTTAACACCTTTTTCAGACTTTATTAAAGAAAACAACATACCTTGTTATATAAGTTTTGGCCTGGTATTGTAAATGAAAACACAATTCTGATGTCATGTTAGCAAACTGGAAACCAGAGTTGTAAAGTATAATTTAAAGAATACAAAGTTCATTCTGAATGCAAATACATTCAAAATTCATCTTTCTTCAAATCTTCAAATTCATTTTGAATGCAAATGCATTCAAAATGAATCAAAAACACACATGATTCTTTGCTGTTGCTTTAAAAAGTTGAAAAGGAAGAGTACTTTGCAAATTGTTGTGAAATATTTCACATTTAAAAACTGCATTGAACTTGTTCGTGAGGCATTTCAGGTCCGATGAACAGTATGGTGTAACAGACCTAATTTGATTGGAAAGGTGGAGTTTTCTTCCTGTCTAGATAGTCCATATCAAAGACATAAAAATGCACACAAATCAACAAAGTTTAACAGTGTTTTGCAAACCTTATCTAGTCTCCTTTGAGTCACGTCTTCCTGATGTCAGTACTTTCTGGTAGTTGTTTCTTTCTGTTTTTCCTCTATGAAATCCACAGTTGCACTCCTATCCCTCATTATCTGTTATTTTGCTCCTTTTCCTAATGCCAAGATGCCACAGCAACACTTGATCTTCACCATCATCTCTGTTTGTCTTCCCTCCTATCTATCGTACTTCTCTTCTAGCTCTGTGATTTCCCCTGCTCTTAAACCAGAAGGCTTTTCAAGGTCTGCTTAGATAACGTCACACCAACCGAGCATCTGTTTCCAATTCTGTGCAATTAAAAAGGCCAGCTTGGGAATGTTTCTTTCTTTTAATCCTCTGCTTCTTTCCCCCTCTCTGCCCTTCACTCCGTCTTTGTTTGTCTCGTTATTTGTTAGACTGGAAGATGGTCATTCTTTATTTTCTCCCAAATCAAAGCATTGCAGCATATCATCTTTTTTGGTTGTCCACTTCCTATGCAAATATCACCTCTGGCACATCAAGAGCAGAATAATTCTTACTTTGTCCACTGGAGCAATAAAACAATAGTAAGTACACATACCGTAAATAGAAATAACAAAGAAATTACTGGAGAAAAATACCAAAACAGTTTATGTTGCTTGAATTTTCTTAAGGTTTTGTCACCTTAACAATTGTATGTTGATAAATTCTATTCCATTTTAGTGTATTTTTAAAAAAAAAGAAACGTTAGTGTTTGATTGAATTTTGAAGAGCTTTCATTTACACCAATCTATACGAAAAAAGCTTAAATTCTTAAAGATTAGCTTGGCTTTAAGTGACATGTACATAGTGAATGTATTCATTTAGTCTGGTGTGTGGCTTAGTGATAGTTATATTTTTCTTGGTAAACATACTGCAATCATCTGTAAGTGTTTTAATTATAGGTACAGCTGAAGCATGGCTAAAAATTACATAATACTTTGACAAAAAAAAAAAACTTCACTCTTATTAATTTGATCATCAAAATATATCTATTTGTAAAACCAGTGACTTTCTCTATGACACACCCAAGGCACATAAGTATAATTTTCATAATTTTCTTTTCCCTTAACTTTTCTTTAGCTAGAGTCAGCAAAGAGTGTCATAGTGGATATTATGTCCCTGTAAAGACATTTTTTTGACAGAATATCTTCCTTCTTAAACTTACTGTCTCTCAAATTCTCTCAGCTTGGCTCTAGACGAAGTCTCATGTCCTGACACAATGGTAGCTCAAAACAGTCTCCTTTTTATGCGATTTGGCCCAAATTACACTTTTGATAATGTGCACCTGCATGACCAAAGTAGAATGCCATCACATCAAACTGCTGAAAATGGATTCTCAAATGCACTCAGAAACCTTTAGTGGCTTTTATGTGGCAAGATTCCTTAGCAACCTGGTGAGTAAATACAAGAAAGATGCTGTGTGAAATGATCTAGATGGCTAAAATGCATTTTCTCATGCTATTATTGCTCAAAAGTTCAAGAGGCAGGTGGGTAATAGAAGCATTTAGGCAAGTATTTGAGAGATTTGCAAAAAATCTCTTGCCTAGCAGCTTTACAATGGACAGTCATATTTTGTGTTTCTAAGTTTGGACAAATGTCTATAAAATTGCTGGTTTATAATTGTAAAGAATTAGTGTATCTGCAAAGTTATTGCATCTAAATCATGCTAACAATCATACTTTTGTGAGAACAAAATGGTTTGCTACTTGTTGATTAACTGGTTTGGGTTCAGCTGAAGCCTGTTTGTTCAACCCACCAGTCTAATTGATAGGCACTTTTTTCAGCCTAAACCAGCTTACTGTGCAAACAGCAGGCACTTTTAATACTTCTTCAAATGTTTGTTTAGTTTGGACATCCACAACCTAAAGAAAATGGAACAAACCAGGCTCTTCCTCACCGCTCAAATGGCTGGTAATTCAGTATGGAGACTGTGTATTTGTCTAACACTGGTAGCTCTGGGCTTTAAGTATAAATTATGCATAACCATTGTATTTTATTTAAAATTAATTAGTCTGCCTCATAGCTGTAGATTGTTTGCCAGTGAAAAACAGGGAAGGAGGGGGTGAGAAAAAAAATAGAGCCAGTGTGATGGCAGCTGTGACTCCATGGTTCCCCTGCTGCACTCCAGGAGAAGATTAATAGTTAATGGAGGGCCTTTAGGCTGTGGAAATACCCCCAGTGGCCCTTATCCCTGCTCTGGGAAAAGCACAGATTATTGTCAAGGTATCAGCGTCTGTGGAGCTCATGCCCTCCCCTTCCATTTCCCAGCACTCTTATTCTTATTTTCATTAGCTAAATAAGCAAAACATCAGCTACATTAGGCACAGGTGCATTGAAAAATCTGTTATATTTCATACTTTGTTTAGGGCAGAAATATAAATGTGTGTGTAACTTCACACCACCAGGTCCCTTCATACTCATTCCCTCATTGCCACTGGCTTATATGATCTTTAAATAGGAAGAGAGTGAGGTCAATTTTTCAAACGCAGCACAGCATATTATCTCTGGCAAGGCGAGTCAAATCAGCCTTGCAATTAACTTAGGCTCAGTGCTGCAATGCAAATCATCGGGCTCATTCGGGGTCACACGGATTCCTCTCTCCAGGCAATTAGCTTCCTTCATTAATTAAAAATTCTAATCAGGATGTCGGATCAATAGTGTAAATCACATGTGCAGCAGCTCACCGAGGGAAGTTGCATCTTATTTTCACGGCCCACATTGACAAAGTAATAAGCTGAACTCATGTGAGAGATTAATAGAGTAAGAGCTGAGATGATTGACATGTTTAACAGTATAAATCTTACAGACAAAGCACAAAGAATAAAGCATATGCTAGAGAAACAACAAAAACAATGTATTGCTTTCATATGGTCTGTTATGCATAACATGGTACATATGTATTGGTACTACCAGAGTCAAATTGTCTAAATATGTTTAATATTGTTCAATTTACATGAGTGAAATAGAGACATGTTCATATTTTAAATGTAAAACAAACAAACAAAAAAACCTATGTTAGAAAACAAAATATATCAATTAATATTGAGTTCAATTTACCACAACAAGAAAATTGGCCACAGCTGAGAAAAAAAGTCCAGTAATATTTTGTCTGCTATTGGTAAATCTTTAAGTGCTGGTCAGCCCTGAGTCTTAACTCATATGGGTGAGCCACTCATAATGGCTCTCGGGGCCAATTATTCTCTAGTTGAAAGAAAGTCCTTTTCCCATTTTTTTCTTGTCTTTGCAGATGACTTATACACCAACATTAAAGTGGACACACGGCCAATTGCACAAACACAAACATGCATGTGTATATACACACTGTGTGTGTAGTTTTTAAGACACAAGAGACACAAAATAAAGTTTGTCTGCAGTGGTTTCCAGTAACACTTATACAGATATATTAGTGGTCCCACAGTTGTGGTTTGACTGAGAAAGTATCTCCAGTAAATGTTATTGTTGTTCTATGGTTGATACTGGCAGAGAATGAAGTCATTCTAGATCCCAACAGAAAGAGATCACCATACACCTAGTGTTTCCCTCTCATTAGCAAGAAAATGAGAGAGAAAGAGGAGACATTGCTGCAAGAGTTGCAGTTTGTGGCTGATTCATTTCAACAGGAGGTGAATTACAACTGTGGTATAGTCTTTCCTCAAATAGTACTGGCATATATCAGTATCAAGTTACTGGTTCTTGGCTTATGCTGAACTCTGAGGTCATGTGGCTAGCAGAAAAGTTGTTGCTGTGCACAAGTTTGGCCATACGAAATGACAGACTGCAGGTGTCACTCCCACCAGAAAGACATACCATCAGCATTAGCACCACCTCTCCTGATATTCATTGACAGAATAGAACATTACCTCTTGAAAAGTCATTAATAAAGACTTACGGGCAATTAAAGTTGATTTCAGTTTCCCTGGGAATGACATAATTTCTGATTTTCTCTTGTTTGCAGTGATCAGAATGTGTGATGAAGCAACATGATAGCTGGTTGGTAGTCGGTAACTAATCAAAATGTCTTGCTTTTTTAAAAAATAAAATCAAAAATAGTTTGATCATTTTTAAGTTCCACTATTGCTCCATTAGTCTGTTTCATCACTTTCTAATAAATTATCTATAGCTATTTTAATATAAAAAAAAACCCCAACAACAACCCATTTTAACCTGCCAACACATGTTTATGTATCAGAAGCATCCTGTGCTGCATTTAAGCATTCAACTAAACAATATACTGTGGTTCTTCTAGTACTGGCTAACTATGGGTACTACACAGATAAAAGAGTAAAAAAAACTCTCACACTATATTATGAGAATTGTTATCATTTTGAATTTCAGCTGTTCATACGTAGCACTTTTAAAATGTTTCAGACCTGTAACAAAAATGATTTTGCTCTTTCTAAGCTCCTGTACAATTATGTTCCTAGAAGCCATTTGCCATCAACTTGAAGGGTTTACTAATTGGCTTAGCTTCTGGAAGGGCAACAAAACTATAACTATACTTTTATATGTCTTCATAACAGGGGATGTAACATTATTAAACTAATTTTGCATCACTGTCATTGTTTCAGACCCACAATCTGATTTCCAGGAGACAATATTTGTAGTCTCTAAACAATAGAAATGCAGAGTTTGTCATTTGTTGCAGATTTAGCATTGCATATCGTTTGTGTGTACTGAATACATTTGTTAAGAAGTACAATAAGAAATCATTTTTATTTATTTTTTCCCCAATTGCTGCTTTTTGTCTGAATGCTAAAGGAAAACCGCTGCCTCTAACATATTATTTATCATACTGAGTAACCATAGTAAGACAAGGTACTTATGCATCATTTTCAACATGCTATAATACTGTAATTAAGTGATGTATCATCACTCTGACCACAGTCATTTCCTCAGAATGCTTTTCATGTGACCATCTTGAGTCTTCATAGCTTAAACAGGGAGCAGAATAAATGACTGGTTTATTTCCCTAAAACTGAGGAATTTGTTGCTCTGGAACACCAAAAAGCTTTCCTATTTGTGTTTCCAGCCATGGCAATGAGGACAGATTGTCTAAATTTGTGTGGCATGTCAGTTCATCAACTTTACATATGGAGATTAATTGCACTTTCCCACAATACTTGCAAATCCTTTTTGTTTTCCAAATTCTTTCCTTCAGCGGAATTAGGGGAGGTCTTGGAGGTATTTTACTGTAATATGATTTTTCTTTCTTCTTCCACTTAATCATTCCTTTTGGAGTGTTTTCCATCATCTTTTTGTCTGTTTAGTGTTTCTCTATTGTGTGTTTCTGCTTGACTAATGCAAAGTTGCCTTGTACAGCAGCCAAGCATATGCCTATTTTTATTCTCACTTAGGTCTTATTCTTATTGATTTTTTTCTCATACAGAAATGCAGCCATTCATAAATCTGACTCTTTTAGCATCATCAGCAGCAGAGAGGTTCACTGGAATCAAAGTTGTGTCCAGCTGGTTGATTTTCCTTTAAATTTATGGCACTGCTGATAGCATATAAGCTATTGCTGAGGTGCTGTATATCACATTACCAAGTCTATTGACAATAAACAGAGCTGCAGAGCAGGGCAGTGACAACTGAGATCGAGTTAGAGAGGTGTGAGTCATACCGTTAGATTGTTGAAATTAAGCTGGTATTATTCAGGGCTGAAAAATCAATCTGAAATATTTTAAGCTGCTTCAAATCTTATATATGTCCTATCTTATGTGATGAAGCCTTCTGTAAACAACAATATAAGGTGGCTTTCATCAATTGTGCCATCCTGCTGCACTAAAGAAACATTTGTGTTTGAGAGCAACATGTTTAACTTAAAAGAAATAGTCTTTATCTATTCAAAAATTGTTTATAATGTAATTTCTAAGGAAAAGGGAAGTTCAAACAATACAGAACAATTTCAGCATAAAAAGTGCAAATATGTGTTATAATTATATCACGAGTTGAAGCATTACATATTGTTCTAAAGTGGACACACCACTGTTGAAAATGGCCCTCTATGTTTGAAAGGGGGCGGGACTTGACCCTTCATTTTGACTTGTCTCACTTTTAATTGTTCACAGTTTGGGTGATGTGATTGTGACGGAGCACAGACTTCTGCCACATCACCTCTACGGCTCTTCAACAGGACTTTACAAATTGTCACAAAGGTGAAAAGGAACACTTGGTTTTGCCCCCCACAGACAGGAACTGCAGCTGTTTTTAATTCTTACATGAAATCTGCCGTGGATGATGTTTGGAGATATTGCAGCACACATCAGTGACAAAAAGAAAATTTGTTTGGTAAAACAAAAAAAGGGGTCTTGAAAGAAAGAGAAGTTCTAAAAAAATCTGTCATGTTTAGAAGTGGCCTGAGACATTGCCTGTGAAATTCCCTCAGACATAACAAGGTTTTATGACAGGGAACTGCCCTATGAAACTGTCTATGCTTGATGTTCTCCAGTGTAAACTTTGCTGTGGAGCTGCAGTTTTGCTCATATTTGTGTCATATCGAAGTTCACAGACACACTGATTGTTATCTATGAGGGAAGAACCATTTCAGCCCCGCAACTAACGAGGTTACCATACTGTGGTTGTCAGCTAAATGGTGACGGGTGAGGTCACGGGCAGCACTGTAACCCCGAGTCATGAGCAAAACAGAGCGATGATTTCTAATGGGCCAGCCTTCCTTTGAGAACACTGGCCAGTTGTTCTGCAAAGCTTTCTGTCTGACTTTTTGCCTGACTTCCTCAGGCCTCCATCACTGAGTAATGTGAGGCAAACACTTGAGATTTTCACAGAACATGCTTGTTTTTCCCCTCTCTAGAGTTAAAAATATATTTCACAGTGTCCACTTGAACCAGATGGAATTTAGCACTTTGATTTTTTTAATATGATGCAGTACAAATATTCAGCCTTTAAGTAAAGCCACTCCTTTAGAAGCATAAAAATAAAACACAACAAACTAAAGTTCTTACATTTCTGTTAAAGATGAAGTGCACAAATAAGTGGAATATTCAGCATAATGTTTTGTGTAATAAAAAAATGTATTTTTGGATTTAAAAACATTTTTCATTATCATTCAGGCTAATGCACTTCTGGTCTCTCCTGGCTTTTAACAGCTTTTTTCACTTCATACACAGTACAATCTGCCAAGTGAACACTCTCAGAGGTGACAACTTGGCAGTTTGCAAATTGCAACCTGCAACACCAATCCAACTCTTATAAATCAAAGCAAATGGTATGAAAGCAGGAGAGGAGAAAATGTAGAAAAGAAGGCAACATCGTAATGTTTAATATTTAACACAGCAATGGAGTTAATTGGTTGTGATATGCAGGATATAAATTACATTGCATTTAGGGAGATTGGGAGTTATGATCGTCATCGTTTCTCTTTTGCAGCCACTCTTGTCACTTTTATCAAAGTTGACATGGCTTTTGCAGAGAGGTGTTTACATTGCCTTTTCTGTGGCTGTATTTTTCATCATTTCATCAGAGATAAATCCAAAACAGAGGCATTTGGTGATTGTTGGTGCACTCAGTTGTTGCTAAATCTGAATGCTTAGCAATTACCTTCCAAGTGTGACTCATAATTTAATTCATGGGTTAAGCCTTAGTCTCAGCTTCCTGTCCCTTGACTCTTAGCTAATACCTAAATTGTGGCCGGAAAAATTGAAAGTACTTTGTTTCTGTCTGTGCTTCCCTGTCAAGGGCCATTTTAAATTCCTTCTGTTGACAGTAGGGTCTTGTGAACAGCTTTAATAGTATGTTTACATGTCATAAATCTTCAGCTGTGGTTTACCTCCATGTAAGTTCTTTGTCTGCCTCTATATTTGTGAATTGGTCTGCAGGAAGTTCTTTTAGCCATCACCCACAGCATGTACTCAAGGTATCTTAGTGTGTATGAGACTTCTCTTCTTTTTATTTTATTCTTATCCAGTTATTTTTTCCTATTTCTCCTCAAACCAGCCTTTTGTTAGATTTTAATGACTTGGAGAGGTTTTCTTTTGGTATGTACAAACTTGCAAAGCATATGTCCCTGTTTATTACGAAACAACAAACAAATAAAAACAAAAAAGACAAAAACAAAACAAACAAACAAACAAAAAAACTTGACTTAGAGTTTTCGAAGCAGGCAACTAAAAATAAGCACACCCACCTTTTTAATATTACACACACCCTAGCCATCAATAAATATTTTCTTTGCTTAAATCACACAGATGCACAACTCTACAGTCATTTCAACTCAAAGAATGCTATGGAAAAGTACAGATTTTTATGGATGCTATCTCTGCCTTGCAGTCCTGCAGTTTCTTCTTTAATAATTTGACTTATCCTCAGCAGCTCTTTGTTAAAGAAAGTGCTGTTGACAATAAAGTCATTGCAGGGGTGTTTACAAAGCACAGAGACATTTTTCTGTCACTCTTGACATGACACACTTCTGCAGGCACTGCTTCTTGTGTTGCAGTTAAACTCCACAGAAGCTTTCCAGTTTTATCGTGCAGGCAGATTCACAGGAAACTTTGTCAAAGGATGTGTGTATTTGTGTGCAGTTAGTGCGAAACCTGCTGACTACATGCTCGGCTGATGATGCTTGTCAGTGAATACTGACACCGCACACTCCCTGATATAACAGAATGACCACTCCACTACAGGGAGAGACTGTGGACAGCACTATCACTGTGATTAACTGCAGTGATTGGGGGTGGAAATGGGTGTTTAGAGTGTTGTGGAGAGGATGGGAACCTCAGCAGCCCAATCTGGAGGGGCGACGAGCCACATGCCGGCCTCGGCAGACTTGGGTAATAGTCCCCATGTGTAGTGCACTGGGCCCTATCCCACAGGATACTGTGTGCACAGGAGGCCACTTGAAAGCCAAGCTGGATGTAGCAGCAATCAAAGCTAGAACAAGCACACAGGGGAGTAATCTGTTCCAGTTTTTGGAGCGTGCCAGGGTTGGGGGGAAAAAGAGATGAAACTATGTGTGTGTGTTGGGGGGGGCATGTGTGTGAATGTGTGATTGGGGTGGGTAGGTGGCTTATGGTCTTCATTTGGACAAGGTCATGGATAGTCAGATTGTAAAAACATGTCTACCCCCATGGCACATTTAGAGGCATACTTTTCAAATTCCAGTACACATCTTCAACATAGCCCGTCACATACGAGCACTGCAGGCAGACTGTGGCATGGCTGCATCATTAAAATCCCTTCAGCATCTGAGTTATAGGTGGTTTGTTGCCTTTCAAGGACATGTCATGAGCTGTAATGCTTAAGATCCAATAAGGGCTTTACGTCTAGCAGCAAATATGCAGAGGCAGCTCTGACCATACCAAACAGTAGCCAACATGGTGGAGACAGTATTTATTTTCTCTGCTGCAATTTTTCCTGGAAAACTTTAGTTTACAACTAAACTTTTTTTTTTTTTTTTTTTTTTTTTACCACAGCAACTCCAGTGCTGTACACTTGACGATATGGTGCCATTACATCCCAACTGCCAATAATTTGTTAACAGTATGCTAAAAGTGCATTCATATTCCTCAAAAGTCCATTTAAAGTACCTTACAATCTCAGCTTGTCAGATGCAGTCATATATGTCAAGTCAGTGTCATCCCAACTTCTTCAAGGAGTTGATAAAGACAACACAGAAGAACAGAAAGGGTATAATCAGTAGGCAGTGACCCAGAGGAGGTCATGCAGAGCCTTGGGGAGAAGACTAATGAAAAGTCCAATCAGCACAGCAGAGGACGATTAGAGGGAGCCCCAGGCTGCCATGGAGAGATGGAAGAAAATGAGAGCAAGAAGAGGGAAGGGTAAAATGAATGAGACGGGGATGAGCACAGAAGAATGCATCCCACAAATACACACTTCGTCCAGGGATACTGTTTGAGTGCAGTTGTTTGTGGTCAAGTTAAAGTAGCAAAACAGAATTCAAACGGAGCAACATGTGTTAGTACTTTGTTTTGGCCTCATTTAATGATGAAGTGACATGGTAATAATCACTGTTTATTTGTAATCCTGAATTTATTGCGCTTCTGCAACCGATTCAGTAATGAAAGGCCAGTACACACTGCCATCATTCTGCTCCAGGTTCAAGCAGCAAATTTGTTGGTGACATGCAAGAGAACAAAACAAACAAGAAAAAAAAAAAAGATTGACGCAGTGTAGTTTCAGCACTTTTAGAGGGATGGATTAGCTTCTTACTGGTAATAATTCCAATGTTTGTTGTTTTTAGTGAAAACTTTTTCCTCATTCTTGACCTCTGAGTACAACTTACTAATGACCTTTCAAAGGACAATCCAGTCACTGTAATAATTGTATGACTACAATAAATTTAATTTAGTTTAGTTTTGATTGTTAAATTGTGTGGTGCCTGTCCAGTTACTAACTATTTCTACTGTTTCATACATACACATACTGGATTCTGTAATCAGTAGTCTAAATACACAGATTAGAGCTCTAAAATTAATTTAGTGTCACCACTCAACATGTACATAGTTGCTCCATAAAGCATAAATCCTTGCACACTTTTAGGTAAACTTATTTAATAAAAAATACACATTTTTTATTAAATTAAAAAAATATATAAAAGTACCCATCCATTCCATGTCAATGCAAAGAAAAAAGAAAGCAGCTGGAGATATGATCTCAAATGGTTACTTTGAACATAGGTGGAGGTGACATTTTAATTCCATGTTTGAACACCAGTAAAGGATGCATGTTAGCACGAACTGTGAACGGGACCTTATACCCAGTTGCCCACTTGCCCCTGTGCAGCTACATCATGTTCTACTAAAGAGAAGGGTTTTAGGAATGTACACAAAAAGACAAATCTCCTAAAGCCCCAAATCTGGATTTTCAACAAAGTCTTTCAGTTTGGCTTAAAGACACAAAGAGAATGACAAAGGAAGTCTAAAGATGAAAAATGATCACAAATTAGCCTTTCAGTTGTACATGTCTTGATCTCTTTGCAGCTATTGTTTTATAGTTTTCCACACATTGTCCTCCTTGAAGCAGTTGAGACATTCTTAATTTTGATTCAGTTTGATCTCTCCAAGTTGCATGCAATTTTTGGCTTTCCTGTCTATGGGTTTCCAACCCAATCTGTGCTCAAGGCAAAAACATCTCATCTGAGGCTTCCTCTTGTGATTCTTTTTTGGTCTGTTTCTTCTCTGTATTATTCCCACTGCTTTTCAGTCAAGACCCTGTGTTGGTATTGATTAAAACAGCGTCTTTGTGTCTCCTGCCATCATTTTTCACAGCTTGTTGTAAGCTGAGAGGAAACAGCGTCAGAAAGTGAGAAAGAAAAAGATGGTGACTACATTCAGAGGACTGGGTTAGAAAGCTCCAAGTTTCTCTGCCAATCCAGTCAGTCAGAAAAACATTTAACTTCCCTCTGAGGCCAGATGCCCGGAATAGAATCATTATATGACACAATATGGTGCCTACTTCTCTCGCAATCTTTCTCCATTATGTCCAGCTTGGTACTTCTTTTGCTGCTCCCTCCTCCCTCTTGTGGGATTTAGTTTGAAGGGATACAGGGTGGCAGCCATTAGAGACCCATCTGTAACAATACAGTCAGGTCAATGTGAGGAGAAATTCCTCTGCATCTGGGAACATCTGGTGGGACATTTGGAACTGCTGGCTCTCAGTTACAACATCATTTTTCTTTGTTATAGTTTCATTTTCCAAATATCAGTTGTTTTTTTATAAACCATTCACCTAATTCCCTGTGTATTTCTGTAGCTAATCTCAAACCCAGTCACTCTAACTTTTAAATAATTCTTTCCTTTTTTTTCTATTATATATATTTTCTAGAATCATTTCTACCATCTGTTTCTTTTCTCCTGCTTTCACTTCAGCTCATTTCTTTGGTAAGCCCTCCTCATTTAGAAAGTTCTTTGGGAATTGTATTTCAGCATAGCGCAAGAGCTAGTTATTGTTCACGTTTCACCTGTGAAAATGTATAATCTAAGTTCCTTCTTAAACTAGATTGTCAACAAGCTGATATAAATCATGATGCATGTGTTGCTCCCTGAAATCCAACTGTAATTAGGAACCAAATGGAACTCTTTAAATCTTTGTGTTATATAAATAGAAATAAAAACTCTGGTCATAAATAATGCAGAATTTAACAAGTAAATTACACACAATTCTCAAAGAGACACTACTAGGAAATTTACATCTGTATGGAAATTACACTCTGTTATAGAAAACATTACACACAAACACACAAAGATTTAGGATCTTTGCTGCTTCCTGGAATAAATTGCCATTTTTGTCCTACAGTAAAAGCCGACTCATCACTGGACAGAACAGAGGAGAAGTCTGGTCAGTTTTTGTTAACACTGACTCTGTCAGCACCTCTAACATATTCATTGTTAGTCCAAGAGCCTGAGGCACTGCTGGTGAGACTGGAGGGAAACTCAGACATGTGTCCATGCACAGGGGCCAGATGCTGGCTGTTTTTAATGTTGGTACCATTAGCCAGCTCCAATGGCAATCACTGGATGCTCTACTGCCTGTTGCCTGAGGGAGAAAGTCATTACATTTAATATGCTAGGATAAGGAACAAATACCAGGATAAGGGCAATGAAATGTGTTGCTTCCATGCAAATGTCAATACTGATCATAAAATATGACATAACAAGCACTGATTACCAAGTGTTGTTATATGACAATGGTAATTTTCTCTGATAAATTTTTATAACAGTGAGGGAAGTGATTAGAAAATTATTAATAGGTAAACAGGTGAATAAACTCATTAGGAAGATATATATATATCGAAAGTCAATGTGAATAGTTTGCAGCCAATCACAACCAAAAATATTTGACTCATTTGAATAATTTAATGTTATCTATATGCTAACCCAATGGATTCATGAACTCCAATAAATTGTGACAAAAAGTAAAAGTTTCATTCCTGCACAGATTGAGACATTTTTTTCAACCCTTTTATTCTGCTTGGGATTGGGAGATGCTTGAGCATATCCCAGCTGATAATGAAAGAGAGGAAAGATTCAGGTTACCAGTTCATCAGTGGGTTGAGGTAAAATATTTTAAACTCATATAATGTGAAAAATATCTACAATTTTTATGCTAAATCATTTAATATACAGAGCAGAAAAAAAGCCTCAAAGCAAAAACAGTGATAGTAACATTACACAGGTCTGTATATGGGTTAGGTTATGGTTGGTGCTGAAAAACATGCTTGGAACTGAAACACTGTGTACGATGACAGAATATGCATACCTGCGGCACATTCAGCTTTTGAACAATATTTTGAGTTTTTTTGCCTACAATTTTAGTCCAAAACACATATTGAGCGGCTAGGATTTAACTTAGGCTGCAGTGTGCAGTGAGCAGAAATTTGAAGCCCTGAGTGGAATGTAGTTTTTTAATGTTTCTTAAGAATAAGCTGAAGAAAAGATCATAACAAGCGAAGCCAAAGAAGACAAATGGAAATTAAGCAGCTATTAAAACAGTGTGGTTGAATGTGGAGATGGAGTTAAATTATATTTTTCCAAAAATATAAAAAAGGAATTATAATAATATAAATGATCATTCTAATCTTTACTGTTCTGTGCAAATCTATTTTTATTTTACTTTAAACTAACCAGACTTCAGGTCTTCAGGCAACATTGAGATATTGCATGTCAAGTTTTCAGCTAGCTCTTTGAAAATCAACTTTGTTGGTGTCATTTTCCTATTGCATATGTCAAACTATGTTATCTATTTTTTCATAGATTTGACCAAAGGAAGACTAAAGGTGCTTTTAATCAAGATAATAAAAAAGTGTCTAAAATTCCATTTAAAATTTTTTGTTTTGTGTTGAATCAACACTGGTTTATTACTTGTACTTTTTATGTCTGAATGATTTATAGGTCAGTATATTGTGGACCAAAAAAAATAACAAAACTAAATCTTCTGAACATGGTCAAGTACTGGACTGAAAATGAAAGAAAAAGCATCCAAAAGTCTAAAGAAAATGTCTGAAAAAGCATTAGAAAGCTTGGAAAACTATTGATAAAGAGCATGTTTAAAGATTGCAAGAAAGCCTGGCTACTTTAAAACAAAATATAAAGAAATTAGCAAAGACTCAAGACCTTTACACAGTACAGTGTCTTTTAGATAGATCCACAACTTTACTATCTTGTGATAATGTGTGGTGCCATACACTGGAATAATTTATTCCCAGGCTGTGTGGCCATGTGAAACTATGCAAACTGGGAATTCACTCATGCTACTCTTTAGTGTGGGCGGCTCAGTGACAAGCCCACAACTTTGAAGCTGTGCTGTTTATTAATTAGAGAAGTAGAAACTTCTCTGTCTGTGCGTGCCTCTTTGCTTGTCAGTGCTGCAGATCTGAGGTCTCTGAGCATGATGAAGGTGTGTGTGTGTGTGTGTGTGTGCGTGCGTATGTGTGTTTATGAGGGATCACAAGTTCTTCCAAGTGCTCTCAAGTGAAGGACCCACAAGTAAATTAGTTGTAGCTGTCGCCATATGAGTTGGCTGTGTCAGCTGAGCTAATGCGGGCCATAAAGTACATAATTCACATCACCATGGTGAAACATCTTGAATGCAAATGCTTTCAAGCTGACTTTAAAAAAATTGCTTTGGTTTGCATGCTCAGCGCAAATGGAAAACAGTTTGTTAATCGCATCCATGAACCCCATTAAGATGAAAGAATTGAGATATTTGTTCTCAGAGGATGTAGGTAAATGCCAAGGAGAGATTGACACTGTTGATTTGATTTAATTGAGTCATTTGAGGCTTTCTCATTAGCAGAGGAGATCTTATTCTGCTAAACACAATTTTAATTAGTCTATTCAATTAAAGGAACTCATGATACACATTTAGTTGCTACAAATGACACTCCATCTAATGATTGGTGATAACAGCAAATCAGATTAATTTATTTTTTTCATGTTTTAATTATGGCAAACATAAGTCTTTCAGGCATTTGTGGCAAATACTTCTAAATATGAACTGGCGGTAGCTAATTATTTTTTATCTTCTTTTTCTTTCAACACTATTGGTAGTTTTGAAAATCAACACAAGGTTTTGTTGCACCTATCTATAAAGATCACAGTAGTATGTATATATATATATATATATATATATATATATATATATATATATATATATATTAGGAGGGCTGAATGAACCAACTTTAGACAGTTCAAGATCTGTACTCTAGGGCGTGTATGGGGCCAAAGGCCAATGGCTACACACTGTGCTTGAGATGTAACAAAGTGCACATGGGGGAATGAAAAACAGCCACCTTCCTGACAGAAACCATTACTCACCAGCAGTATTTCTGAATGTTAACCTGCTGAGAACCACATCCTAAGAAAAGAACCAGTGTCCAATAAATCCTGGGTGAGTAAGCAAAATAGGAATTTCCGACTTCTACTGTTGGGGAGTGAGAAAAATAGAGGAAAAGGCGAGAGAAAGGAAGAGGGAAAGTGAGAACCATTACCAACCTGACATAACAGGAGCCAAGAAAAATGATGACCCTTCCCAAATGCAAAATCTGCTAGTGACTACATTACAGTTCACATCCACTGATACAAATTCTCAGTTATTTGTATTGTAAACCAAAGCTAACATTAAATCTGTTTTCATTTAATTGTTTTAACATGAAATTGTTAACTTCTAGGCAATGACATGTATATATTCAAGGTCTCTCATCTGATTATACAAACCCAATCAAGCTCAATAAATTTTCAGTAAAGCCACTTTATTAACAACAACTTTAATTATCAATGTGAGAATACAGACTGGATGAAAACCAGCCGCCTCTGTGACCCCTATCAACCTTTTCCAAAGCTCAACATGGCATCACACTTCATTCGCCCCGGAGGCAAGTCAGATAAACTCGCTCTTCTCTCGGCAGGATAACAGTCTTGCTTGGATAGGAGTTTGTAGCAATAAGACATGATCTGAGACTAAGTTGTTTGACATAATAGAGGAAACTGGTAGGAAGTGGAGTTGGATCAGCGGGGTGAGTGCAACGGACAACAAAAATGCTTCAACCCCTACTGTTCGATCAAGTGCAAGCGCTCAATACTATGGATCCACCGCAGAGGATGAATTCATTCTTTCTGGGTTCTCTGTGTCTTTTTGTGATTTTATGGATTCTGCAAGTTTGTGAAAGAAAAGTTAAGATCAATTTGTGACTGTCAGAGAGGGGTGCTTATAAATGGTGGTTAATGTGTGTGTGAGAGACAGAGGATATATTACTTAGACTTGTTAGAAAATGGATATTGGTAAAGGCATTGTTTTGCAGGTAAACACTGACCTCTGAGGTCGTAATAATAGAAAACTAATGATGTCAAACTTCATATTAAACTGAAACATTTCAGACAGGTTGACAAAGAGGAGCATAGTTTTGCTACTCCAAGTCTCTTCTGACACAAATATTTAGTATATAAGTATAGTTTTTTTTTTTTTTTTTTGTAAAATCTTTGGTTCTGTAAATCATCCCAGAAAAATAGAAGCAGCTAAATATATCTTTCCTATGTGTTTAAACTTTTCAAAAGATAACATAATGAAGGTCTCTTATTACCATAATTTTCATCCAGCTGTCAAGCAAATATAGGACAAATATTTGAAATGCTATTATTTTGAAAATGTGAAACAAGCCTCTTTCCATTAATTGATTTAAAGCACATAGCCTAAGCTGAAATTTGTTATCAGGAGGCAGGAAAATATGTAGGCGGCATCATAAAAGGCTGAAATAAACATTCTTGGTCGCAAATAAGAGGCCATGTCAAACAAAACGTGATCTGTGCCATAAAACAGGAAAAATTTGTATGGATATGTTGTGATTAGCCACTGATGTTATTTAGTGTATGTCATTTTATTCTTTAGAAGAGAAAATAGCTTCAATGAATACAGAATACAGTTTGGACAGAATTTTACTCATTTTTACTACATTTATTGAACTTTATTTAAAGGTAAGTAAAAATTTTAATTGAATAATAAGTTATTTTTCTCTTTTTAAAAGCGCACGTTTTGGTATTTTCTTTTAACTGGCTACTTTTAAAGAACCTTTTAACTTGTTGCAAGACCACGTGGATGTTTGTAGGTAGCTTTTTTAGATCAGGTGAAATGACAAAAATCTTTAGTGATTGTGCAGCACAGACATTTCCTTCTGGCACCTCCAGACTTTCTGTCCTCCAGTTAAATCAAATCATATCAGATTTTTCAGAGCCGAAGTAATATCTCTACCACAACAGAAAATAAAACCCCATAAGTGTACTTAAAAAAAAAAACAGTCCTATAAATATAGATTTTTTTGTGTTACCAAAAGAAGTCTCAGATGAAATATTTTGCTGAGTTTCACTACTGCGATCATGATATCCAGTACTTTTTGTAAGTGGTTTCAAGGTCAGTTTATGTGGATGTTATGTCTGTTTATGTTTGCCATCCTGCTCCAGTCGGTGTCCTTGGAGTTTGTCTGAGAACAATTTGAGTCCAGTTTTGGGTGGTGGAGGACCAAATTATTATAAAGGAGTTTAGCACCGGGGTAGACAGTCCATTGGGTTTAGGATTAGGTTACTTCTGTGCCAACAGATGTGGTTTGATTGTGCGTACCTGGTCTTTAATCAATGCCAAAAAAATGCTAAAAGTAACATCAGGAATGTTGGCCATTAGCCATGAGACCTTGATGATATTGCTGGAAACATCCACAAAAAGATTACTTGCAGCCTGCCTGGCTGACTGCACAGTTATTTTACACCCTCAAAAAAAAGAACAAAGGCAGATGTGAAATTGTCTATTGAGCCAAGAGAAGGATTCACATTTCAGTCTGCTATTTTCTGTGTGGTACTCAATAAAATCAACAACACTTTTTTTTGACTATGCTCCTGCCAAAGCCTCAAGGATGGCAAAGTCAATATGTCATGTTATCATCTGGTTCAGCATATTCAGTTCAAGCTGAGACACCCATGAAAATAAATGAATAAATCGTTGTGAAATGTGATAAATCTATTCAGGATGTAATGTAGTTGCATTCTATATAGTGATCAATTTGTTTTTCGTTCTTGCATTCTAGTCTGGCCATTGTCAAAAACGTGCATATTAATTTTTTAAATTTCACTTAAGGAATCTTGCTATGACAAGGGTAAATGCATGCATATTAAATGTGACTCATAACCAAACACCTGGTCAGGTCCCCTCTGGAAATTTGTTACATATTTTTCATTGAAAGAAAAATATTTTACAGAATTGAAAAATTACAATCCTTCTGCTATGCCTCACAGTGGTTTGTCCTTCCACCTGCTTCACCTACAGCCAACAAATACAGCCCCCAGTGCTGTGTGGTGTCAATATTCAAATCTACTGGGGGCAGAAGAACATCAGCAAGCTGTTAGTTTGGAAATGTTGCAGAAAAAAAAAAGTACTACACGTTTCCTTGTTTCTGCCACTTACTAGAATAAAAAATGGTCATGAACAGTTCGTTTTTTTCTCCTCCATTACCTCTGGATGGATACAGAGCAACAGCAACTTCAAGGCACATATACGTCCCTGGAGACATGGAGCTCTTTTCGTAAATAGAAGCCTTGAGTTGTTAACTGATTTTTGAGAGGTTCGGTTTGATTGTTTGTTGTTGTTTCTGATCGGCAGAGTGCTTGGTTAAATGAAAACCTCACTTTTCACCTCCAGTTTAAGCTCCTATTTGCCACTGAACATTTCTTTTAAGTGCAACTCTGAATCAAAATCCATCACATCAGCGCTAACTGTTGTGGGTACTGTCTGTGTGTTTACTAATATTATACTTGATAAATAATAGTATGTTTACACCATCAATATGAGCATTTTTATGCTTTTTATGAAATCTTAACACCCATCGGTCCTTGCTTGTTAGCATTTCAGTTGTGATAATATCAAATTTTTTAAAAAATGAATAGCAATCTTCCTTTCCTCAACTGCATCTAAGCATTGGAGACTTAAAGACAGTAGTATCCAGATGATAATTTATAAATATATAAAAGCTTATTCCATCATAAAACAAGTGACAAATCTTTCAATTTAAAATTCAGGAACAATGTCTTCGACAACATGCTACCTCTAAGAGGGGTTCGTGGATATGCATGCCACATATATATTTCATTAGATGCAGTATGAATATGCATGAATGGAAGATCTGCAGGGTACTCTGAGCACACATACACATTCATCAACATCACCTTAAATAAGGTAAAATGGTGTTTAAAGAGTTTTGTCTCCCAAGAATTGATTAGTCAGGATAAAGGGGATGTGTGATGTGTGTGTGTGGGGAAGCTGGAGGTGGAAACACTGTTTACAGCTGTAAGACCTTTCTTCACAAGATTCAACTCCTCTTCCTTGCCTAAATGCCATTTTCTTAATCGTATTCTGAACCTTTGCATATCTTATCTATTTCATTTAACAAAAAAAGAGCAGGAGAAGTGTGAGAGAAACAGGGCAAATAGATAATTGTCTCTATGGGCATGTGGAGGAAATGCCACTAGTGAGAAAATCAGTATGTATATAAGCGGTAAAACAGCAGCTCCAGAGAAAAATAATACTGTAAATGATGCTAAGCATACCTTTGTTGTCAGATGTGTGCCACATGGAAGTAATCTAGCCTCTTAAAGATTATCCTCCGTGCAATATGGACAAAGATCTAAATACATAAAACCACTTAGATGTTTTATTTGAAATGTACTTTCAGTCAACTCTTGTGTTTACATCCTATCTGTATGAAATAATTTAATGCACAGCTAAAGACTCATACATAATACAGGTATATCTGTGATGTTGTTTATTTGAAATGTTTGCTGCCCTTTGAAAAAAAGTGTTTGTCACCTTATGGTGCAAATTTAAACATATAGGCTGAGAAGAAATCATTTACAGCTGATTACTTTCAGGGAAAATTTAAGCCCCATAAAACTTGTAGCATGGACAAGCTGACAAGGTGGGCACTCCAGAGTTCATTTGTTCACAATTTAACCTTAAAAGATCAAAAAGGTTTAGCTTTCTTTCTATCTCCTGGGACAGACAGCGCATGGAGATGATGGTCCTTCCCTTTGCAATAAATTTCAGAATTTATGTGCATTTTCACATAAATCTATTTTCACTCTAAAGTTAAAGTGAAATAACCACCAAATCAACTCATTATGTGTGATTCTTGTTTTGTTTATGAGACCCATGACAAATAACCCACTTGGCGGATGTTTGGGTGATGAGAATATTGACTAAACTCTGGAGTTTCTGTGAACTGCTAGAATTCCCATCACTTTTTATAATTTTTTTTATCTGATTTATTGTGTGAAGAGTCCAATGCAGATATAAGAGAGGAGATCACAGCTGCTTTTGATTTTTTTTGTTGTGTATTAAAATAAAATGGGTCAAATAAAGATAGCTGACAAACATTTTTTTCTTCTTCAAATTTTGGGGGTACATCTCAGAACTGCCAGGGCATTTCCTTGTGTAACTTCCATATCTGTCTCCAACAACATTGATGAGTTATGAGAACATCCAGTCTCTGTAAAGTGTCACATCTGCATAAGAGAGACTGACGGTCAAGGGAGGAATGGGGTTCTAGGAGTGTGAAGATCTGTAATTTAATCTGAAACTCTGGAAAGGACTGTTAAGGTTCACTCGGTGGGACAGGACAGCACTGGATTCTGATCTAATTCTAGCCAGGAGGAGAAAAAGAAAAACACATGGGAAATGATACTGCTGCCACCCCTAATTGAATTTTATGTGATCATAGATACTGATGTTCAGGATTTAGAAAGAAAGGGGAGAAGAAGGAGAGAGTCGGCTGTGTGTCTCTGCAGAGGTGTCTTGCATTTTTCGGAGCAAAGAAATTTCCCCTAGGTTTGTTCAACCTGATCTTTCTGCAGGGATTTATGTGGACCAGGAGTAAACTGAGGAACAGAGGTGACCTAAATTTATAAAGATTTACAATTCACAATGGACAAACACTATAGTGAGAACACTAGAAGACTAAATAATCTAATGTTAACATATATTTTATTTTCTTTTGCATGTGTGATACAAACACAGAGCTCTAATTTACCAGTTACCAGCACATTAATGAAAGTAGAAGTCCCTTTATTAATTAATGTTGCATTTTGTTCTGACAACTTTCTGAGAAGGTTGTGGTAACATCCAGTTGTAAATTGTCACAAACACATGCAGAGGGTGTTTGTAGCATCACTTCAAAATCTGTGTCAAATATAGTATAGCAGGAGCCAGATGCAGAAATAATGAAAAACATGGTTGTACCTTTGTTCCATCCAAAAACAGGTTAATAAAAAAAAGAAAATATGCTTCATGTCCTATGTTTGAAATGTTGCTTTCAAAGCAGCAAAAACGAAAAAAATGGAGGCCACATAATTTAGGATAAGTCCAAAAAAGTTCTTGACCTTGAAAACAACATGGAAATATGGAAAGTGTTTGCTAAAGCAAGTAAAAAGAAAAAGTTCCATTTTACACACACACACACATTTCTGCAGCATTCTGTTTAAACAGGGAGGTGAGATTTTTGGACCTTGATCTTATTATACTCCAGACAATCTCTGCCATATGCCTCCAAGATGCTCATAAGCTCTCCTGTCTCTGTGGACTTGCCACTCAAACTTGATCTTCTGGAGTCATGGTTTTCGTCCACTGACTTCTTGCCAAATGTTGTAAACCCTGTTCAGGTGAGGCCCTCATATTTTATGTGTAATGAAAAGAAAAAAATCAGATGTTTTTCTCAATACCTAGAACTGAACACATCAAAAAAGCAGTCCTGTCAGCAATGTCCTGTGCACTAGAATAAGAAGAAAAGCAGAACTTGTCAACACAAATTTCTCGTCAAGGTTGCCATTTTCTAAAATTTATTTATTAATAGTAAAGTCTCTTAAGTAAATCACAAAAGCAACCTTTTGCAATTTCAGGTGTGTCATCTTACAGGATTGAATAGAAGCCCTCAGTCCTTTTGGGTGCTTTGGTGGATAACATCCTCACTTAATCGTAACCCAAGGCAGTCAGATTTTAATTTTCTTTAAGGAAAAATAGCTATGGAAATAGATCACATAGTAATGTCTTCTGGCTGTGTGTGCATGGCAATTAAACCTGGTTCCACTTCAGTGTACATGTGCAAAACACATTTTGGTGAACAACAGGATCAGAGAAATTGGTTTTGCAGAACTGTGGGATCCGTACAAAAATATATATAAATAAATAAAAAAGAATTAAAAATTTTTACTATTCAAAATTTCCCCCACCCCACCCTAACAGTCAAGTGTAAACATGTTTTATTAAATTAAATGGAATTCCATCAATCTTTAAAGACTAAATTTTGGTTACATCGTTTAATGATTGATGATATAAAATTAATTGTCAGTCATCACGTTTGTCACCTTTTATGTAGCCTTTTTTTGAGTCCAACAAACTTGCAAAATGATTGCAAAGTTCTCTGGCATGAAAATCAAAATATTGTTTTTCTTTTTTAAAATTATGTTTACCAGTTGCAGCATTGCTCAAAACTAGAAAAAGCAGCAGCAACTTTAAGTATGATTCACGTGTGGACTTTATGGACAGAAGCTTCAGCCAGAAATGGTAGAGATCTGATATAATGAGGTAAATGAGGAGGAATTTCTTTGTCCAAACCCACTCCAAAGAGGCATTTTATTTTTGTTATGATTAAAACTAAATTTGTTTCTGATTTTTGTATCACTCACAAAATTATGTATCAAAAAAGGGTAAGGGACAAAAATTTTAGATGATATATGTTGCCTTTATATTTTAAACTATTTTAGTATGAATAAATTTTACTGAAGGTCTGGAAAAAAAAAAAAAAACCAACTCATACTCCATTTGTTTTCAAGTCTGTAAAGACCATCGTGTCACCAAAACTTTTATTGACCCAATAAATCCATCTTTGTATAGTTTTATTTCAGACTTGATGTGTCAGAACATTAGGAGGTCAGTGAAGTTCTGATTCACAGTCAGCATTTTTAAAGCAAGACAGAGTTAAGGGGATGTCTTGCAGAAAGAAAAAATTGCCCATCATTTAAATTCTGAAAGAATTTATAGACGTGGTGTTCAGCCTACTTGACTTTCATTAGCATAAGTTTGGATGTTGCTGCTGTGATTTTGAAGCTGAAAACAGGATCAGTGTCAGGGGAGTACATTCACAGAGTTTTTACTGAGTGCAGTGTAGCTTTTGCTGACTTTTATGCAAAAATGAATGATGATGTTCATTTGAATCAAAACAAACAGGCCAAACATAAAAGCTGATGAAAGGAAGACGGTCATCTGTTTTAATGTACTAAAAGTCACATTAAGGATTACCTTGTAAAAAAAATCACTGTTATTAAGAATTCATCATTTCCTCCTAGTGTGGTTGTCTTAATCTGTCAGCACCACAGTGAAGCATGAACTCACATAGGAACGAGACCACAGAGGCATATATAAAATCACTGCACTGCAATGATGTAGTGTGACTCTGCTGCCTGGATTAAGGAAACACAAATGTGTTTATAAGAAACTTTTAGCATAACTGTGACTAAAGAAAAGCTAGTGTACATTGAAAAAAAATATAAAATTTTTGAACAGAGAATGTCAAGCATTAGCAGCTAAATTAACAATTATCATTATTTTTTTTATGACTACACATTAAGTTAAAGTAAGCCTAAAAATCTATTCTCACAGATTTTTTTTTAACCATCTAACATTATAGATGCCAAGAGAGAGCAGACCAGCTGCAATGAGTCAGAGTACCTGAGTGTTCTTTGGAGCCATGGATGTAATAGTTACATATTTGGAAAATTATTCAACTGAGCTTGTGAGAGATTAAACAAAAAAAATTTGAGAAAATAAATTTTGAATATACATTAATTTCATAATTTGTAGGAAAGTTTATTCAAATAGATGTATTTCTGGGTTGCTGTACATGCACAACAAGAATTGTTCAGCTTTGCCCATATAATTCCTTGTTTTTTTTTTTTCTTCCTCACTTTTTCATCCTAGTCTTTTCTGCTGCTGCTCTGTTGCTCCAGGGCCTTGCTAATGTGCTGGAAAACTGAAGGCAACCCCCTACAAGAGGGTCTTTCTTTGTGCATTGGTCTTGTTGGAAGTGATTAAAAAGGGATTTGAGGTGGGAGGGGGTGTGATTGTTATCACTACATTTGATTTATCGTCCTGAGCCCACGTGAGATTGTGTGTGTGCTAGGTGTGTGTGTGGTGGGGAGGCATGGTTGCTGCCATAAGAAAACTATAAACTCTTGGAGCACACAGAACTTTTGCTAAGCTCCAAGGACATCCAGAACCAACACTGAATGCACCCCAACATGGCAAAAACTTACACACGAACAAAATTTACGATAACTGTCTGTGGTTCACATTTTGCAGTTTCTGTTGTGTATAAAAGTGTAACTATACATGACTGCATGTAGATTCTGAACAGTTTCAGTGCAATATTTTCATGAATAAAGGTTGAAATCATCAAACATTACAAGTGCCACTCGCTTTGTTAATTTAGATATTGAGATGGAAGAAATATCAATGTCAGTGTGAAATATTTGATGCTAAAAGCAGGCACACTACATTCGTCATGAACTTCATTACACTTCTGCGTTCACTTCATAATGACCCAGGGAGAAGCCTGTTATTGATGCATACAGCCCCATTACCAAAACCACAAATCTTTGAATTAATATCACAGACAGAAATCAGCCTCAAAAATTCCAAAGATATATTCAGCTAATAAGATTTAAAATTTCAGCAGATACTTCTATAGTACTGTGGTTTTTCTTTATTTCTTTTTAAGTTTTTGCTACAATTAAAACTTATTAAAAATCTTCTTTGGCAATCCTTGTGTAGGTTGTTCTATAGCTTAAAGTAAATTACCTTCATCTCGTCCCACTGCTGGGAGAAGAATAATGAGCAAACAGTTTCTATGTTTTTTGTTTTTTTTTAAGAATAAGTTAAAGATATGCAAGGAAAGTAATGAAAAACAGTATAATATTTTGCCTGAATAAACACCTTTCTACTTAGAGTCCAACTAAAACACAGCTTGCAGATGACGCTCACTTTACATGCAGGGATTTGGGCTGACAAAGTCAATTAATGGATTTGTGCAGGTCTGATGATATTTCCAGATCTGTGTGTCAGGAGGTTGTGGTCAGGGAGGCAATCAAAGACTGGACCAAGAACAACATCCTTGTCCTTGTTAATCCCAACGTTTCCTGACAAATGTCTAGCTTAGAATTGAGCGTTTTCAGCTGAGATGTTTGGCTTAGACCCAAAATAATGATGAACAATAAAGAAGGTGGTGATGCAAATTCTGCAGTATTTTACAGAAAAGTTCAGCTTTAACTTATGTTTTCGCTGGTCTGCTTATATTTTTAATAGTTAACATTTGTTGGCAAAATCACACGTTATTTCGTGATAAAACATTTCTTTTTCTGCAGAATATACAGCATTATGTGTTGACTTTGATTTGTCATATTTTGACACTCCAAGAAATTTGTTTTTTTATCCCCATCAAACTGTGACACATTTGCTTATGACTGTAAGATGATGTATACCATCAGTGAGTGTGTACTTTAACAAAAAGAGCTTCTGTGGGAAACAGCAGGGTTTTAACATGGCCAAGTGTCAAGAGAAGACAGGGCTAAGCAGGAAAATATGGTTACATTAATGAGGCACATTTTCAACATGAATGATATTGGGTTGACTCTGCTTAAAAGATTAACATGATGTATACTTCTTAGAGGAAAAAAAGGAGAACATACAGTAGGTACAGAAGCTTAAAGGCTCCTGTGGCCAACTGGAAACCATAACAAATTGTTTTAAATAAAAAGAAGAAATATACTGTGATCGAGCAAAATGAATCTAGTTTGGATGAATGTGCATTTCAGGAGCCCTTAAGAGAAAACATTTCCATTCTTCCATTGAGCTTTCTTTTTTTCCCTATTATTATGTAGAACAAATTAATAACCTTAATAAAAAGACAAGTTATATGAAAAGAAAAGACAGTGGCTTTTCTGTCTCACCTATTTAATGGGAGTAAAGCCAATTATTGAAATTGAACTGACTCTAAATGTAAGAGCAAGGAGTTTCACGGTCATACCTCTGTTATTTATTGAGGTGTTTGGGGTCATTTTCTAGCATCTATCTAATATGAAAAAAAGGTGCTGTCCATATGGATATTTAATTCCAAGCAGAGCCTATTCCATGCAGAGCCAATTACATGTTCAGGAAATTAAAACAAAGCTTATACAGCCAAAGGCCGTCAGTTAATTCTTTGTGGAAAACAGATCATTTTTCATGTCTGCCCCTTTCATGTTGTTTTGGGACTTTATGTGGGTGTAGCAATCTGGAAAAGTGCGTCTGTACATTTTTCTTCACTGTGTATTTGTGTGTGGGTGTGTGTGTGTGTTTGTGGAGCATTTGTGGACAAGCAACTGGACTAGCCTGCATTCTGAAACCACATGATGACAGCACCCGATGAAGTCAGAGTAAACAGCGAGCCAGTCCTCATTACCAATTGTGTGTGCGTTCGGATTTATTTCACTTGGTCACAAGCCCCCCTGCTGCTTTTCAGTAAATTTTCTCGTTATATGACTCTGTGTGGACATTCAGCTGCAACTTGCCAGTGTGGCTTCAAGCTCAAGTCTCTGTACACAAAGTGAAAGCTTCCTAAAAACAGACCTAGATCTGCCTCCTGATTGTTGGGAAGAAAATGTTTAAAGTTTGCAGAACTGCTGCTGTGATTTGGTTTCAACAGTAGTCATAAACTGTGTGTAGCTTTGAGCAATTGAGCAGGATAGTTTTCACCTGACACCACTGACTAGTGATTTATGTGACTTTGTTTGGAAACTGGAAAGGGTTTACTATGACATTTTTGAAAACTATCTCAGTAGATTTAAAGCCATGAGACATTATGCTATCATATAACCATTCCCATCTAAATGAGCCTGACCCAATGAAATACAATAAATTTAAATTAACATCATTACTTCTAATTGTGACAAAACTTCAAATACTCTTGAATAAAACATCCTTTAGAAATGAATTAGTAATCTCTGCTTTTACTTTTAACATGAAAATGCAAATATATTGATAAATAATTTTTATTTTGAAAAAGCTGCTACATACAAAGTAGCTGAAGGGATGCATGTCCTTTAAAATGATTTCCTTACATTTTTTCAGTTTGTTAAATATATGCATACGGGCAGAATTCTAAGTCTAGTAAGTAGTTCTCCTATATCTACTGTTTCTTATTTGATAGTGTTTACCATTTTCTCACAGTAATTAATCTTTCCAGCACTCTGTCAAAGTGCAATAGCCTCAGGTTCAGAATGCAGCAACTTAGACTTGGAGGGAAAAAAATACAGCTAAAACCGCACAATTGATTTTATGGGTTCCACTGCAAGCTCATTTCCCAAAACAGTACAGGCATAAGTTTGCTGAAATGTCTCTCCTAAACATTAGTGTGTTGTGTACACACAAGAACACAAAGGGTTAACTTATCACAACTTTGGAAACTGTTAGCAAAAATCTGAGTTTTAATCACCAAAACTGCCATTTAGATTTAGATGACAGGTACAAACACAGCAGAAAAAGTTAGTTTTTCAAAATATATGGTTTAGTTTTGGACAGAGCCTCAGATTGCACAAGGTTTGGGTTTACACAGCAGCTTGGCCTTTGCAAAGTGGTAGCTTCATCAGAAAGTGGCAGTTTAGGCTGTGGTACACATCTAATTAACAAAGTTGGAGAACTGAAATTTGAGTAAAATATGGGATAGTTTTTTATTTTATCAAAACTATTTAATCAACCCTTTTCTGTATTTTTCTTTTCTTAGTTTAAATACTGCTAAAAATGTCATTTAAACCACCCATTAGCATTCTTACTGCAATGATTTTCTTGTGCTGACATTTTCAAGTGCTTAAAGGTTCATGCAGCTTAATAAGCCAAGATATTTTTTGTTTTACATGTTTTAGCCAGGCAGTTGCTGGTCAAACTTGTATTCATCAGTGGTAGCTTATACTGTAGGGCATGTATCAGTTTTGTTGTAGAAGGGCAGATGTTAGCTTGGTGTAGGGGTCCAATCTCATTCATCACCCATAAATGCATACAACTACTCTTTTCTTCTTTTCCCCTCTTTTTTTTTTTTTTTTTTTTACAACATATGTAACACAGCCAGAAACTCTTTTTATCACCATCTCCGATTGCTTCAGCTTTAGTCTTGACTCTTCTCATTAGCCTGGTCTGGTAAAATGAGAATTCAGTAAAAAAAATACAGAGCTTCGTTAAACACTGTAAACTGTATACTTGGAATTACAAGACACCCATAAAAGAACTGGACGAACGCCAGTAAACCTATTTAATTCTTCCAGCTGCAGGTGTGAGCTCCTGCAACAAATCACCTATGTCACAGGCCTAATTTGTAAAAGACAACAATGTAATGCATATTAAGAGCTTAAAGTGTTTGGTGAACAAGGGCAGACGGTTATTACTGAGATATATGAGAACCAGCAGTGATACCTAACAAATTAGCAATTCTGATCTCTCTCATTTTATCAAACCGGGGCACGAGGAGAATGTAACTTTAGATGGAAACGGTAAGTGAAACTAACTGTACAAACAAATAAAATACTGATTAAATGGGAACTTTAGCAAAAAAGCAAATAAACAAGCAGAGATCAGTTGAACTACAGTACGACTGATTAAAGTTAAATATTTGGACAGTGAGTTCATGTCAGTCCTTTTTCAGGGATGAGCTATGAATTTTAAACAGATCTCACACACACACTTACACATATAAAGAGCTTAAAAACATAAATAAAAGAAGAGACTCTCAGCTTGTGATTATAGGGTTTTATGGCTCTTTTCTCGACTTTACTTTCCTGAAGTGGAAATCAGTTCAAGCTATTCAAATATGCAGATGCCATTAAGCAGGAAGAGTAGCAATAATCTAAACCTAACTCTGTCAAACTATCTAATTTAGTTATTTTTCAAATCTCAAATGTTATTAAAGGTGGATGGTTTTGCAATGAATGAGCCAACAGTCTGTGTGAAAATGCTGTTCTAAGTGAACATAGGTAAATAAAGTCTTTGTGTACATTTGAAGTTGATGTGATTGTAGCACAGACGTACTCTGGAAACTGAACCAGTGTTTAACTTGGAAGGTTGAGGTGCTGCAAGACTGCCAGAGCGCTCAGAGAACCAGCTCCCCTCACCCAGCCTACCATAAATTCTCACCCCGTTTACTTTTTTGCACGATCTAAGGCCTTATCCATTTTCCACATTTCATTATACATGATGTTCTATGCACAAAGCTGTTGCTCAACACTAAAAGTTGTTAAAGTGTGATGCCAAAGTACAGCATGAAACACTGAATAACAGACAAGGAGATGGAAAACAGGGCTGAGAACAGCAGTCTCCTTAGTGACATTACAAGAAAGCCTTCCCTGGAGAGTACACTTTCTGGTCTGCCGTTTGTCTATTTCACATTATTTTTATTTTTGTTTAGGAGGGGCACAGTAAAACCCGAGTTGCCTCTTACCCTTCAGAACTCTTTATTTCAAGCATATTGCCTAAATCACAGGAGGTATGTTGGAAAAACAGGACACCCCATAAAACCCTGAAAATGGCCTCCTGTTTTAACATACTCAGAGGGAACTGAATCAGACTCTTTGTAAAAACAGTGCTGGTTTTGGACCGAAGGATTATGAAATGGGACAAGCACAGCTCAGGAGCATTTTTATTGTCCTTCTTTCTAACTTAGATGACTTTGACCCCTGGGGTAGATGTGCATTTGTTGTGTCCCTGAACTAAGACCATGATGGGACTGAGAAAAACAAGGGCAGGGGTTTAGAGAAGCATAGATTCTCCTAATCTAAAGCATCCATTTTGTTGATTGACAGGAGGGCCAAACTCTGCACTTATAATCTTGTTATTAGAGTGATTAAAGGACATAGGAAGGAGGGAGTAAGGAAGATAAGAGGACAAAGAAAAATAAAAGTATATTAGGAGAGTCAATATGATATCATGGAGGTTTAAGGGTGTCACTGATAATACAATTTTCTGAAATGCTTTACAATTTTTCCAGATAACTTCATGATTGCTTAATGGCCTTTAAATTATTTAGTATGCACAATATGTGTGTTCTTGTGTTCTTGTACTGTCTGTATACAAGGTTTATATGTCAAAAATCAACTATGATACTCTAAATGAAAACTGCAGACTGAAACCAGTTAACCTCCAGTAGCCTTTTAAGTATTAAAAACAAGTTATAGCAGCTTCAAATCTAAATAAAAACAAACAGTAAAAGGAAGCTGGGATTAACAAGTAAACCACTATTAGTGTACATGATTGACTGTATTCTTTCTGGAAGGTCATCTGTGGGTTTAATCTGAAATTTGTGCCTCATTGTTGTGTGGGTCAATTTATTTGTTTCTTGTTAAATGTTTTTTGTTCAATGTGTATTGACAGATTTATTTGATTCACATAATTTGAGTTAGGCATTTCAGTGGCTATTATTCAAATTATCTTTACAAAAAATAATTATTTTTTTTAATACACCCTTTGTTCACACTTACATGTTTATTGTTTGTTTGTTTGTTTTTTCCTCAGGGATGGACTCTCATAATTAGCTTTGATGACAGTGGCACAAGTCTTTTTACATACACAGATGCAAGAAAAAAAACTTGGTCTGTTTAGTTCATTACATAAAGATAATCATCCATCTGCCTTTCTTTTTAATACAATGTCCCTAACCATACCATTCCTTTGGTCATGCCAGGCCTTTGCTCAGCAGCAACACACAGTATCAGATCCACCAGTTATGTCCCAGTGCATCAGGCGAGCGAGGACTCTCTTGTTTTATGCGGTAACTATAAAACATGCTCCAAGTGCTTGCAACCGTTCTGCTCTGAGCCACAGCCAGAGTGCATGTCCCCCCCTAACTAGGGACAATTAGAAACTTGTTGTGAATTATGGCTGTATACATTTGGGAATTGTGAGCTTATTCATGTGGTTTTGGGTCCTTTGAAAGCCAAAGGGTTTATGAAATATAGCTTTTTGTCTATGAAGTAGCAATGTTGAGGATGTGCAAGCTCATCTTCAGATTACAAGAAAGAATGTCTCATGGTCTAACAATAGAAAAGCCATGAACAACAGCCATGAAGGCATGAAAATATTGATAAATAATTTATCTGTACTGCCTGGGATTTGCACGCTTTTGACCTGAGTTCTGATCTAATGTCATAGAGTGCAGAAAGTCTAATCAAATCATCCAACCCTACACTCACTTATAACATTCTTTGCTGGGATTTCATGCACAGATGATGGATTCTGGTGTGAAAAGCACAAGATCAATATTTTTATTACCTGTTGAGATTTGTCTAACCACATTAAAAAACCCTCTGGCATCACATCTTAACCCCTCACAGAGACGATGGGATTTGTTCCCCCCTGTGTGTAGTCACAGTCTGGCAGTTGCCACATTTGTTCATCTGATTAGTGCTTGTAAGGTAAGGAAGTCAACACTGATTGATTATCATTAAATGAAGATAAATTTGATTTTTTTCTCTACTCACCTCTAAAAAATGCAAAGAAGAATGCAATATGATTGTTTCCTGTTTGTCACACACACCTCTGCCACAACACGCATACGCATCTGTTGGTCCACAGAAAACATGCAAAAGATGCCCAGGCTTTGGAAGAGTACAGAGCCAGTGAGCTGCGCAGAAAGGAAGTCAAGTGTAGTGATTTTTTTTTACTTTCCTGCCATTTCACTTCTCTTTTTTTTCCACCTTGGCCAGTGCTGTTGTGGCCCGTGATGCAGGGTCCCAAGGGCCCGGCGGTGAAATGGTAATATGGACCATCTGACACCTGTCAAAACAGCCCTGTTAGTTGAGCGTCAAGCCCTGTCAGCTCACAGAGGAAAGTGCTATGCAGGCTCTCAATTTCTCCCCCCTTTTCCCTTAAATCTTTCCCTTGTTTCTCTTGCTCTCCCTCTGCATCTCTTCCAACTTTCACTCCTGAGACTTTTGCTAATTCCTCCCTCCTAAATGAGAAAGTGGGAAGATGTGAGAATCCACTCATTTTCTTACATGTTTTTTATACTTTGACATTATTTTCCATTTGCTTTTACATGCTTTGCTTTTGTTTGTTGTTATATCTTCACTATCATACCAGATCCAATCAATCACATAAAATCAGATAAAAAATGTTAACCTATAGAGAAAAAAGCATTTGGTTTTGAAGTAGTTTCTTCTACTGATGTAAATGATTATGGTAGTGCATTGAATCTTACAAACATTGTATCAGTCCAACTTCCCAGAGAAACAAAAATCTGCCAGTTGTGCATTGTGAATACTGTGACAAATTCAGCCTTGATGCAACTGTAATGTGAGTAAAATAATTATGTTTCATACAAGCATCTCTTTTATTCTCTCTCTCCAGTACAAAGGTTTACTGCACTGCCTTGCTGCCTGCTTTCTTCATTTTACTTCCCATGTGCTCTTTTCCCTCTACAATTCCCTAACTGATGGGCCAACAGATCCAGAGATGTGCATAGAAGTTGAGGAGGAGATGGAATATAAAGCTTTTGTATAACAACCGGGACGGTCATGTCAATTCAGCTCAAATGAATTACTATCGGAGCTATCTGTTTACACTGGATTGCAACTGCCTTCCCAGCGTAGAGCAGGAGTCAGGCAGGGAGAATTTATTTTGTGTGGTCCAAGCTTCCCATGCTACAGAATCCCTTTATATAATAAAAAGGGATGTGATTTGAGGATACTTACAACGCTTTGTGGTATTTTTTTACACAAAGACTAACAAAACAGGGTTGTGGATAGATTGTAAACGATTAAATGTCAATAGCTGGATGTTTTGGAAAGTTTAATAAAAGGTTGGATCATTCCTGTGGTGATTTAAAAAATGTTCTGATTTACAGTTGAACTTGAACATTGATTTGTGAAATTTCTTTCCCTGAAATAAAGGCTTTTTATTGAACAAATAATCTTTTGTTTCTTTGATCCTGGAAATAAAAAAGACACGGATGCTTATAGATAATATATCAAAAGTGATACAAAGCACAGGAAAATAATCCCAAATGTACCACCAGATTATACTTGATGACAGGAAATATTCCAGGAAAACAAAGAAAGATGAAACTTCTTCTGCCATTTTTCATGTCTTATTAAAAACTCACCCCTGGATAATCTCTATATATCCTGCCTATTAAAAACCTGTGCTAGAACAGCCACCACAAAAACCAAGGGCAATTGTTTCCAGTGTAAAGTCATTAGAACTTATAATGAGTCTTGGGTAGATAATTTCAATGTTCTCCCATTTTTAATTCATCCTTCCTGGTCATCAATAACTGAATAGGAAAACTTTAAAATCACTGCACTGAATCTTGCCTAGAAAAGCACAGTCCTACCCATTTGAATTGGTTTTCAGTAATAGGAATCAGATATCTAAACTATAACATCCTGGATAATATTGATCAGATCGCCTTTGACCTCTGCTGACTTTGAACAAAAATTTACATTATATTGGATTTTCCTGTGTCATTGATTATGAATCACATGAGCCTTGCTGTGGAGGGTCTCTGTTTATAATTCAAGCAAAGCTGAAAGCACAAGAACCCGATGCTGATGCATTTATATTGCCCTGCCTTTCCTGTTTAGTGTTTATTTCACAGACAGTCAGCATTAAAACACTGTAGTCCTTGCACTGGCATGTGCATTGTTTGAGAAAAAACTCTAATATTGTGTTTGTTACAGAAAGGACGTTTGTGCTCAATGTGGAAAAAAAAAAATCTTTGCAATGTATTACACCTTATTTATTTGTTTTTTTTCATATTTCTACTGGTAAGTCATTTGAGGATAGCAAATATTTACAAAAATTAAGAAAAAACTGAGTTGTGGCTGTTTAAATAGAAAAGAAAAAATGGGAAATACTGCATTAGAATAAAGGTAGACACAAGACAACCTATATGAGGGGTTTATCATTCCTTCTGTCTCTCCTTTTCTTCAGTCTAATAGTTCCACTGTTCTGTGAAAAGACATTACTTATAATTTTGAAGGTTTGCCATATTACTAATAACTCCTAATTTGTGTCAGGACCTTGACAATCAGATGTACAATAGAAAATGTTTTAGACTGAATGGGCTGATAAAAAGCAGAGTCAAAGTCCTATCCTACAAAATTATGGCAGACATAAAAATAAACAGCTCCCTTCAGAAGTGTGAGAGAATTATAAGAATGAACCCTAATCAAAGTTAATGATGTTGTCTCAGAAGGCATATAGTGAGTAAGAGGAAGACAACAGTTGTGACTTCTTCCATTCAGAGGAGACAGTAAATACACAGAGGTAGTTGTTGGAATTTATGGGCTTGCAGGGAAATGATAGTGGCAATGGTTGTGACTTTGGAGGGTCAGTGAGATTCCAAGAGTTTGTAAGCATTCTTTGTACACTACTAATAACAAGAAGGTGAGGTTATTTTGCATTCAGCCACATTAAATGTAATTTATTGTGCACATCATTTATACTCAGTCTGAACTGTTCTATTTTATGAAAAGTGAAGGGAAAGTTTCTGAAGCGATCTCTCTCACTGATTCTGGGTTGACTTACCCACATGTATTTAAATGTAGGTGACCAGTTACATTGAGATTATGTCTGATACATGTGCATTCCAATGCAAATAATTCAAACTTGAGAGGTTTGTTTATATTTTTACAGTTATCAGACTATTCATTCATGTAGTTGATCTAGTTCAGAGTCATGGGGAGCTGGTGCCGATTTCCAGTGGTCAACTGGCACAAGGCAGGGTACAGGTCACCAGTTCATCAGAGTGCCACATACAGACAACCAACCAACCACACAAACTCACATCTAGGGCCAATTTAGAGTAATCAAATACCCAAACACACATGTGTTTGAGCTGTGGGAGGAATGTGGAATACCTGGCACACTCCACAGAAAGGCCCCAGTCAAGTTTTAAACTCAGGAACTTCTTGCTGCAAGGTATCAGTGGTAACCAACCTTTAAAGCACATCAGTTGTGTGTCTTGATTTCTGTTTCAGTTGTCTGCACATAAAATAACTGATCCACTGGCTTGGCTGCTGTTTTTTGTGCCAATCACAAACGCCTGATGGGAGCAAGAAGGAGGTTTGAGATGGTCATAAAGTTGATTTTGGACTGTGCTATACATTTCTGGGATGGATCTTTCTGAAACTTAGCTGCATATGGTGCAGAGCAGAACAGTTTGACACTCGCCATTGGCCAAAAGTAAATATTTATCAAGTTGACTCAGTCACTCATAAGCAACTATTAGTAGGAGACTTTCTCTTGCTCAAACCTGTCTGTACTCACAAGCTTTGGGATGAAGTGATGTTATGGCAAGAGCATAACTTTCCAACTATTACATCATTATCAAGCACTCTGTGATGACCCCCTCAGGCTGGATTGTCCAAAATAACAAGTTTGAAAATAATACAGCTTAGCTCCACTCAAACCCATGTGTTTGTTTCTCAACCAGTTGTCATGATTGTGCCTTGAAGGCCTATCCACAGATGGCCACAAAAATGCCCAACCAGGGAGCAATCCAACAACTTAATGTCAGCAGTTCACATCTTTTTCTCGTAGCCCTCAACCTCAAAGTACAAGAAAAATAGTTTAAATTTTGCAACATCTGCAGGTTTGAATTCTTGTTCGACATCAGGTCAAATTGTTTCCAATCCAGAAAATATTGTACCACTCAATGATTTCCCACTACCTGTCATGTCTATTTTGAGTTTTGGATCAGAAAGCAACTTTAATGGTAAGATTTCTCAACAGTGACTGTCAGCAGTCACCGCAATACTATACTTGCTTTAGTTGAGAGATCAGTAACAGTTTCAACTGAGATGTTGACAAAGTTGAATAAATGGTGGTTTTAAAGCTGCATTTAGTGTAAAAAAAATATCACAAATGTAAGGTCACATTTATTTTATTGTTTTCTTTTGATTTTTGCAAAATGCATATACAGTCTGAAAAATAGTTTTTAATTAATAAAAACACAAAACACAACAAAGTATAAAATAAATAATATAGTAGTAGTAGTTGTTGACTGTATACAGTTTTTTTTTAATTTTATTTATTTATTGTCTTTTTAGTAATTAAATTTGTAGAGTGTAAATCATGTTGTTTCTTGCTGCTGCATTTTTCAGTCTTGTCAAGCTTGTGTAGCAAAATTTATAAAACCTGGTTATAATAAGGTCAATGTAAAGCAGTCATAGATTTGAACAATATATTTGCCATTTGACAGTTTTGTTATAGTTTTTTAGAGAAATCTGCACTCTTTTGTGCTGAAAAGAGAGGCATGCTAGAGGCATGTCTACTAAGGGTGCTGACTGACACCACTCACAGAAATTCAAATGCCATTGCTGCATTAAAAGCCTGACATGAGAACTGCATAGATAAATTTGGCAAGTTTTCATAATGAAACACACGGTTTAAACTCATAATCATGTTTGGAATCACTACTTTAATACAAGTGGCATTAGATCACAAAGATGGAGCAGATTCTACTGAAAATCAAGGATTACTATTTTACAAGCCAGTTAGTACATTAATAGGTGTGGTTCATGTTGTTTATGTTTACTGAGTACAGAGGTGTCTCAGTTATACATAGATATACAGTGAATAAAGGTGTTATTGAACAAAAAGCATTTTCTTTCTTGCAGCTCGCCAGGCTTTTTAAAGTGTCACTATATATTCCTGTTATGACAGCTTCATTGTACAGATGTTCATTTCAGTGGTGCACAGAGAGAATAAGTCAGAGCTTTCTCTGAGTTTGGAATTATGTGTGTTGTTGATTTGCTGACTCCTGAAAGAATACTCCTTCATTAAAAGTACTTCAAGCAGAACTCACCAGAGGGAGACGATTTCTGTTCTGGAGTCTTGCTCCAACTCTCAGTTGTCTGACCAACATTAATAATTAGGTGCCAGAAACCTTCAGTGCCAACTCTACCACTGGTGCCTCTTCACTTGTCCACAAAGCTTGAAGGCTCAGTGGGCATCACAAGGGACTGAAGATCTGTGTGGAGCAATTGAGCATATTGACCATGTCACATAGTGGGTCACTGTTTTTACCCAGCTGAGCTTTACATCATTATCCGCCCCAAACATCAGGGTCTGCTGGTCGCACAAATTAAGGGGCAATTAAGGCACTGGGAAAGCATAGGGATCAAAGCAGACCACAGCCACTCTGGAGATTTATAAAGCAGCAATAATAGGAATCAGACCAATGAAAATATGTTGTTTCGTATTAATTCCAAGTGAAACAAAGAAAAGATCTTAAAATAGGTTTGGTACTACTGAACAACTTGAATGAGAAGTAACAATGTAGTTGTTCTTCTACAGCACAGGCACAAAAAACATTGTTTCCTGTATTTGTGCAAAGTGTAGCACAGTTCGGTGGGGGAACATCTCAATCTTCCAGCTTGTCAAAGATGAGAGATTAAAAAGAGAAAAGTGTTGGATGGTATCCAGTCAGCAGAGGGTTCTGCCACTCTGAGCCATCTTTGAGATTCCTGCATCTTGCTAATTTCCATCAACACAACTGAGAACAAACAACAGCTTTCATTATCTCTCAATTTTGTCTCCTTGCCTTGCGCGTGGCAGTAACTCATGCCAATCTCAAGCCAGTCAAACAATTTCTACAGTGAAATAGGCTTCATGGATTAAAATGTAATTTGCTACAGTTAATGAAAATGTGTTTTGTATAAACACACGGGTGCTTATTAAGTTGGGGTTTGGGAGGTGAGAGCTGGCTTTAAACAAAGACAACCAACGATTCCTCAGTGTTTGCAGATGGGCTCTGCTGCTTCCAGGAGAAACGCAATAGCCCCGACTAATTTAATTTTGAAATTCATGTAACAGTATCTGCCTGAGTGCATGCAGACTTGTTTACACTCGGTGCAAGGATGAATTTTAAAGGCCCCAGGTGTGAGTATGTGACTGCATTTGTGTTCATACTTTTTGATTGCACATATTTATATGCCTGTACAGTTGAGAAAAATACTAATATTTTATATTTTGCCACTTGTTTTAGTGAAGTGTCCACCTGTTCTGACCCAATTTCTTGGGAAACAACCACAAATCAAACAAGCCTTTAGTTTAAATTTGCTCTCTCGGTCTGCTGAAAGAAGGAAAACTTCTGTGTGTGGCACCCTGAGAAGCACACTAGTTTGCTAGACAGCCACGCCTGTCTTATTAGGATTGTACATAACGACATTTCGCAAAGTGCCATGTTACTTACAGAAATATGCCCAAATCATCCTGAGACCCCTGTCTGTGACACCCATATGCTAATATTTGTACATCTATCTCAGCAGAATCACCCTATGAGAAAGTGTATCCCTGGAGAATGTCTGCATGGGTATATTTGTCACTCCCTGAGCCCATTTGTCTGAGTGGGCGTATCTTCTTGTCAGAGGAAATGTTTTGGGTGAATGTGTGCATGTTCACATAGATTTGCATGCTTTATAATTCTTCCCACAGACCCCAGCAGCACACAGGCATTAAATTGTACATGGAGTACAGTGTATGCACGCTCATTAGGCTTGCTCTGTTGCATGAGAGCAATATAACAGGCTAAGGGTTAGGTTATATCCGCTGGGAGGCTGTGTGAGTGTGACTTGTGTGTGTTGGGGTTTGCTGAGAATGTTGTTGGCCCTCTGTGTGCAAATTTATCTGTCTGGGAGCATTTGTCTGTCTGACTATCCCCTTGCATGTGTGTGTGTGTGTGTGCAACTAAGGAACTTGTGGCATGTCTCGCCTTTCTGGCGCAGAGAGTTTCTCCTCTGTGTTGGGTGGAATGAACGTTAAAGTTCCCTGTATAATTGGCTTTAGGAAAAAATATTATGATCAAAAGCCTATAATAATTCCTCTAAACCATGTCAATAGACCACAGCCTACACTCACTTTGCATTAATGCCCATTGAAACACTACAGTGATGATGTCTAATGTTGCTTGAATCATATTGATGATAGGTCAGCAAAGGTTTAGGCTACTGTTCCAATGAAAAAAAACCACACACACAATTTAACAGATTATTATGAAATTCAAAATAAAATGTGTAAGCATTGCACTCTAATGAGCATAGCATAAGGTGATTTCTAATAATTTAAACCATATGTTTTGTTACATTTTGACTTTTGCAACATTTTTTATGTTATTCATGAATTTTCCTATGTTTTAAACCAACAAAAAAAAAAAAAAACACTACACTGCAACAACATTTTGGTTTGTTTATTGAAATATCATTCAATTCATTTAAAGTAAACTGCTATGATGATGAATAAGCCATGCCACAAAGGCCAGTGCTAAACTTTTGTAACTAATATTGGATAGGAAAATGGATTTCTGAACTGGGTCAGCCATCTTACCTCCTAGTATTACTTTATTGATTAAAAACTTGACCTTAACTTTGTGCCTTGAACGTGAATCAACACATGCTGACGTGCAAACCCCCTTCTGCATTAGGAGAGACTTGGCACATCCTAAGTAATGACAGATCTTGAGCAGCCATCTTTAGATTCATAACACCAGACAGTAACAGCTTAAATATTCAAAAGGTGGAGGGGATGAAAGGTTTGAAAGTGTTGCCACTTTATCATTGGATTTACTTATCACCTGCGTTATGCTCAAACCTGTGATTACTGTTTGAAAATGTGTCTTTGAAAGGAAAAATCTGATCTGCTGACCACTCAGTTCAAGACCTGCAATCTCTTTTCTATATTTGGGCATGTTTAAAAATTGAACAGGACAATCAAAAAGGTAAAAGGATGTTTGAGTAAAATTGTAAACATTATGGGCATCCTGATTGAGTATACTGTCATGTCATTGGTAAAAACCCAGATTTTCCTTGATCAGCACCCAATGTCTGACTGTTTGACTGTCTCACCTCTGTTGGTAATTCTTGTGTACGATCTGAGATGCTGACACAAACATCTCTGTCTGCACATGGAGCTTAAAATAAAGCTGTTAATAAAGATGTCTGAGGTGACTGATCGCCAAAGTGGAGTTGGAGGAAGTCAAGAGACCATGCTGTTCTCACAGGTGGGGGTGGGGCTCCGGTTTGCAGAGAAGCTACCAATGAAATGCACATTACAGGAAAGTGAAACATCACAGAATGTAAAAGAATCCACCCTAACAATACATTGGCATCACAAGTCTATCTATCTCATTGACAGCTCAGTGGTGTCAAATGCCAAGGGGTGTGACACTGCTGACACTGGAGTGTGCCCTACTCACACTCACCCACACACACACACATTAATTATTAGAACCTCAAAACACACCCCTGTCTCACATCTGGAAGGGGGCAACTTGAGCTGTGTCCACAGTTTGGGGGGATGGGTCATAGCAGCAATGATGACCAGAGGCCCTTTCTTTTAATCTAATCTCATCTTCGCAAACTTGTGGCACTCATATGGAAGGTCAAGATCGTAAAACTTCAGAATGTACAGTTGCTGGGGTTCCAGGGGCTCAGTGAGGGCTCTGGCCTATTTGTATCTACTAGTGTGTCAACATGAATGGGTGTTTGTGGGCATGCTTTAATTTTATGTTTCAGTTTGTCCTATAATGCAGAGAGGGGGTTAGGGAAAAAAAAAGCCTTGATAAGTGCACTTTACAAGTGTAAAGGGTTACATGTGGAAAAAAAAACCTATACATGTTGTTTGTAAATGTTTGTGTGTGGGGGTGGCAAAGGTCTTCGAGCAGCTGGGACTTCACCACATTTCAGCTGACCGTGTCTCCGCCATTCGTTCTTGTCATGTCATTTCATGCAAGTCTAGCTGTAATGAAAATTCCACATGTGGTAAATCAGACATGGCTGATGTTAGCTGTCCTCAGCACTGATCCTGGTCACACACATTTACAGAAAGCCCCCTGAGACAAAGAAAAAAAAATAAACATCAAAAAACTCTTTTCTCATATGTTTTAAGCATTGTGTGGCCTTAACTAGTGAAGTATTCTTCTAAAGAAAATGTTTTAAGCATTTCGTTTACCAATGCTAGACCCTGAACATTTGTAAGAAGCATCTTCAACACATCTTTTTAGAGACGAATGCAGAGACATCAAAATGTGTGTTGTCAATACTCTTTCATTAAAGGGCAATCACTGAGGTGACAAGGGGATCACTTTACTACAACACACCTATCATTGAGTTGCAAATTAAACAAACCAAAAAACAGTGCATTACCCCCCCCCCCCACCCCCCAAACCTTCACTATGCATGTTTTGTTTTTTGTTTTTTTTTACTGTGCATAGTGAACAATGCTTTGTGTTTTGGTATACAACCCTCTGTACTTTCCTTTTTTCTCCTTTTCTCTCACTCTCCTTCTCTCAGTATTGTGTTGGCAGTAGATGGTGATGATGGGATGGGATGGATCTTTAATGGCTTTGTCTTGGGGAGCACAATGGGAGGAGAGATCGTTGTTAACATTATAAGATATCGATCGCTTAAACTCCATCTCCCAAGGCCCTGTCACACAGAAGCCATTACTCACAGCAGTCAGCCCCCACCACACATACACATGTACTCCCTGATCACTGCTGCCTGTGACAGTGCATGTCTATTCAGGTTCACCATGTTCATTTCTTATGACCCTTTTCAACCTCTCTTGTAGCCTGCCTTTTTGTAATTCAGTCTTAATTTTACTTTATCTACTGTAACAGGTCTGAATGTGGGCATGGTTCTTGCCCCAACAGAAATATGATACACACTCATCTCAAAGATGGCTGTTTTTGTTCATGGTGAGTTGTACTTATGTAGTGGAATGTGGAGGAAATGTTGAGAGGCCATCAAAGTCAAATTGTTTGATAACCTTTAGGAAAAATCCTGCTTTTAAATCACAATCTAAATGCACCAAACAAGCCACCCTGCTACTCAAAAAAAAAAAAAAAACACTGACTGACTGTGTCCCTTGCTATGATTCAAACGCTACTTCAAAGTTTTGCATGTTTTTCCTGTATGCAAAAGTTTCCCAGTGGGCTTATGTATTGGAAATTGATATGACAACCAAGAACAGCTGTAATATTTGAATTTTTTGGGATGTAGCATTTTGTTAAGGTAGTATCTCACTGGGCTGCAACTGTTGGTAACTAGTTTCAAAATGTCTTTAAAGGAGTTCTCAATTTTCTTTTGTGAGTGGCAGAGGCTTGCAATTTTATCGCTTCTTAATTCTTTAGTTTACTGTCAGGGACTGAGAGACATAGGTGTGTTGTAACCATGGTGACTCTAATGAGCCATAACCAGCAGCTTTAGCATTTCTTTTGACCTTGGATTTCTTTATACTTTTTATACAGTTCATAATTCAAAATGTTGCTGTTTTACTTAATTTAGATTATTACAATGTAATGGAATTTTATTTTGTTAATATTGTTCAAAATATTCAAACCTGTCATAGGTGTCAGTATTTGAGTTCTTTTTTATATTTAGGGTTATTGTTTGTCCATGTTTCTGGTTATCCTATGTTCTATTTAGGTTTATTGTTTCTATTTTTTTGTCATGTGGTTGTCTTCATGTTAAGTTTAGTTTTTGCTCCTTGTGTCTTTGTAATCCTGTCATCATTCACTTGTCCTCATCTTATCTCTTGTTTGCCTGCCATGCCCATCTACACCTGCCCCGAGTTTTGTAATCACTTGCGTGTGCCCACTTCCCTTAATTACCTTCTGCCTTTAAAATCTGGTCATCTCCTCCACTTACTCACTCACTGGTCTGTTGTCGCTTTCATGCTCTGTCTGGTTCCTCACATGTCTTGCCTCTCATGTTTTTTTTGGAATAAGACCTACGTCAAAAGACAAAGTCAACCAAAAAAAAAAAAAGTAGAGGCTGGTGGTTTGAACGTTTTTAGCTTTAATTTTTTACATGACTTTAAATCTATTAATACATATATTTTGAGGTTGTTTTGCCCCTTCTTCCCCATCATTAACTGGTATATTTAATATTACCCTAAACTAATTATTCTGCTTAAATATATGCTTTGCTTCATTGAGTAGCAGCACATGATTATATTTAGTTTCAAGCTGAGCAGTGCACAGCTGACATCTCTTTTTTTTTTTTACATTCTTTATAAGTTCCATGGATAAACTGTTGCACATAGGTCAAAATTATTAAAATCATTTTAAACATTAGCAAAACAGATTTTAATCAGCATTGCAAACCACTACTACCATGGTGGGAACCCAAAAACAGACATTTGATGTGAAAAAAAAAAGTGCACATCTACTATTGATCAATTCAGTGCTGATAGTAGCAAAAAATGGAGTTGTGTGAGAAGCTGTGTGTCGTGTTTCTGGGCTGCAGATGTCTCTCTGCTGTTAAGACTCTGTGAAATAGAACTGACAGATTTGAAGCATCCACAGACAGTGAACTTCAGAGTGACTGTCCAAGCCAATATCCTGGACAATGGATCTTCACTGATGCTAAGGAGATGCGAATGTAACTCATCTCATCTTGACCTTGTTTAAGGGCTACATTTCAGGAGTGTAATATGGATGTTTGGAAGTCTGTATGTGTGTGTAGGTGTGTGCCTGTAGGTGAGTATGTGTGTTATGTAATGTAAAACAGAAACAAACCTTTTTACCACCTTTTTACCTCAAGAATAGAAAGGTCTTTTTTCTTTTCTATTTTTAAAAAAATTAAAACTAAAGAATTATGTCAATACTCTTCACATTTCAATATTTTTATTTCCATTCTTAAAAGAGAAACATTAACATCAATAACAAAAGTCTTACTAAAAGCACTAGATCTGTTTTGATTGGTGAATCCAATTGGGTTCGTCTTTTCTGTCATTGCTCATTTAAAAACCTATTGATGATTGATGGTCTGAGCTCTCTAGGGTCAAGGAAGATCATTTTTTTACTCCACTACTATGACGATAAAAAACTTTTTGATCTTTAAACTCGCGTCTTTCCTTTTTCTTCCTCCAGTTGAATGATGGTTTGGAAAATGGAGACTGAGGCCTGATACTTAAATATCAATTTCCTATATGGTCACGCGTCATCATACAGGTTATCTATCTCCTGTGTCCTCTGCATCAAGGAACCAGATTTAGTGGAATTCCAGCTGTGAATTCCTCATCAGTGTATTTAGTTGCAGCTTTTCTGATGATCTTAACCTTATTCTGGTTTAAAAGTGCCATTCTTTATTGTTTACTCAACAAACAAATGAATTTTTCATAGAGACGCTGTACCTTTAGTCTTTTTCAGACCATTTTAAAGGATGTAGAGGGGTTCATGCTAATGGTGGGTGTAAGGATAAGTTGGTATTATTAAAATAAAACTGCAAAAATTTTCCTCGAATAGTTACATTTACCTTGTATGTAGTTGAGAAGGGAGTTTTTAGCCACAAGTACTTGTGGGTCCAATGTTCAACCTGCCCAAGTTTGTAACACACACCACTGAAAAGTGGTTGCTACACACAAACATTTTTTTCTTGCCTTTAGATGGTACATTACCCACAAATTTAGTCAACACTGGGCTTTTATGTTAACTGAGGTTGTGAGTTGATATCAGGAAGCAAGCTGCTCAGTGCAGCACATTTTTGTGCCAAACCTGTTTGTTGTTGTATCACATTGAATGAACAAAAATAGGCTGAACATCAGAGAGCTGAGGTCAATCAGTTGATGAAACTAAACATGAGTACGCTAAGCAGTATTATTCAACTCAGATTTCATAAAGGAATGTGTTCATTTTGCTGAAAATTACAAAATCTCAGTGAATCACAAGCTTTTAGGCGTACTCCGAAAAACTGTAATAGTTGTGCTTGGTTATAATTGTTGAAATGGTAATTACAGCACACATTTGAATATTAATACTTAAGCGCATAAAAAGTGAGTTTTCAAAATGAAATTTACATTTTTTAACTAATTTTGATGACTTATCTAATTGACTAACATACACCCTTTGTTACTTATGTCATTTCCATGGACAATACTAGTTGCACCTGTCTCTTGACTAAAAATGTTTGTAGGTTTATAATTAAAATGTTAAACTTTACATTTTTAAATTATTTTGATTTTTACCATAAACCATGAAAAATCCTATGCACAATAGTTGTAATATAAACTTGTATACAGAATGCACATTTACAAATCTTTGACTACTTGAAGTTCTAAAACACAAAGAACAATTAATGTAGAGAACTCATTGCAAAAGACAACAAAATGGGGCTCGAATTTCCTGCTGCCAAAAGTCACCCATCCTAACAACATGCAAATTATTTGTAGACAAAAGCCCACAAAAGGTGTTCCTGAAAAGCTGAATGATTGAATGCACAGCAGGGTTTTAATGGTGACCACAGGGTGGTCAACTAAACAAATGACTGATTGCACTCTGCATATGGCGACTGGAGTTCCTCTAAGAAACAAACACCAAGCTAATAACTCATATCATGGTCGACTTGTTTTAAATTAATTGTTTAAATTTCAGAAATAAAAAATAGGCATGTGTTTTAAATTCTTTTTTTTATTTTTACACTCACTGCTGCTTAATACAAACCATTTTTTTGTTCATTACAACAAAATAAGAATGTAAATAAATAACTGCTCAAAATTTAAGAATGAGAAATATGATTTCAAAATATAGAAAAATATATTAAATTTATTATCAAAATACCATTTTAAAAACCATTTTGTTGAAATGTTGAGAGCTACAAACCACCATGTAAACATCTTATCTGCACATCTTATTGTAGTAATCTTTGTCTAGTTGCCAATATTTTCATTGCCCTCTCATTAATTGGGCACCAATTTATTTCTCATGGACAAACACTTCCTTTACCCCATTTTATTTCTAGACTACCAACCCTGATCTTTCAGAGGAGGTCATTGTTGTCCTTGAACTTGGACCAGGGACAAGAAACTAATTTGCTTCCATGATTTAGAAGCTACCCGGCCTAGTCATCGGCCCTGACCTTGTGCGAGCTGTGGGGAATTTTAATCACAGATGTCAGTGTTGGGTAACAGTGGTGTGACTGTCTATACCTGATAGACAGTCTCAGATAGCCCTCACCTCCTGCAATGCTTGTTACAGAGTAAGTCTGGACTCTACAATGACAAACCTTTTTTTTTTTTAACTTCTTGTCACAGTAATTAGAGAACAGAAACTTTTCATGCATTTTGGAGACATCAGTGTGTGGAAAAAATAGAATGTATGGTGTTTGAGACAATAAAAATATAACTTTTGTTACACTCATTTAAAAATAATTGTGATTTCTGTTTCTAAGAAGTAGGCTAAAACATGGACTTGTTTGACCACAGATTAAGAGACAAGTTTCCCCTTCCTTTCTGTCCATCTAAGAACGTGTGTCAAGAGAACTAAATAGCATTTCTGCAGAGTTGAAAAATGGTTTCTCTTTTGTGCAACAGTTTCAGGTTTCATTTCAGGATGCAGAGGTGGACTGTGTTGAGTGACCATGGTTTCCCATGGAACTTCTAACCTTATGTGTTCACAGTGGCTAAACATTTTCTTATGTAATTCCCCTGTGAGCTCAAAGGTCAGATGCACCAAAAGTATTTTCCCTGGACATCTTAAATCTCCTCACAATGCTTTATGTCACACATGCTGAGAAACCTAAATCTTTTTCTTTTTTTTCAGTTGAGCTTTGAGCTATTTTTAAAACGTAATTTGGCACAATGTGATGAGCTGTGACCAATGCCGAAATAAAATCAAATCAGCCACCTCAACTGGCTCGGGCATCTGTTTAAATAAAATTTTATAATTTTTATTTTGCACAAAATTGCAATGGGAGGTATTTCATAATATCCTTATTATATTATCTGTTAAATATATTAAAGTTTGTTTTTTTTATCATAGGAAGTACTGTACTACATCAAGAGATCCAAAAAGGCAAAGTTTCCTTCCTTCTTTTTTTCCTGTGTGACAAATTGCTGCTAATACACTAAATGATCCCTTATATTCTTCTCCCAAGGTCCCAAAAGTCTCTGTAGCATGTTTTTATCTATCTGTCTATCTGGTCCTTCCTCCAAACACTCAGCATAGGAGTTGTGCTTGAGTGAAGCATTATAATAGCTCAAGGAAATGGCACTTCTTGAGAAACTTTCAGTGAGCTGTCAAAGGGAGAAGATTAATGCCTAGCCAAGCTCTCCAGGGGAGCCTTCACCCCCTTCTTCTCCCTCTCCTTCCCAATTTCTCTCTAATTTACCCATTTCTTTCTTCAGTTCCTTTTTCTCTGCTCTCATCTTCCTCACTTAAGCAAAAATGGCATGTACCATGCAAACAAAAGATCTAGTAAAAGGGGTGGCTTTAAATGCCAAACACAGATTAATTTACTTCAGTCTTGGAGAGCTGAAACATTGTTGGTATTTTGATATTTTCTCATGAGACAGGAAATGTTTTGAGTACAATCCAGGAAAAATGCCTCATTATCTCTCATTATTACCTTATATCACTCAGGCTGACACACAGCATAGGCATCCTCTTTGTCTTTTGTCTCTTTTTTGTTCTCAATATCTCAATCTGTCCATCCTCCTTTCAGGTCATTCTTTATTACATTAATTTACAAGTTTCTACTTTTATATTGTGCATCCACATTTATAGATTCACAGTAATGCTTTAGAAAAATACACTTAAATTCTCATATTATACCATTTATCAGCTTCTATCTTGTACATTTTTAGACCTTCAAGCCGCATTGTGTTAAGATCAGTTACTTTACCTGTACAAAACCTTAGATTTCAAGGTAATTGTTTATTTGCTTTAGAAGTGGGCTAAACTAGAACTAAGAAGACATTTTATGAATGTGATTAAGGAAGAAAAGCCTGAACCAAAAACAAGGTTTTTCTGGATGCTCAGTAGAAGTGTTTTCTGTAGAATACACTGAATATTATGCCTGTCTGTGCTTCATTAGCAATAATCTTTTGTAAGAAACACATGTTGCAATACAGCATGTGTTAAGTGTAACCGAGCAAAGTAACTATCCTATGGAAAGGCATGACAGTAAAAATCGATGGTATGGAGTTTCTTATAAATGCTTTAAGTTTCTGCCCTAGTTGATGCAACTTTATATGTCACTTGTTCACTCTTTTACACCTTGCATAATGTATTAGTATATTGGTCTTACTGAATGCTGATCTAGAAAGAAGATGTGAAAGAATTCATTTTGTTTCCAAACAGTGCAATGTGAGATCACTCTACATTCTTCCCTCTTAACTCTCCATATGTCAGACATAAGATCAGTGACACACACATACATACATTTAAAGCCAGTAAATTCTGGCCAGTCCTACTTCACAGCTGCAGAGAAGATGGGAGAATGATCAACTACTCCAGCATTCCTTCTTTCCTCGACCCTCATCTTCTCCAGAGTTCAGAAAAGCATGAAGAAGTCTCAGTGGGATGCCCTGACTCCCTTTTTTTGCAATGGAATGAGCTGTTATCCTGGGGGAATGCTTGTTTGAACTTTTTGAATCAGAATTTGTAACGATACAGAGCAAAGCAGAGAAGATACAGCCATAACAGAGGAATGCACAACAGACTGAGGCGAGGACGGGCCTGATCAAACAGATCCCTTGGAGAGTAATGATGAACCTCAGAGTGCGACCTCCTCATCCACAAAGCGTGGCTACATGTAAGATGGCTTTTGTCTCCCAAACTTTCTAAGTTTGTGACCTCGATTTATCATTTGCATCCAAGCAACATAAACAAGCATGTTGTTTGTGCAGCATTCCTCGGGCCACCCACCCTTCTCTTCCACTGACAGCAAAGAGAGTGAATTAAGCTCTTGAGGCAGTCTATGGTTTTCTGTAGAACACTCTTTGAACAAAGAAAACAGACTGAAACCCCCTCCTAGCAGAATTTTATGAGCCAAGATATGTAGTTTTTAACCCAATTCCAAATTGCTGTTGTACATTTGTGTTGGCTCTGCTGAAGTGGTAGTGCAGCACAGATGACAGGGCTAATTACATAGCTCAGAAAGTGTACATGGAGAAACGAAAACAGTCATGTTTTTTTCTGAATGTTGGACTGAAGCAGACAGCCAGTGGCAATGACCCCAATATCACACCATATTTATCCTTCTGACAGAAACCAGCACCCTTATGCTGATTTTGTGCCACTAGGGCTCGCCTGTATTGCAGTGCTGTTTATAAGTTTGGCCAAGTCAAACTAATGAAGTGAAACAAATAGTTCTTCACTCATAGACCATCCTTATGATTAGAGTCAGGTGAAAGTAGGCCAGCTCTGCTCTTAAAAGTACAATGTTCTTATAAAAAGGATAAAAAATACCAGCCTGCATCTAATATCAATGTAAGTTGACTGTGGATTACAAGGAATGAAAAAAAAAAACATATTTAAGTTCCCTTCCCTGCCCTGTTAAATTATTTTTTTTGCTGTATCTAATAAATGTGTCGAAATGCACTTATTGTTACAAAGCAAGTATCAGTTTTATAATGTGTTTGTGGCTGTGGAGAGATGTTTGAGAAAAAGAGAATCATAACCAGTGGAAAGAGAAAGTCTTTGTAAGACAATCAAGCTGAGGATACAGAGCATTGGCTCAAGTTACAATATGTTTAATTTAACTTTGGTTTGTAAATGTCAATTTTCTTTAACAAAACAAAAAGCGTCATGCTTTGGATTGTTTTGGGCTGAGTTCTCAATACAAAGATCAAAACATAAAAAAATCTGGAAAGCAGGATTAGTCACACATGTATTATATCTGTACTTTTCAGTGGAAATTCAAATGCTTTGTATGACTAACCATTATAAGAAAAACTGCATTAAGTCAGTGTGTAATACTACAACTTAGATACTTTTAAAAATATTTTTGCAGTATTTTTTGCAGTTTAAATGATAAATTTATTATAGATGCAGTGAATAATTAACTGATATGTAGAGATAAGATTTTTAGCATGCTAAAATTCCTAATCTTTTATGCTAAATTCAGTCTACAAAACTATAGGTGGTGTCACAAACTAGACTTAATCATTGACTGACCTGACAAATATTTTAAAAAAAGTTTTTCTTCACAGTTCTCTCTCTTGAGTCTATGACAACATGCACTGAACATAGTTTTGTTACAATTAGCAGGTGGTGACTGCTAACTGACCTGCTAATTTGCTTCAGATCTGAGCCAGATGTTTGCAACATCCAACATTATTAAATAAAAATGTGACATTCTGAACTTGACTTTGACAAGTTCTAGTAAATCACATCTCGTGCAGGACAGTCGAGAAATTAGGTATAGAATGACCAAGATGTTTTCTTATTCTAATTGTCCACTTTTATGCTGAATATTTTAAGAACTGTTACTGTTACTCTACAGTTTGAAACACCATACAGTGACCATACAGTTGAAATACAAATAATACATTTTATAAACATAATTTTCAGTAAAGATCAGGCTTAAGAAATTGCACAGACCTGAAAATGTACACATGATCATTATCCAGCTCTTTGTTTTAACCATGCCTTTTTCACAATCTGGTTTGGCATTTGTTCACATCAGGAGTGATTAAGCAGCTTCACCCTGCAGCTTTAAGTGTTAAAGGTGTGTAGGGTGTTATTAGCTGTAACACCGAGTGACCTCCCCTAAGCAGCAGTGTCCCCTTTAACCACAGAGGTCACAATGAGCTTCAGCTTAGCTAGTCATGTGACCTGGAGAGGTCAAAGAGTAGAGGTTAAAAGTTCAAGTTCACTTCCACAGGAGGCAGAAGTTTGGGTGAAAGGATTTCGAATTCAGTCACATTTTGCCAGTGAAAGTTAAGCTGTTCTGTTGCTGTGCAAACATTGACCACATACTGTATTTGGGAGTGCAGAGCACTTCTGTAAAAAAAGCCTGAAATGTCTCCTTCTCTTTGCCCAGAAGATTGTAGGTAATTATTGATAAGTTGAGGCTTGTTGATTTGTCTGTCCATCTGAATAAAGCAAAGGCTCAGAAGTTTCTTTTTTTCTGACTTCAAAGACAATTACTGGCACATGTGCACAAAAACAGTCTCCTTCAAAGTGTGTTAGCGTGCATACATAATTTTTTTATTTTTTTGTTTCTTTGATGAGCTTCTCTGTTTCTTGTTTTTATGTAAAAGCCATTTCCTGCCTCCAATCCATATTTTCTTGTAGACTCACAAACACACCTGCACAGATGTGCACACAACACTATACTGTCATTTCCTTTCTTCACTTGTATTATGTGCCAACACGGGCTGATTTTGTCGAATTAATACTATCATTCCTGGTGATTTAGTCTATCTTTACAGATACATTGTAAGCACAAAACTGTAGCATGAGGTGATGTATTTAAGGTTTTCTGGTCTGTTGAGCCTTGATCAAACCACTAAAACTAACTTATGTGGCCTGAAGGAATTTTCACTTTTTTTTTCAAATATTTGACAAATTTTAAATTTGTAGAAGTTACATAATCAAAAAGGTTTGGAGGTAAGTAAAACAAGACAAAATGTTTTGTAGAACATAAATCTCTTACTATTCTACAATCAGCAGATTAACTGCTGATAGGCAAGAGTGTCATGAATAAAAAGAGCACTTGGCAAAGCCTGAGGCCCTTTTTACACCAGACCAATCTCCTGAAAACTTTAGAGATAATTCAGTGTTTATTAGGAAAAAGTTATACACATTAACTTGTGCCTGTTTTATTTGCTATAGTTTCCATGCCAGGTCACTAGCTGGTGCTGACACACGCATGCGCACAGACAGCAGTTTCACAATTATGAACGCAGTTACAGCCAAGAAGGTGAATACATGGACATTTGTTTAGACTAACAGTGAGGTTGGGTTGCTGCTACGCTTTGAAAAAGGTGATTTACACAAACAGCACTTTGCTATCCACCGTTGTTATTGTTGTTGTCTACTCATGCATTCACAAACTATTCACTGCAGCCATCTATGTTGCACATGTGCAATTTAACACTTTGTGGCTTCCTTTAAAATGCAACACGGAGTATCTGAAAAGTTCAACTCTGAGATCAGAATTCAAAAGGTTTTGTGTCAGAGAATTCAATTAGACTGAAAGTCATATACACAAAAGACCGAAGCACAACAGAAAGGTCCAGGTGTCATTGAAAAACAGCATTGTTTAAACTGGGGCTTGGTTGTCCTAATGAGAATACTTTATGCCTTGTTTTTTATGCAAAATTTCACTAGATAATTAATATTTTTAAATTAATTTCTTCATGCAAAACTGAAAATAAATAAATAAAACGTTCAGCATCCTCAGTGCATGACACTGTCAAAGGTTTCAGGGAGTCTGTGGAAATCTCTGCATAAAGATCTAAACTGGAAACCATTTTTGGATATGCATGACCTTTGAGACCTCTGGCAGCACTGCATGAGAACTGATCTCGTCACTCTGATCAATATAGCTATATGAGCTCAGGAGTACCTTGGAAAATCATTGTCAGACAGCACAGCCCCCCACTGCAACCAGAATTGGAACCTGAAATGGTATTATGCAAGGGAGAAGCTATAAATCAACTTTACTGGCACTGTTTTCTCTGAGTACAGGGTCATTTCAGATAGACAGAATACATGCTGCCTGATTAAAACATTTTATCTAGCTTTCAGTAAGAATAAATAAGGAAAAAAAAGAACAACTCGTACACACCAAAGACAAGAAAGACTATCCAGGCTTAAAATCTACACTTTGATATAACATAGGAGGGGGTACAGAACAAATGGCCTGGATGACCTCCTATATGTGATGGCACCATTGTTTAAAAAAATGTATATATTTTACATTTCAGACTTGTGCATGTTGTACCATCAATGTGACACATTTCCCAAAAATATTTATGGTTATTTTATCAGAACAATGCTTAACCTCAGTCATCACAACTTACAACAGTGTAGCTTGACCAAAACACAGTGTGTGTGCATTGACTGGACTTCCTGGACATTAAATCTGTCTCTAACAGAGACTGCAGACTGTATAATAATGAGGACACTCACCTGACCACCTCTAACTGTTAGTGGCAACAATATTTACAGATTCTTCTTTCAAAACTGCAACGTTAAGTGTCTTCATTTTCTTAGTATAAATTAATGTTGATTTGGTGCTTTTAGTTTTAGGTTGCCTTTTTTTTTGCATTTTTTGTTTGTTTTCCTTTGTTTTTAACTACAAACTCCTAATTACCATTGATTAGCCAGATAACTGTAATTTGTTATGTCAGATGTGCAGTGGTGCTACTATCCTCATAAATGACACCTGGGAAGTTGAAGAATTGACAATGGCAAGGTTGGTTTATGAATGCATTCAGCTAATGCATATTAAAATTAGGTGGATATTGCAGATGCCACCTTTCAATAAATGCTTATATGTTCACACAGAGGTTATGTTATATCACCAAATACAATGAGATCTTTGTTAAGCTGCTGGTGTTCCCCATTATTAATTCATATTAACCAAACAGAGAGGACCCAGTGCTCAATCACTATGTAATTACAAAAAGTAAACCAACATTATATAATCAGCTGAGAAAAAACAATTTTTTAACAGGGCAGACACTCATACACTCCAATTCATCTCTGTGACTACCTTAGATGTCAGTGTAGAGGTGTATCAGTGCTGTTTCACTTTCAACATTTTCCAAATTTTTGTGCTTAGATTTATGACATTTTTCCCACCATTCCACCCTTGTAGTTACACACAGGATCCTTATGCACAGGAAAGGCACATAGCACCTGCTTTGAGCAAGCTGGATGTAAAAGGGTTTAAGCTTCATTCACTATTTGGCTAACAGCTCCCTACATACTTTATTTCCCCTGTGCATCCACTCAACACCCACTCACTAATCTCTCTGGCTCATTGATTGCAATCAATTGTTGACTTCTGGCAAAGTAGCCTTCGGATCATCTCATCTGTGCCTTCCTTCCCCATCCGTGCCTGCTGATTTCATCACTTCCCGACCATTCAGCAATTGGACATTAAGGAGTCTACTCACAAAGGACTGCCATGTGCTTCATCCGTGTCAGGATTAAACTGTTAACCAGGGTGTGACGAGTTGGGAAGGCCTTGCCTTTGAAATGCAAAGTGAACATAAATGAGAAGTAATGAGGATGATGTTTTTTTTTCACCTTTTGATGAGTATTGGTTTGAATTTTGTTAAGGATTTTATTCATTGCTCTATATCAACTCAATTATGGAGGTTTTTTTTTTAAGTCTAGATAACCTGAGGTCTGGTAAGACTTCTAAATGGTTTTGTTACAAATGTTTTACCACCTTTTTCTTAAGTTCCAAAAAATATTATAATAGCCATAGTGGAGGAATGGCATTGCTGGACTGTTGCGTTCCAGTTCATCATCATAAAGGAATGTAGTCATCCAGAAAAAAAAAATGTTAATGAAGAACACAGGGGCTCAAGAAGCATAATCCCTTACCCTACTTAAGCTTGAGCCAATTTTCCTCTTTGATTGCACATTAACCAGGTCACTTTTAAAAGTGTGGTTAAAGGAAAGACGACAAGATGCATATGAGAAAAGAGCTTTTGCAGAAAATTTACTCAAAATGTCTTTGGTATTTCTGGTCTTGTGGAGACAAAAAGGCACAAATGGTCAGGAGTTAGTGGTTTACAATACCCAACAGATTTCTGCTTTGAACCAGTCTGCCGTTTTAGAGAGAATGGGCCCTAAAATCCGAGGTGACAGATGAGGCAGGAAGTTTGAGCCGCTTGGCCACCAGGATGTCCTGTGTGATTCACTTTCAAAGTGACAGTAGCCAAGCTGTTTTAGGACAGCTGTTGAACCCGGCAGACTGAGCTGGAGTGTCTGTAGACACTCATTACACCTAAACCAGCTCCATTTCAAGGAGATAAGCTGTAAGCCATCAAAAGGCTCCATGCTGACACGAGAACTAACTCCAAACAAAGCAATCATGAGGTGCACACATATAAACATGAATAATGAATGACTGCATGTTGAATAAATGCATTTCCAATCGTTGCATGTTGGCTAAAAAGGTGCTGGTTTTGTGTGTGTTGAAAAATCAAAATTTATGTTAATTTCTCTGCCTCAGAATACAGCAGTGCAAGCAAAATGTTTTGCATTTCAATGACAAATCCACATTGAGCCTCCACTCAGACATTTAAATCCAAAGTTAGAATTTCAATTGGAGAATTTTCATTTCAGAATCCCTCATGTCCCCCAACTTACTAAGCTTCAGTCTCACTGACACCCTGTCTTATTGTGTGGGGTGTGTTAGTAAAATGTGCATTTTACTGACTACTTCTTAATGAGGGTGACAGCTGTTTATCTGTAACATGCTATATAAGTAAACTATTCCAATGGCAAAAAAAGCCTTGCAAATATGTTTGCTGAAATGCAGTCTGAAGTTTCATGCCAAAAAATCTGCAGCTGAGGAGAGGACATGAGTGAACCAAGGACCTTGGGCCAAAAGATGGTCACCACAAAGAAAAAACAAGCAAGAAAAACAAAACTTTTCAGGAAGCAATTAGTTCAAACCATTGCACTTTTATTAGTATATTAAACTAGAATGCATTAAAAAATAGGAGAAAGTACCTATCTTTCATCACATACCCCATTTTACAAAAGCCTCCATCAACATGTTGAAGTCCACTTTTCTAGAAGCGGGTCACTGCCAAATCTTTTTTTATTATTATTTTCATATAAAAATAAGCCCTCTGTTTTATTCTTTGCCAGGAAGTTACTTCTTTGTATTTACATCAGTGCATTTAGAATGAGAATTGTAATTTAATCAAATAGTGCATTATTTATTTGCATTTTTCTGGGGCAACATATTCTAGTGTCACAAGAAGAGATGAGTGGGAAGGATGAGAGGCAGAAAGATTAAATGAATTTAATAAGAACAAGTTGAGAAAGGGGAACAGGATTATGAAGATTTAGGTGAAGCATGCCAAAAGGTTTTTGGCTGGTGGCCTTCTGTCTGTGTTTGTGAGGTTGCCTCTGGCAACCACACACAAAGTGATTTAGTCAAAGATAGATTACACTCCAGTTAGACTTTAACCACATTCTTCTTCTCTCTGACCTGAAAAAGCTTGCAAACAATGTAGCATTTGAATATATTCACGTTTGATAAATAAGATTAGTTTTTACTGCAATTTGCCATTATGTACAACTACTTTCTTATCTGGCAGTTCCCCTCTCACAAGTTTTGCCTAGCATACACTCATTACCTACTAAGAATATTCATCAATAGAACATACACATGCAGGGAATAATTAACGTCCGCCACCAAAGGCAAAAAAGAGCGATAATGTAGCCTGTAAGATTAGTGGCTCATCAAGGTAAGGCTAGGTTCAGTTTGCAATTTTCTGCATCCCAAAGCTGATTTTCTTCTTACTTCTATCTTCTATCTATCAAGATAGTGATTTGTGCAGAACATTTATTGTTGATGGGGTTATAAGTTCAAAATCACATGTGAAAGTACTGTTTCTAAGCCAGTAAATAGCCCTGAAAAAAAAAAAAAATTAAAAAAGACATGTTGACACTGAGTCTTTCTGTCTCCTCAACACCATGGCATTCACTGAGAAGACACTTCAAGTGCAATTTCTCATTAGAAAAGATACTTGTGGAGCCTAAAAACAGAAGCTGAATACTCCAGAGCTTGTTCCTGTCAACTGCTGAAGATTAGGGGCTAACGTGAGTGATTAGATTGTATGATTATTATTATTATTATTAGACTACCTTGGAATTATAAAATATTTTCCTGCTGTTCATATGGATTGAGAGTGTAAGAGTGCACATCATTCTTGTCAAAGTGCCTCATGTTATGTAAGAGTCTGGATAGCAAAACATTACCTTAGGCATCATAACAAGCTGACTTGTTTTTATTTCTGTTCTATGTTTATTATAGATCTACTCATGTTTCAATATAGTGCCAGTGATGTCGATGAGCTTATGAATTTACACTTTCACCGCCATTTTATTTATTTTTTTGCCAACTTCCTTTTTTTTTGGTCTTTATGATTATTTTTGGTTCTGTCATCCCAACTTTACTCAGACAGAATAATTGAAGGAGTTGACTGAGGAAATGAAACAAAGGGGTATCAGAAGGTAGAATTCTTAAATTATAACAAAAACAACCAAAAAACACCATAACAAAATAAAAACATTAAAATGAAAACAAAAGAAGCATAAAAAAACACACTTGTAAATCCCTATGGTGTAGCAGTTTTGTTTTTTTTTTTCATTTGTTATCTATCAATTTATCTGGAATATCATTTCTTTAAATGCAGCAATTATGCTTCTGAAGTCAAATTGTCATTCATCACATTCTCTTTTACTGACTGTGATGCAGAGGACAGAAAAAGTCTAACTCTGGCAACAAATGGATGATTGTAACTAATCTGGCCACGGGCAAAGATGAGGTTGCCTCAACTTTTTTAAATCATCAGATTTGGCAGAGCAGACACCTCTCTGCAGGAATGTTGATTTTATCAAACAGGTGCTCACTGAAAAAGCCAATCTGGTCTTTAAACCAGAACTGACATGTTGTCTTAATGGAGTGTGCAGCTTGATAAGTATTGATTAATGCTGAAAGGCAGTTAGAACGCTCAAAGCTACAGATTGCACTTTTATGCACCTCTTAGCCGAACTGCATTTATTGAATCTAAGCCCCAGGAACAACTGCTATGGTTAATATATATCTCACCCATTGTTTTTTTTTTTAAATATTATTTCATCACAAAATGTTTCTTTCTCTCTTTTTTAGTGATATAAGCCCAGACATGTACTGCTTTCCATTATTTGAATAGCAACTGAGCATGTTGTAGCACTGTGGGACTTTTCTGGAAGGTTTTACAACAGCAGTTTGCTAACTCAGCCTATTACCATTTATGTGTTTTTATTACAAGTGCAGAGGTCTCAGGAAGACTAAGTAGAAGTGTATAATTTGGCTTATCTGATTGTCTTAAAAATCAGACAAACCCAATTAACAAACAAACAAATGAACAAAGAGCAGTTTATTTCTCAGTGGCACAATGTTGTGAGAAAACTGTGACTCCGGAAAAACCTCTGTACTGTACCTCACCTGATGTACTATCCAGCCTCATGCAAAAATCACTCTCGCATACTGCCTCTCTCTATCACTTTTACAGGCACATTTGAATCAAGCAGTGAGGAACATTAAAGGGACAACTGTCTGAATGACTGAATGTTGTCACTTTAACGGACTGATAAAGCCAACAATGCAACATAGTCAAGGTTAGAATTTATAGCTTAAAAAAGAAGTTGCTGTTTTAACATCACATCTTCTTCATGAATTGTTATGGGTCTGGGTCGTAGCTGTTTTGCAGACCAGACATCTTAGCTCATGAACTGATGCCCATAAATTCACCTAAACATGGTCAAGTTTGGGTCTTTGCTAAATACTCAGTGTGATCAATCAAATGTGTCAACTTAACAAAACAGAAATAACACCAATCCACCACTGATAACATCCATACACTGTTCAATAAAGTTCTTATCTTATCTTATCTTATCTTATCTTATCTTATCTTATCTTATCTTATCTTATCTTATCTTATCTTATCTTATCTTATCTTATCTTATCGTACCTTACCTTACCTTACCTTACCTTACCTTACCTTACCTTACCTTACCTTACCTTACCTTACCTTATCTTATCTTATCTTTGACTGCAAGCATGAGTTTAAATTAAATCTTGCTATATAGACACACAGATAAAATTTCATTTCTAGTGTTAGCCATACCCTTAAAAATGTTCCTCTACAAAAAAACAAAACAAAAAAAAAACAGTTCCCCATCTCTTCAAGAAGCCGATAAACCATCAGTTGTTGCCATTGTGCAATTTTGGGCCTGTCACTACCTTGCTTGTGAATTCAGAAGCTAAACAGTCAACAGTGAGTTGACACCCATGGGTTCTTAGATAAATCAATACACAAATCTTACACAAATCAACTGAGACAGAAAAAAGGCATCTCCTGGCTGGCTTGAAAGTGTTTTATAACATGACATCTGATTGAAAGGCCATATATCACCACCTGATCACCCTCCTATCAACAAAAAACATTTAAAATTCACCTTACCACCAGCATGATTGCACACAACCTTGGGGTAAGACTCTAAAATAAGAGGATGGTGTGAAATGTGATTTGGTCATAGTTGTCGTACTTCTTTTGTTTAAGTAAAACTCCAAGTTTTTTTCTTTAATCTGTATAAAAAATGAAGACCAATATATATTTGAACTTGCTTTATAGGTTGTTTGTCATAAGTTGTGTTTCACATCTTTTTCTCATTTGTAAAATTAAACCCATCCTTGTGTCTAAAAATTCAATCAAGAAAGTGAGTACAGGCTGGAAGTGGGGACAATTCTGAGAACTGAAAAAATAAATAAATTTGTTCTTATATTCTAAGGACAAGAGCTCCAGTCCCCCTCCCTTGCACACACCCCTCCCTGTGACCACCTTTCAATTTGCCAGATTAGCACCTCTGTTGCAATCCTGGCATGTTCCAAGAGACACACAGCGACACCGTCCAAAACATTAGCACTACCCCCATTCCACACCTTTATTGCTCCGACCACTCCCAGTCTCCCCAATCTTATTAAACTAATTAAGTATTTCCCCCTTTCCACCAATCTCATTCCATTTCATTTAGTTGCATCTGCCATACCCAACCTCATCTTTAATTGATTTAAGGTAAACCTGATGGCCTCTGTACTGTAGCCCTTTGCGCTCAGCCCTCAGTATGTGATAGAGAAGAGCTTGCTATTAAGAGTGAGTGTGTTCAAACTGTCTCTCCTGAAAGAACAAAAAATGCTTCTATGAGACCCAAAATATTCAGTTTCCATGGCAATATGGACTTAGTCAAGCTTCAAGTAGCATACCATATGAGTGTTTTAGGTTTGACTTTTTCTCAACCAAAAGAAGCAGCAGAGAATACGCCAAGCATGTTTTATTTTAAAATCCTGCAAACTGATGATGTGCATTTTTATGAATATGTAAAACAGTATTCAGGTATGTCATTTTGTTTATGTCAAAACTATTGTACTATTGTAAATACTAATAAAAAAGAAAAAAAATATTTTACAGATTTATTTGTGTGATATTGTTTGCCTCCTTCACAGTACAATTTTTATGTATTTTAAGCCATCTTAACCATTCATTAATAATGTGCAATGTCATAACTAAACTATTTCTGAAATAAAATAATCTTCTTGCAACTACATATTATATCTAACCACTGTGTTCAGCTGTATGTTGTAAACAAACATTTTTTATGTCTTGACAGTATAAAAGACGGTGTCCGGTTTTCTGTGTATTTTATTCAAGACAGATTATTTCTTCATTTTTACTTTGTAGCTGGAAAATCTTTCCACTGCAAACCAAGAACACAACACCTTAAATTAGGCTTTCTTTGACATGTCTATCAATCACAGCACATTCCATGGATTGCAAGGTAAAATTTTAAATAAACATATACGGCTCACTGTTAATCTTCTCGGTTCTTGGTGTTTACACCAACACATAAACACGAAGACAGAAGAAAGCAACGCTCCCCTTGTCTGAGGCTGCAGCTGAGGCTGTGACCTTTCTCGTTCAGGAAGGAATACTTACAGTACATATGATGAGAGAAATTTTATGACACTTTCTTTATAGGATGCAGGATACCCCTCTCCAGAAGTGCAGCTGCACATTTCTTTTAAATAAAGTATTTTTTTTTATCCCTGTCATTTCAGATACAACCCATTTTTCAGGTAATGCCCGACAGAAAACAGGTCATCTGTGTTGGGAAAATGTAACTAAGTCAGAAAAGCAGGTCTGCTTTATATTTAAAGCAAAAATGTCACATTTAATTAGCATTCTTTTATTAAATTGCCTGGTAAAATTAGATCACATAAGTCTGAAGAATATTCTCTCCTTTGAGTTATTAGCTGTGGCTCTTCATGTTGTCTTGTTGGATTTTTCTACAGGAGGAAAGAGGTGAGCTGCATTCCCAGCAGATAAACTGGTATTTGTTCCCATCAACCTTTAAGTGTCTGTCAATGTGCCAGAACCATTCATCTGTGAGCAGATTTCTGTGTCTGAACTGCATTTTAAATTCACTCACTCAGTCACTCAGTTTCTGTGCTCCCTTAATCCCTCAGGTAAATCGGAATTCCTTTTTTTTATTGATAAAAAAAGAAGCTGTTTTCAAACTAAAACGCTGTGACCCTTCTCAGTCATCAAAGGGTCAGTTGTTTCACATATTTAGTATTGTTTCATGACATGGTACTCTGCAGTTCTACTCAGCATGGTTCTGCTTTGTTTCATTTCCCTCTGCAGACAGTGTACCTTTTTGATGAGACCGGGATCGGATGTTTGTCACTGCAGCTTGTGTGAAGCTGCAGCCTTACAAGGCAAACAACTTCCTAGTTTGTATGTTTATTACATTACATTGATTTATTAGTCAATTTTATCCAAAGTGAGTTACATGCCAAGAGGAGAGGTGTAGTTTATAAAAGGGTATGAAGTAGTTATTGCACTGAAGGAGATTGTGACAGGCTTTTAGCACAGAAAGGTTTAAATATCTTTTGGAACTGAACATTATAGACGATTGATCCATAAATCTGAAGTTTAGATGAATGAACATCCTCATATATTTATGTCATGCACACAACATGCAGTTTGAGTGAACAATTGAGATATTCATGAACGATGTTGTAAATCATCTTTTGGACTTTTAAACGATTTCATAAAACAAGGAGCTGTGCCATTGCCATAGGTGATTCTGTCTTTCCAAGCAGTTGTTGCAATGTTGCCAAATCCCTGTAGGGTAGAAGTTTGGCTCGCATCACAGAATTCAAGGATTCTTCGCCACCTTTTCTGATGTCCCGTAAAGGAACTATAATTTGTTTTACAAAACTTCCTGTCTCATGTACACTTCATACAAATGATCGTCTTGTCTTTCTATTTCAAACTCCTAAAATGTTCTAAAAACACATTTGAACATTTCTATGTTCATGAGTGAAGCAGTTACGTAATCTTTCACCTGAGCTGTTTGGTTGTGCTGGCTAATTGTAGCAGCATACTGTATATATGCAGCTTACACCACAACTCCAACGTCCACCGCAGCTGGTAAAACATAAGGTTCTTTACGACTGTAGAAGTCTACGGATGCCACAAATTTGCTGATTTTCTTTTTACTTCCAAAACTGAAGCATGAATCTGACAACACCTTTAATAATCATTTGTTGATTAGTCAGGCTGACTGTGTTCCATGAGGCTGCAGTCATTTGATCTGTATTCAACTCCTGATATAGTTCCTTAGTTGCTCATTCAATAATCATTTTTTGGAATTACATTTTACATGCTGCATGTTTTTTTTTCTCTGCCTTGTGCTTTTCATTAAGATTATTAACTTAACTTAATTAGGAGATATTTACAATTGCATTACAATTTATTTTGATCTAAATATGGTATATATAGGGTATTTGCAAATCTGTTAGTTTAAAATATTTTTTTTTTCTGTCGATCATTGATTTTTACCACCCTTTGTATGCAGGACTGGTTTTTAGCTAAGGGCTTGTTAAATATTAAGTTTGGTTAAAGGTTTGGTTAAGCTCTAAGGCAGTTCAACTTCAATCTGTTTGGCATTATTATTTTACCATTCAGCAAGGATGATGTTTAAACTTAACTGACTGGGTAATCTCCATAACAATATTTAATGTCATTAATTTCTCTTTCTGAATAACTTTACTTTGTCGGTAGATTTCACACTATTACTGCAGTCCTCTGCAAGACGGTAGGTAAAACTGAAGTTAACGCCTTCACAAGAATAGCAGGGTGAATGGGTGGAGGGTGCAAATTACTCCTGTTTAGCTGGTGCTAACAGCTGTTCAAATGTTTTCCAGGATAGTCACACGTCCACTGTCCTAAATGTCATATCATTTTGTTGGTTTTCAACACTCTGGTTTTCAAGCTTCCCTCCCCCAGTTAAACCAACAGAGGATCTTAAAAACAAATCCACACCCTGGCCACACATCCCTCAGCCACAATCAGTGCTAGATTTTAAAGTCCGGGTCCTGACTTTTCTTTTCACAAACTATGGAGGGCAGAACCCCCTTGAAGGATTAGAGCAAGGCAGGAAGAGACACACAGGGCAAGAAGGAGAAAACGGAAGGATGAGCTCCTGTTAATAGCTGCTCGAGTAGCAGCTGACAGAAGCCACATTGTCAATAGGGTGTGAAATTCCTGCTTAGATGGGACCCCCGTCTGGCAAATAGCTGAAGAGGCAGATAGGAGGCGGAAACGCGTCAGCCTGTCTGCCCACTGCAGCCTCCTGAGCCTTCCCTCCATACCACTGGACAGTGGACAGTCTATCTGTAGTCGCTGATGCCCAACCAATCTCCCCACTTACCTCTTTTGGCAACCAGCAGGGAGACTGCCATAAAGGACAACAAAACAGTGGGTGAGGAAGCTCCGCTGTTGTTCTATGTGACCTGAAGTGCTGCAGGAATAGCTATTATGAAAAAAAAAACACTGCTACTTTAGATCAAAATACAACAAGAATGCATTTTAAGTGTTATTGTTTCTGCATAATAAAGTATGTTTAATTTCTAATGTTAGAAATCCAATGTTTATAAACAAAACAAAAAGAGAATAAAAGACTCTGTTGTCAGGCAAAGTGCACTCCATCACCAAAACATAATATTAATAAATAAATATAAATATTCAATATTTAATATTCTGAAAAATTTACTTAACATCATTGTCCTGCATGGAAAGGAGAGTGTAATTCTTTGACAAAACATGAAAAACCAACAGAACTATGACAAGTCTTCTCGTTCTACTATGTGAATGAAGTAGACTGGCATAACACTTGTAACAGAGGACTACGAAACTGATTAGGTTGACAAATGACCTGGTTCCATCCCATTACCAAAGACCTTCACCTTTTTTGGTGCCAGGGTCACACCACTCCAGTTTGTCTCACCTCCAACTCTGTGACACATTTCTCCAATAACATCCTATTAATTAGGTTTGTGCATCACATTGTACGGAGGTGGGACAGTTCTTTGCCTGGAGCTGGCCACCCCGTCTCAGGCGGATAGACAAATGCAAATCTGTTTATTTCATCAAGTGTGGATTCAATTTTCGAAGATCTTTTTAATCTAGTACACCTTTGCCCCAAGCACACAGGAGACCACATAGGATTTGATGAGAAATAGAAGGGCAAAAGGAGAAGGAGAGGAAAATAAAGAAAAGGAAAATAAAGCAAAGGTGGGTCTCTGTTAGAAACGGAGCAAAACTCCTTATCATAAGACCTTGGAGTGTTTATATGAAATCTTGCCAGGATCTTTGTCCCATCGGCACCGCATGGGAAATGTCTGAATATTCACACAGAAAAGCAGATAATCCCCAAGACAAAATGATAAACAATGACTGATAGTGCAGGATTAAGACAGGGAAAAAGGGAAAAGGAGAAGGGATTGATGTCATAAGTCTTTCTGTATCTGTGTGTGCTGTTTATTGTCTGTTTTGCCAGGGTCTTTTCTCATGCTTGCCTGCAGAATGTGTTTTGCTTCTCCAGTGTATGCTGCCAAATGAGAAAACAGGAGACTGGCAACAAAGACATAACATCATTTTGTGGTGGAGTCAGTAAAAGGGGCTATCACAGTCCCTTGTGAGAAGTTTCTTGAAAGGATGAGAGAAGAAGTGTCTCTAACTTGTTCACTGGGATGTGTAAGATTGCTCACATACATCCACACACACATACAAGAATGCATTCACACAGAGACTTAAAATCTCATTTTGATCTGCAATATACTCAGACACACCAAACACATGTCCCACAAAACCGTTTTTGCACTCACACACCAGCTCTCTTCTCATTTATCCAGATGAGTAAACACAAACTGTCACTTTATATGCATAAATAATACACCCGACTCAGATTTTTTTCCCTGAACTGATGATTCTAGTGATTAAGTGCTATAGAATGTGCTTGCTGAGCTAAAAGAGACACCTCATCTACCCTCGATGCCTAATTCTAAGTCTGAATGGGTGTAGGCCAGAATGTGTTAGCTGTAACCGATGACAGACAGCTAGTGTTAGTCTTACACTGTCAATGCTGAGACATGCAATGATATGACATAGTCTGTTATCACATGAATGTGAATCAGCCCCCAAAAGCAACAAACTACAAATCACAGCAACGAAAGCAACAAAGACGTGTTTTCCATTTTAGGAAAAGGTTAGTGGGGATGAGTACAAAAAAAAAAAACTGGGTTCAAAAAGAAATGTTGTCTGTTTGTATGTCTTTATGTGGCAGGATGCAATTTTGTCAAAAAATGTGTTTTGTGAGACAACTTGGGTGTCCTGTCCTGTGCTTGAGCAAACCAAATTTTTAGACGTGTGTGTTTTCAATTATAATTTTGACAAATGTTACCATAAAAAATAAAAAAGTGGGCAATTACACCACGGGGAAGTGCATCCTCTTTTTAGAGTATGAGAGACTTAATCACCCAACATTCTAAAGCTGTTGTACATATTTTATTTTGTTATGTTTCCTCTCTTTTTGAACAAGTCAAGCCTTTGAACAAGTCAAGTCTTTGAACAAGTCAAGCCTTTGTAAAAGAAGCCAAAGAATAGTAAAAGTTATTAAATTGTTTGCAATGGATGTCAGATGTAGAAAACACGCTTAGTAACTTTCTTAATCAGGTGAATCCTGTTTGTAACATACACACCTGTGGTTTATATCACTCCAATCAATTTAAATTGAGAGCATCTGCTCCTTCTAATTTCCCTTAATGTAATAAAAAATTTAGATTAAGTCAGATACAGTAATGGACTAAAAGACTAAACTTTTTGGCATCTTAAATGAGAGCAGTGGTAGAGAAGATTAAAGCCAAACTACAGATATTACTCAACAAACTAATTACTAGGTTGATAAATAAAACTAAACACCTTATGTGTAATGTTTCTCATTTTTATTGAAGGTAGTGGGGCAAAAAAAGTCAGGCTTGATCTTAAAATTTGAAACATTTTATCATTTCTACACATTTATTTGCAAATTCTCAAAACTATTCCTTAAGATCGCAGACAATTTAGATCCACATTTTTCCAAAACCGTGCTCCTTTGTATTCAAAAACTGAGTTACTACATATTAAGTCATTTAATCTTTTGTTTTAAAAACTTTAATGTGCAAAAAAGGCAATTTAGTCTCAGGTCCTTACTATTTTTTAGCTAACAAAAAGCAGTCTTTTTGAAAATGACTAATTTACAAACAATCAATTTACTTGTTTTTGTATTCAACAAATAAATAGTTAAAGATTACTACATCATTTGAAATTAACTGTTAGTTAGTACTGTTTTATATCTATTCTCTGTTTTATTATCTTGTGTTTTAACCAGTCCATGTTGACTCTTGATTGGTACCTGGCTATAATGCATCTAACAATTTTAGACAAGTCGTTGAGAATTTCTAAAAGTAGTCTATGGCAAACCATTTGAAATAGTAAAAATGACATTTAAATTTTGCCAGCTGAATACTTTTAAACTTTAATTGGAAGATGCCTGGACATACCTTTACAAATGAGTCCTTTTAATTCTGCTTTGGCAAAAGATACATACTGTTACCCTGTAAAAGAGACCAAAAAGAAGCATTTATTTCAAACTTCTCCAATATGACTATTTTATGTATATTTTCACCTAAACAACAACAACAACAAAAAACTACAATACAATTGTGATTTTGTGACTATGTTTTTATAAATGCACTTGCAAATGTGTATAAATTGTCAAAATACACTATTAAATAAGATCTGATTAAGGTCATGAAAAACAAGGTCATGAAAAACAAATATATTCTCAAAAATAATATGGTCCCTTTTCTCTCAGATGAACAGCATGAGAGTTTGTGGTCTATCCCTGCTCTGTGTGGCTAACTGTTTTGATGACAAGTCCCTGCTGCCCTCAGGGACCGGACAGACAGTCTTGACACACACCACACCGCTGTACTGCAGCACCTCAGAGGGTCACAGTAATCCTACCGTATACCATTACACCCAATACAGACTAAACACAAGGCCAGGTGAGAGAATGACAGAGTAGTGCGTGTATGAGTGTTTTTGTGTGTGTGAGGTCATAGCGTTCGTGTATCTAAGCATGCATTTTTTTGTGTTACATCAATGCGTGTACATGTGCCTGTGTGGGGCCTGCTGGCCTGTCTCACCCCGTGCCTCCGCTAACACTCCGTGCTTGTGGTGAACAACAGCGAGTGTGTGTGTGAGCCTGCTCATGTGTAAGTCTACATAATACAGAACAGCCTTGCCTCCCACCCCTGCTTGCAAAAAAAGAAAGAAAGAAAGAAAAAAAAGTCACAGCAAGGAGGCCACTTTGAAATACCAGGTGCTCATTTGGCAAATCCAGGCAACTGGGGTGTTTACATTTCAGCGACTGAGAGGGGAAAAAGACCAGATGCCCCCTTGAGCAGCACAGCAGCGTCCATACAGAGATCGCTCACACAGCCACGGGTGACGCCCCTCTGTGTATGTATGTGCATTTCTTGTAAGAGAAAGGGATATGGAGCACACTGCGCAAAAAAGAAATTAAACACCCTGTGATGACTTGCAGCAGGAAGAGATGAAATATTGCAACAATACCTACAATTAGCCCCTTTCGTGAAGTTTGTTTGTTTGAATGGCATCCATTCTCTGACCCCCACAAACCGCACGCATAGGTGCAGACACAAATACACACATCCTTGGGTCTGTTACCCATGATTTGAGTGATCTCAGTGCTGCCCACACAAACACACACACACAGTTATTCTTTTCCTCTAATTGGCCTGGTCCTATTCTCCATGGCTGTTGAATGACTCCATTGTCCTCTGTCATTGGTGACACAGTTTGCAAACAGTTTGAGTACTTCCTTATCAGTTAAGAAAACAATTATGTGAATAAGAGAGTGAAGGCAATATGGAGGTTTAGTGAATTGCAAAGCAATAGAAAGCGTATGACATGCATGCACTGCATCCATATGCAAATATGGACTGTGCACATACTTACCGTACATGCAACATTACAGTGCCTTGCCCTGACTGGTTCTGCAGACAGTTTTATTGTTTCATTATGACTGCTATCAATTTTCTGGCTTTAAATTCACTCTGTCTTGATAAAACATTGCCTGTCAATTTCCTTCACTGCACCTGCTTATAACAAATCACTAAGGCACTCTTTCTGACTGATTGCTTCTTGGCAGAGCATTTTGTGTTGTCTGTTTGTATCAATGAGGGCCACAAGGCGGATGAATGGAGATTAAGGGTAGGTGTGTGTAAAAACTGGCAAAGCAACTGTTTTTGCATGTGTGTCTCTGTTTTATAAAGGTAGGTGGAGCTGCAAAAGTGGAAGTTTTTCTCTATGTCAGTACAAGTCTGCATATTTTTGCACTATAACAGTGGCTGTATGTTTAAGAGAGGAATTGCCTTCTAAATAGCTACAATATGATTTCCACTATAGGTGACTTACTTTGTAAATCTAGTCTCTAAATATAATTATATCAACTTCAGACATTCTTCTAACTTCCTCTATTATTTTTCAAGACACACTATCTTATTGTGAAAAAGTCGAGTGCTTGTTTGGGTTAATGTCAGTGTATGTCATGTAAATGTCACTGAGGATTAGAAAGGGGATGAACTCGGCCAACCCCTGTATGTTGCTGTCTGTCAAATGCTTGCTTGGTACAGTCATGTGTTTCTGTGTGTGTGTGTGTGCATGTGTTTGCATGTGTGTCTGTGAGTGCCAGCACAACTGCATGCATTCATTCCCCCTGCTGCATGCATACAGTGCAGGCTTGTCTGTGAATGGGTGCATGTTCTTGAATTACATATCCACTTTAACTAATAATTTTCTCTGCCAAGGAGCATTTTTTTCAGTCTATCCAACAGTCAATAAACACAAAACAGGTGAAGTTTGCATGATAAGCTTATAGCTTTGACTTTAAGTGGCACTCAAAATAAAAATGAAAAATGGACTTTAACAAAAAGAAAGACAGACATTTTGAGTTTTATTGTTTCTTTATCTTTGACACAACAAGTTCAGTTTTTTTTTTAGTCTTGATGTGTCAATGAGGAGGATGAATCTTTTTGTTTAACAATTATAGATCATTGTCTTAAAACTTGGATCTGAAAGTGGCATTGTATCCATTTTGCAAATTATAAAAAAAACAGTTGGATTTACTAATTCTTGAACTCAGTGTCCAGGCTATTTTCAGTAATGCAAGTTAATAACAATGTATTTCTCTGCATTTGATGCATTCAACAGTGTAGCAACATGCTCCCTAATAGAGATTGTACTATATAATGCCTGCAACTGATTTATGAGATACAAACCAACAGAAGTGAAAAAAAAAACTAAAAAAACAAATATTATTGCAGCTATCACAGCTTTTCATGCGCAAGGCAACCATTTTGAATTTTAAGGTTAGGGTTGGTCAAGAATCTCTAACTTTTTTAGTCAGAATTTTGACTTCAGGGGACATTTGAGTTGATTTTTCTGAACACATAAGTTTTGATTTTTATTCCAACGCTCATTGTGTTTTAGCGCCTGTTTTGCCTCTAAGATGTTTTCAGTATGAAAGTTACTTTTCAATATATAATCAGGTCCCTGCTTTCCTGATTGGTGTGTCAATTTTTATGGCTTGTTATGGTTTGCCTAAATGGGGCCCTTGTTCATGGAAATAACAACTTGGATAAGCTGCATTCATCTTATCCACAATGTACAAGAAGATGCCAGTTGTATACAGTCAGTGCTGGTTCTGAATATATTTTAAAAAATAAGGTGAACCTATAGAACTTTTAAAAATTGGCCACAAAAATACTTTCTCAGAAGAAAAAAAACATCTACCAATCATTATGACATGTCAGAAAATGGAATACCAACAACCGAAACTTTTTAAACATTCTCTGCAAGACTTGTTTGCCGCAAGTCATATAGTCTGTCTGTGAATAGTGGTTCCAAATCAGCTCTTTTCGATACCAGACAGAAGACATTTGTGATCATACTGAACATGTCACCAAGCTCTTAAACATCATTCTCGCTGTGACTCATAGCTCAGATCGATGTTAAGACATACAGCCGAGCAGCCCTGTTTCACTTGTTGCCTTAAATGTTGATGATGTAATCATGTGTAACTGCATAGACAAGTTGGAGCCTTGAGGCAAACAGTAATGTAGTGTGATTTGTTTTCCAACCTGATTCCAAGACAGCTGTGAAACTGCAGGACTGAGTGCTTGTTTTATTTGTAGCCGGGCTTAAAATTGCTAGGATATTCACAGCAGCAATATTTACATGAAAGCAGAAGAACATGCAACTGTACTTACATGAAGGATGAGTTTTAAACTCCAAAACAATGTTTGCAGATAGATTTGTTTTGTAATACAGCACACCTGAGCTTTACCCATTTCTACAGTCCTAAAACTGTTTATTTAAACCAAGAACAATACAAAGAACCAGTTATGTTAGTTATGCTGGAACTGGAATTGGGTTTTATGCTTCTGCAGGAGAAAAACAAATGCAACATTATAAATATCTTGAGAGAATCTGAAAGGGTTTGCAAAATTGCCTATGGTCCATTTTGATTCCATCATCTAGCCTGCCATCGTTTTAGTTCCCCTAAGCATAAACCTATAAATGAAAATGCTTTAGTCACATAAAACACAAATCCCAATACTGGCTGCAGCTTGGTTGTTAGGTACATCAGAAACACATCACATAAGCAAGAACTGCTGTAAATGGTGCATTTTATTTATTTTCCTTTTATTAACTAAAGTTTTAAACATTAAATCATTTGTTTTCCTCTTTTTCCATCTGGATAAATGTCTGTAATTATGCTCATTCTTAATGTTTGTGTAAGCCATAATAGAGCTTCACTATTATTCTGCTTTTTTAGCATACTTTTTCCAGTCTATTGGGATCATCATTTGATACAAAGGAAGAAGCTAATATAGATACAGATGTGAACTTACACAGTGTCCTGCCATAGTAATAAGGGCTTTGGTTACATTATGCTTATGCTAAGGTAATAAGGACTTAGCACGCACATATGTACATGGGCCACCTCACCCACCCACACTGAAGTAATAAAGGCTTGGCCTGCACACAAACACGCTCACAGACGTTCACATTGAATTACTGCAGTCTTGCACCAGCTTGCCAGCTGTTTTCTCACCACACACATAATGCTCAGGAGACCAGGCAAACATCAGTCCAAACAGGTTGACCAGGTGACTCCCTAAACCACTTCCACCTTTGAAAACAAAAAAAAAATCTACCCACTTACCCATGCAGGCAAAGCGATTAGTATATACCCTGTATTAAGTATGAAAGTATTTACCCAGGGATGTGGCTGACATTTCCTAAAGTGCCCAGACTTGGCAGCAGTGGGGAAGGCGCTCTGTTTCTTATTATTCATCTTTTTGGTTATGGTATGTCATATACAAGTGCTGTGATCGTGCAGAGAGGGAGAGTACAACCGGATGGGAGCCATGTTGAATAGTAGCAAGAGCTAAACTGAAACCATGTGCTCCTGTGGTTTGAAACTTTGTCATGACTAACTACCTCTGGGAGAGCTCTCGTATATCTGGACATTGAAGGGGGAAGAAAATCCCTTTTTCTCTTGACTGACAGTAACTAGAAAGGGGTGATTTGTTGTGATTTAATGCTCATAAAAAGTTGACACTGAAGCTATTGACCTCTGTATGAGACGTGAGGGCAGCAGTAACTACTCCATCTCGGATTTTTGATGTGATTTCAAATAGCTGAAAATTCCTCCAAGCTGGTTTAACGAGTTAATTTCCAGGCTTGTTTCCTAGCAAGGTTGATAGTGACCTTTAGTAACCCCCAGTGGAGAGCATGTGCCACCACTTGCCACTGTTGCCAACCCTTCTGGGTCGTCGACTGCATGAAGAATTGCGTTTTGCTGCTGGATTTACTGAAATGTCAAGGGTCAAGAGAAGGACTGTGGGTATGGAAGAAGAATAAAGCTCACAAGGGAGACAGTGTGTTGACATTGTGTTTGAACACTTTGAACAATGTTATCTCAGACAGTGAAGAGCTATGGGCCAATCAATCATTCTGTTATTGGACCAGCTCCGGTGATTATTCATTCTGAACCTTTGATATCAGCCGATGTCAAATCGACGCCTCACGTGCCTCCTTACTTGCTCACCGTCTGGACTTTGTCCTTGGGAAATTGTCGCGGCTGTATTTCCTCAAAACATTTACCTAATAAAGTAAATTGAGAGTTCCTTCTCTTTCCAACATGAAGATAATCCACAGCAGCAATGGAAAGGTCCAGAATATTTATGAAGCTAAAGCAATTGTGTTGGCACAAACTCCACTCAAGATATTTCAGGCTCAGCCGCTGACGCATGAAGACAGTATATATTTTAAATCTGGCGTGTGCAGGCAAGCGTACCTCAGCAGCAGAGACAGAGTAGGTCACACGTTAGGAAAAAATATGGTTTTGCTGCACATTCCCTGTGATCGTTGCAACAGGCAGTTCTCAGGGTTCTTCATGTGTGTAAATGGGAAAAGCCCTGAAGCGCACTGTAGTGTTTCTGCTGGCTAGTTTACACAGTTTACACCCCCTCGCCCCTGTCCATCTACTTTGCTTAGCAGGCCACACAAAAACAAAAACAACACAAGACTAATGTCTAAAGAGCAGGTAGGGATTCCATATTTATCTCCAAAATGAGAGAGTGTGGAAAGTAAGGTTGGTTTTGTTAGTGTCTAATAAAGCTGCCAAACATAATAATTTGCAATATGTTTATAATTTCAAATCACTGCTTTTGGTGCTTTTTACTTCCTACTGCTGGTTCTTACTTTTGTTTTTTTAATTATATATTTTTTTAATATTAGAAACTTTCCTGACATGTTTTTGTACTGAAGAAAATGCACAACAATTTCTTTGCTCTTAACTAAACACTAACATACTCTATGACTGAAATGGTGACAAGGTGCCTGCTCTGAGAAAGCAACATGTGATGACCTGAATGTGTTCATGTTTTAAAAGATCCCAAGTTGTTTGAGCATCATTATTTAAAATGTATAATAGTTCATTGTTGAGCAGTAAAGCATGAGAGTGATTGTTTAAACCCTTTAAATAAATCTTTATCACAAGAACATACAAGAAATGTCTGACATTGCATTACATTAATAAAATCATCAAATTCTAACATCCTACAGTTCTTTTTTTTTCTTTCAAGGCAGCTGCAGATTCTTATGAAATAAATGTGATTAATTAATGCAATTGAAAATCATACTTTGTTAAGATAAAGAAATTATTCTTGGAATATTCACACTAATTGTATGTCCAGACAAGCTTTTGGACTCTAAGAAATATTCTCCATTCAAACAAAAGTGCCTGTGAAGAAACTAAACCTAAATAAAACAAAAGTTTGATATTCACAAATCAAGTTAAAGATTTAGAGACATCTAGTTGCACACTTGCAGTTTTTGTCCAACTATAAGACATTTACTTCAACCTTTCTTTTTAAGCTTATATGAGAAACAGAACGGACCACTAAAATAAAAACAAATAAGACAAAGATCACTCATAATGTTTCTTTTTTAAGAAGCAAGTGGATTATGAAGTTTACAGAAGTTTACAACAGACATAAATGGGTCATTCTAAAGAAACAATAATGCAACATTTTCCTTTATGTGATTTTATAAAAAATTAAACTGGAAGTCTAGAAAGGGTTCCCTCAGAGGACTATGAAAAGCTACACAGTAAATGTACAATTTAGCTTTGCTTGGTTGATGTTAGGATAGAACTCTTATTTGACACTTTGCACTCAAAAGCTTCACATAAAACCAGGAAAAAACCTCTTTTGAAATATCTGTGAAGCCAATGATGGATCCTTTCCTTCATCCTCGGCACCTGAACTCCACACCACCTAGCTCGCTGTGTGAAACCTTTGAGTGTTCACTACGTAATCCTTTCATGGTGGTGAAAGGTTGTTTCTCTTGTATTTTGTCTGCACAGTGTGTAATTTACATGCTCAGGCTGTTTGTCAGCTGTGCGTGCATGCGCCTGCATGACACCATGATCCTCATACGTGCGTTTGACTGAGTCTATCTATGACTGCCTGTCTGTCTAAATGCCTTCCTTCTGGTGGGTTAGTCGGCACGGAGACAGTAAGGTCGTGGTGATTGGAGTCTGAGTCATAAATCTGAGGTGAGCTGACGAACTAAAGAATATATTTTCTCAGTTTGAACCCAAAAGGCAACAGATACTTACTAGACAGTCAACTGCTTGTTATACGGCAGCCGTTGGGGTCTTGGTGGTGGTAGGAGACGAGGAGATTTGGTGAGGTGGCGGAAAGGTGCTGATTTATAGCAGCAGGACTGGGGTTAAAGTGGAGACAGTGGACGTGAAGCTGAATGAGTGTTTGTGTTGAAGCAGGGGGTGGTGTGGTCATGGTGCTGTAGAGGGGGTTCAGCTGGGACTGAATTTGTGATCCTGTGTTAAGTGCTCGGTCAGTGGTGAAGGTCTGGAGGATTAGACCCCCACCCTAAAACTCTCAGTCCCCCCTCTTTATCCCTCACACAACCTCTCTCTTCCTGGATTCCAACTTTGAGCTTTTGTGAGATTCTCCAGAGCCACCCACCACCAACAACTCCTCCTCCACCGGTACTACTAGTACACTTTGCCTCTTCACACACTCACACATATTCAAGTACCCCCCCCCACCACCACCACCCCACCACCACCACCACCACCATACACACACACACACATCAAAAGCCACTCGAACATAACCAAGATCTCACCATTCCCCTGATATTGCCACAGTAAAGCGATCTTCTCACACTCACATCACATTAGTGCTACTATTTGACCAGACCCAGACGTAAGAGCCACAGGGTGTGTGTGTGTGTGTGTGTGTGTGTGTGTGTGTGTGTGTGTGTGTGTGTGTGTGTGTGTGTGTGTGTGTATGTGTTTGTGAAGTCTGCAGGACTTTTTTGCATGTTTAAAGGGGGGGGACTATATATGTGTTTGTGTTTGCATGTGATTCGTGGGGGAGGAAGTGAAAGAGAAGCCTGCATAAGGCAAGGTCTTTTTGTCTATGTCTGTGTGTGTCCACGGAGAGAAAGTAGAGACACTGATATCCTGGCACGAGATGAGTGGGAGGAAGGATGGATGAGGTTAGCGAGGGTCTGGCGAGAGCTCAGTAGGTGTAAGCTTGAGAAATTTCCATATGGCAGTAAAATGTCTGCCACTTTGCTTATTGAGTTTCTAATGTGTGCCAGGTGCTGTTGGGACGCTCTCAGGAGCACTTAGTGGACCATTTCCCTGTGTCTATGTATAATACGTGTTTATATGCATTTGTTTTAGGCCACATTTGAAACAAATTATGGACTTCAAACCAGATCAAACACTGCTTCGGGACAAAATCAATGTCCACAATTTGGTTTCAGGGAGGTTGCAATCTAAAGCAGCTAAAATATCATCTTTCCTCATGGGAGTTGAATTACAGAGAGAAGGTAAGGGAGATGTTTAGAAGAAAGCATGGTTTGGATATGGGTAATGGCTATGGTAAGTGTCCAGGCAAGAAATGTCACTGCAGCATTGCCAAAAATAGGCCATCTGTGTGTGCATTGCGCACACAGATGGTCCGTGGCCCATTACAGTTGTTAAACAACAACAGGCCAGTACATACAGCTTTACTGGGAACATTCATTGGAATGACTTTTAATCACCAAACTCTAAATGATACACACAGTGAAATGTGGGGGAATAAATCTGCTTGGTAAATTTGGTAAAACTTAGTTAATACTGTATAGTTTGAGACCTGGATTTATTATTGTAGACCGTACTGGAAAAACTCTCTGCCACAGTATGTTGGTTTATACCAAGCTCATATTTAGGATTTGACACATCTATTTTTCACACTGGCAAGGAGGAGAGGATATTTTTTAGTTATCATAGATCAGATTTTTACTTTTTAGGTAGTTACTTTTAAAAGTGTAACTCACTCTTGACAAAATCTTTAAAAAATACAAATAAAATAAGCTAAATTCAATAACTTTTCCTTGAAGGAATGTGGAAGAACACACCGTAGAAGAAAGAACGGTTGCAGTCATGACTTCTGGTGACCCTTGAATAGCGATCAGGCAGTAGAGCCGGGGCTTCAGTGGTTTTGGCAACAAATGAATTTTTTTTTTTAAAGTGCCACACATCCTCTTACCCATTTTGCTTTGCCTATAAGATGATTTTCTTTTCAAATAGACTATGGTGTTAGGAAATTTAGAGCATTTCTACTGGAAAACCAACTCCAGAAAAACAAAAAAGCCCCTAATGCTTTTTGCCTGTTCTTTTCTTATATAAATATACATACTAAAACATCTAGAAGAAACATTTTTTTTGTTCATAAAAACATCAAATCTGGTTAGTCATTTTTTCATATGTAAACATATTAACTGTGTAAAAAAAAAAGTTTGTTTTTCTCATCCTTCTGTAGGGTGGTAAATCTTCTTGTTGCTTGTAAGAAAACTGTTAATTGTAACAAAGTTTATTTTATTGTGTATCATTTCAATTATTTGTTTTACGTATTTTTAAATTATGCTCCTCTCTATATTTGTGAATTCTGCAGTTATTTAATTTTGAAACAAAAATTTAAACCAACTATGTGGCAAATTAGCATATAACTAATTCATAAAAACAAATAAGAACATTTTCAAGATACTTTATTTATACATCACAAGATAGGACCTTCCCCTCATCTTCCTCTTCCTCATTTTCAACACTAACAATAATAATCAGAATGACACAATACATTCATACAAAACCATAAGCAGTTTTACTGATGTTAAAATGTTTAACTAAACAGAAATCACACTTTTTTTTGTTCAGTTTTTATTCACATTAGAGAAATACTTACCAGTTGAGTGGTTTAATAATAATATGCAATTCTTATTTTTATAGTAAAAAATAACTTAAGCTTAGATAAAATAAAAATAAATAAACAAATACAAACTAAAAAGCTGTGAGCTGTGAGCTGTTTTTTTTTTTCTTATAAGTTTAAGCTGACCAAAACAACAACTTTGTTTGTTTTTGTTTATTTTTTACTCACAAAACCTCTAAAGCGGAGACCTAATACCATTACTAACATCATATATGTGGTTACATCTGTCTGCCAAACACTTTCTGAAGATAACAGCAACAGAAACATTTAAAGCACCATTCAGAAGAGCTGGAGACATAAAAAAGGTCTGCATTTTACACGCAGAACAAAATAAGCCAGGCTTTAATCCACATTAATTTCCACGGAATTAAACCGATGGTCCTGCTCTTGTAGTCAACATGATTTATAAAAGTCAGACCTGCACTTTTGCTACTGTGTTTAAATCTTAATCTTTCCAAGTCTAGCGTTACATCCTCGAAACTCTGTCTGTCATGCACTGTCAAAGTCAACTATACAAAAAGGCTGCTAAACTGAACCAAACACAAAACATCCAGTATGGCCACAGTAATAGAAATATTTCTAAGGCTCTTGTTTTGTCAACATGTTCATAATTGTGCCTCAGATTAAAAAAAACAAAACTTTCTGCTTATTTACTTCCATTCAATAAAAGCACCAGGCTGTAAACCTTAACACTGAAACTAAAGAGGCATAGCCTAAAAATCATTGTTCTCTAATTATTATATTGCTTAATGACTTCTCCTCGGATTTGTTTGCAAGCATTTGTGGTAATTAAACTTTCCTCACAGGCCTTTTAATGAAATTAGTAAAACAAGCTGATAATCGTCTAGCCTATAAATATAAAAGGGAGGGAAAAACAGATGCTACATTTTTCAAGTCAAAAACTAAAGTCCTGGAGAAAAGGATCGTTTGCTTTTACTCCTGACGGTGAGGTAAATGTTCAATAGATTCATAAACACACAAGTGTGCTGGTCTGTGATCAGCTCAGGTCTGGAGAACGCTTCACTGCCTTTTGGTTTCTCTGCTCTTTTCTCAGTAAAAAAACATAAAACTTTTATAGAAAGACAAAAGCGCTGGATGTGATGAAACTTTAAACGCACTTGATGTGAAACTGTCACCATCATCCTCTCCCTGACCTCAGATGAAGACCGTTTCTTTTTTTTAAATGAATAAGGGGTATTGTAAATGTCCACTGGAACGTCTGTTTGGTGTGTTTGGAAGCCGTGAGGCAATACCACTGAGAATAATTACGCTTTAATCGCGCAAAAACCGGAGCAAGAAACTTTTATTCCGCTTTCATGGAAGCGGAAACCCTCCGCAGGGGGGCGCTGTGAGTCCATTACTTCACAGGGATTTGATGCCTTCAGAAACACGAGCGTGGCCCACTGCAAATATATAAATGGCACAAATTCAAAACATAGCAGCACTGTAAGAAGTCCTAAAACACATAATTTAACTAAGCAAATCCAGCCTATAGGGAGGTCCGCTTTACGTGACAAAAACGTTTGATTTTGTCACAGAAAGAAGGAAGTGATCGTTTCACTGTTCTGCCAAATAAGTGAGGAATCTGTTCGAGACAAAAAGTCTGCGTTCAGATTTTTTTTGCTTTCTAAGGTAAGAAAAATTGGTTTCCTTTTGATAAATATTGTGAAACTAAGTGATTGTCAAGGTAGGCATTTCTGAGCGCAGCTGCACTGTATAAGCCCCCCCTCCCCTGTTTCCCCTCTCCCCTCTCCTCTCTCCCCCCTCTCCTCCTCCCTCTCTCCTTATTCCTCCTCAGTCCCGGAGCTTCATTCCTGTGCACGAGCCGAGCGGAGCAGACGCTTTCCGGAGCAGCCGGAGCCGAATCAACTCGCTCAGGGAATAAACATCTCCGAACTGCGCGCGCGGCTGGCTGCTGTCTCTTTGGGCTTTTCTTCTGTTGTTGTTGTTGTTGTGGTTGTTGTTGTTTTTTATTTTTTTTAAATACAGGAATACCACTTGATTGCGGGACGCACGTGAGCACGCACATGCCCGTGTTCTGGGACTTTAAACACCATGGTTCTGACAAGAACAGCGCGCGTGTGTGAGCCTCTGCTCTGAGCCCACAGAAGGTATTTGGGGTTGCTGTCTAGTCGGAATGAGCCGAACCCTGCCGGGATCGCTGTGTGGATGCTGACCGCGGACTGGACTACCTGCTGCCCGTTCCTCCTTCGCTGTGCGCGCGCGGGGCGGACTGGAAGACTCTTCTTCTCCCTGCTTTGAAACTGGGCGCTTTTTTGTGGAGCTCACGCATTTTACTCTAAGGGTGTTTCTTTTTTTTTCCTCTTTTTGCTCCTGTTTGAACTCTCGCCGTTTTGTTGAATGGAGATGAGGCTGCTCCTGGAGGCTTGACACCAGCTGGGACTGGGACGGGACCGGGGTGCGTCGGATCACCCAGGATCGTGTTCCCCCCCACCACCACCTCACCCTTCCTTCATCTCTTCTCACCCTCCCAGTCGCGGGGTTATTTACATGTCCGACCTGATCGCTTTATGACAATGGATTACTTTCTGCTTTTATGCAGCTTCTTGCTGTCTGTGGTGTCCGCCGTGGAAGGTAAGACCCCCCACCCCAACGCGCACACACACTTCTGCTTGTGTTGGAGGCTGTTTTGCCTCTGTTGTAGTAAAGCTGGGCACCACAGCCCTGCAGCTCCTCTTCACCCACACTTTTTTCGCCCTAAAATGAACGTTTCCTTCTCAAAAATCGACCATCTGGCTCCTTTTTTTTCCGGGGGGGGGGGGGGGGG